>NC_089841.1:64918722-65248222 GCF_035609145.1 Eleutherodactylus coqui | reverse complement strand
GAGACAACCCCTTTAAGCACAGAGCAGAGAAACTGCATCAAACAGGAACAGTTCATAAAGATACAAGCTTTACTCTGTCACTTTGTTTTCTTGCATATTGTGCCTCCCAGGGATTCTGGCTTATTTAATTGGCAGTGTTTTTTTTACTAATATATATTTTAAAAAAAAGGAAAAACAAACAGGGAAACAGCAAATACACACAGTGCATGTCAGCAGCCTCAAATGTTGTTCAAAGTTGGAAGTCTAGCTACTACAAATTATTTGTAGACCTTTCACAGGTAGCAGTGCGGTTTGAGAAATGTAAATATCCTGCGCCAGACAGGAACAGCTCACAAAGATACAAGCTATGGCGTTTTGTTCTCAATTATCATATTGCACAGGGAGTGTGGCTAATTTAGATAACAGTGGTTTATTTGTAAATATAAAACAAAAAAACAAATGGGTAAACAGGAAAAAAACACAAAGCAAGTCAGTGGCCTCAAACATTGTTGAATCACAAGTCTGGCTACTACGAATTATTTGCAGGCCTTACTAAGCTAGCAATATTTTTCTGTAAACTACAAAGTTAGCTGAAAAGTTACAAAAAAACTACACTAAACAGTAAATCAAACAAAGGACTAAGTAAGAAAAAAAAGGAAACATGAAGAAAGCAAGGGGTAGGGAATGGTGGGTGGTGGTGCTGCTGCTTTCCTTATCCTGTTTCTGCCATGTTTCCTCCTCCTACTTCCCATAAACTAAAAATATGTCCATATGGAAATACAGAATGACAGCTCTCATGCTTCCAGGAGGAGCACACTCTCCTCTTATGGTTCTGTTGCTGCAGGTGGTGGTGGTGCAGCTACTGTTCTCCTTCTCCTGCTTCTGCCATGTTTTCTCCTCCTTCTCCCAAAATGCACATTTTCTAAAGCTCAAGAAACAGCTGTATCTCAACAGCATTTCTGTGAAAATGGCTTTATCCTTGCTAAATTTATGATTTTGCTTTTAAAACAAGCAGCACACCTGCCATCTTGTGTAGCAAATGTTTTGATAGCTCTTCCATGGAGCAGGTCCATGCTTGAGTATTGTCCTCAACCGGAAAACACTGGCTGTTTTGTGTAACAAAATTTTGCTCCTTGGAGGAGGCCCGTGCTTGATTGTGTTCATCTTGCAGAATTTCTACTTGTAAAATTAATGACATTGCTTTTAAAACTAGCAGCACATGCAATGTCTTGTGTAGCAAAATTTTTGGTAGCTCTACAGCTGTGTGTTTTGGGCATGTTCAGTGACCTGTGCAGAGGACATTGTACAAGAAGGCAGAGGAGGTGAGCTGTGACCATCATCTATTGTGAATGTTGTATCCTATGTTTTATATATATATATATATATATATATATATATATATATATATATATATATATATATATATATATATATATATATATATATATATATATATATAGAAGTCACCTGTCATTCTAATCCTGCTTGTGGTGATAATGAGATGCCTGCTGAAAGGATTTCTCCACAGAACAGGAAGTGTCAGAAATTTTATTTTATACATCGTGACATTAAATAAAAAAAATAAATAAATAACACAAAGTTCTTTAAAATACTATCTTTAAAAAAGGCTCTCAAAGGCTACTTGTGTGTAATAGATTTTTTTTTCCACTTGTGCAGATCTTGTTGACAACTAGATATGCCTCTATGATGAAATCAAAGAGATTTCGTCCAGTTAGGTTTGAGAGGGGGCGCATTAATGGAATGCAAGAACCTGGATGGCCGTATCAACGAATTGCCCGCCACATGGGCCATTCTGACTAGACTATAAGGAGGTATTGGAATCTGTGGATGGGTGAGGGCATGCACACAAGGCGACCAAGCTCAGGACACCTTCAACAGATCACTAGTGGACAGGATCATCTGATCATCCAACAAGGACGAACAGCTCCAACTATTTCGCTCTCTGACATCTATGTCACCATTGTTTCAGGCTCCAGTGTCTGTTGGGACCATTTACAGGTCTTTGGCTGAAGGACATTTGGTTGTGAATAAGAAAACTTGACTGTTATAGAATAGAACCGGGTTGTCTTCAGTGACAAATTCAAGTTTAGTTTGGGCACTGACGACAGATGTATTCTTGTCTGGAGACCAAGGGGTAAGTGCCTCAATTCCGTCTTTGCTGTGGAGCGGCACACTGCCCCCATTGCTGGTGTGATGGTCTTAGGGTCCATTGCATTTCACAGTTGATGTCTGTAACTGTGCCATGTGAATACAGGCATGTAGCACAATGATCTCCAACTTGCGATGCTCCAGATGTTGAAAAGCCTATAGAAGCACTGATTTTAGTGGAGAATATGTCAGTACATTTGTCTGCTGACATAGTCTGTTTTGCTGTTATTCATTAAAAAAAGGAGCCGTTTGGGTTCTATGTAATGTTGTACTGGTTTTATGCCCACGTCCATAAGCCCTTAGACATTTGGTACTCTTATGTGCCAATTATAATTGACGCCCACACCAAGAAATATAGGACATTCATTTTTTACGAAATTGTTGGCTTGGAATTGAATATTTTTTCTTTCCTTTTTTTACAAAGCAAAACATATTTTGCATTTCTGTGAACCAAGTTAAAGGGGTTGTCTCGCGGTGAAAGCAAATTTTTTTTTTTTTTAAATGGACCCCTGCATTATGCCCTGTGAAAAAGAAAGCATGTGTTAGTTTTTAAAAAGCACATTGCGCTTACCTGCATCAGCGTTCTGCAGCTTCTTCATTTCTTCTTTTAAAGATGGCGCCGCTGGTCTTCTCCCACGGTGCACGGCGGGTCTTCCCATGGTGCACCGTGGAGTTTCTTCTTCTGTCTTCCGCGTTCCACTGCCGATACAGCCACCTCATTGGCTGATCGGCACCACGTGACGGAGGCGGAGCTTCGATGACGACGCGCAGACCAGCTCTCCGGCGAGCGCGGCCCCATTCACCAGGCAGAAGACCGCACAGCACAAGTGCGTCTAAAAACGCCAGAAGACAGCGAAATTAGACGGAGCCATGGAGACGGGGACGCCAGCAACGGAGCAGGTAAGTGAATAACTTCTGTATGGCTCATATTTAATGCACGATGTACATTACAAAGTGCATTAATATGGCCTACAGAAGTGTATAACCCCACTTGCTGCCGCGAGACAACCCCTTTAAGTCAAGTAAATCCTTCAATACTGATAAAAATTAAACTGCTAAATGAAAAAAGGAGGAATTCCACAATATATGTGTAGTTGGATGGGAGCCAAGGTTATCCACAAGGTAAAACATTGTATCTTTGCTGTTTTGATGGGTTATTGTGCTTAACTATATCCTCAATATTCATTCTATGGAGCAGCTACGATGCAAGGATTGAATCCTTGACCTTGTTTGATGGAATATTTACAAATAACATGATGAAGTTACACTCATGACAGTTAATTTTACCTGCATTTCTTATTCCTTCCTGGTTCCAGAATGTATCGAGACCAAAGGCTAAATGAAAGGAAATTGGAGTTTATATATATGCAATATTAGCCCTGATGCATGTTAGCCCCAGTGTATTTAAAAGCTTGGAGAAAGTTTATACCAGGATCAGATTGTCTTCTAAGAAATAGAAAAGCAGTTGGGAATTGATACATTATTGCCATGTAGGATACAATGGCTTCTGCAAGTTTTACTTACCATGTAAATGAGACATACACATGAGACTGGTAGCAGAAGTATAAGGTTCTCTAACCCCAATTGATGTTCTTTAACACACTGAGGAGTCAGCCATTTTTTGTTTTTGCATTTATTTTTTCTCTTCCCCGATTTAAAAAAATCATAACTTTTTTTTATTTTTCCACTGATGTAAATGTCTGGGGGCTTGTTTTTTGTGGTATAATTTGTATTTTTTAATTGTACTATCTTTTACAGGTGCGAATTTTTTGCACATGTACAAATCGCCATGTGACCCCTTCCATTGGAAAGCATTGGTTCTATGTAGATGCGATTTCAAATCACGCCTATACATGCTCTTAAAAATCGCTTGTGTGCCTGCACCCATAACATAATAGGAAACTATAAATAAATATAAAACTATATTTATAGTTATTTTTTCCAGTTCTCTCAGTTATGTCACGCGTTTGCTGCTCAGTTTCTGTCTTTCGGTTAAACACTAGAGATGAGCGAGCACCAAAATGTTCGGGTGCTCGTTACTCGAGACGAACTTTCCGCGATGCTCGAGGGTTCGTTTCGAGTAACGAACCCCATTGAAGTCAATGGGGCGACCCGAGCATGTTTGTATATCGCCGATGCTCGCTAAGGTTTTCATTTGTGAAAATCGGGGCAATTCAAGAAAGTGATGGGAACGACACAGACACGGATAGGGCAGGCTAGGGGCTACATGTTGGGCTGCATCTCAAGTTCCCAGGTCCCACTATTAAGCCACAATAGCGGCAAGAGTGTCCCCCCCCTCCCAACAATTTTTACTTCTGAAAAACCCTCATTAGCAATGCATACCTTAGCTAAGCACCACACTACCTCCAACAAAGCACAATCACTGCCTGCATGACACTCCGCTGCCACTTCTCCTGGGTAACATGCTGCCCAACCCCCCCCCCCCCCCGCACGACCCAGTGTCCACAGCGCACACCAAAGTGTCCCTGCGCAGTCTTCAGCTGCACTCATGCCACACACTGGCCTCATAGCCACACCACCAAGTGCGTCTGCCATGAGGAGGAACCGCAGGCACACACTGCAGAGGGTTGGCACGGCCAGGCCGCGACCCTCTTTAAAAGGGGCGGGGCGATAGCCCACAATGCTGTACAGAAGCAATGAGAAATCCAATCCTGTGCCACCTCCATCAGGAGCTGCACACATGGGCATAGCAATGGGGAACCCATGTGCCACACACTATTCATTCTGTAAAGGTGTCTGCATGCCCCAGTCAGACCGGGGTTTTTTATAAATAGTCACAGGCAGGTACAACTCCGCAATGGGAATTCCGTGTGCACCCACAGCATGGGTGGCTCCCTGGAACCCACCGGCGGTACATAAATATATCCCATTGCAGTGCCCATCACAGCTGAGGTAACGTCCGATTAAATGCAGGTGGTCTTCGGCCCACACTGCATGCCCCAGTCTGACCGGGGTTTTTAATACATAGACACTGGCAGGTACAACTCCCTAATGTGAAGTCCCTGTGGACCCACGGCATGGGTGGCTCCCTGGAACCCACCGGCGGTACATAAATATATCCCATTGCATTGCCCATCACAGCTGAGGTAACGTCAGGTTTAATGCAGGTGGGCTTCGGCTCACACTGCATGCCCCAGTCAGACTGGGGTTCTTTAGAAGTGGACACATGCAGTTACAACTCCGTGTGGACCGACGGCATGGGTGGGTCCCAGGAAGCCACCGGCGGTACATAAATATATCCCATTGCAGTGCCCATCACAGCTGAGGTAACGTCCGATTAAATGCAGGTGGTCTTCGGCCCACACTGCATGCCCCAGTCTGACCGGGGTTTTTAATACATAGACACTGGCAGGTACAACTCCCTAATGTGAAGTCCCTGTGGACCCACGGCATGGGTGGCTCCCTGGAACCCACCGGCGGTACATAAATATATCCCATTGCATTGCCCATCATAGCTGAGGTAACGACAGGTTTAATGCAGGTGCGCTTCAACCCACACTGCATGCCCCAGTCAGACTGGGGTTCTTTATAAGTAGACACATGCAGTTACAACTCCGTGTGGACCGACAGCATGGGTGGGTCCCAGGAAGCCACCCGCGGTACATAAATATATCCCATTGCATTGCCCATCAGAGCTGAGGTAACGTCCGATTAAATGCAGGTGGTCTTCGGCCCACACTGCATGCCCCAGTCTGACCGGGGTTTTTAATACATATATACTGGCAGGTACAAATCCCTAATGTGAAGTCTGTGTGGACCGACAGCATGGGTGGGTCCCAGGAAGCCACCGGCGTTACATAAATATATCCCATTGCAGTGCCCTGGACAGCAAAGCTAACGTCAGATTAAATGCAGGTGGGCTTCGGCGGTACATTAATGTATCCCATTGCAGTGCCCTGCTCAGCAGAGCTAACGTCACATACAATACAGGTGTGCTTCGGCCCACAGTGCATGCCCCAATCAGAGTGGTAATATGTACCTTAACAGTAACCGCGTTGGTGGGAATGTGGTGGCGACTGCGGACCTAGTAGCGCGGTTTTATTTAGTTGGTTTTCGGAATGTGGCCAGGATTAAGTGGGCCGTGGCGGGGGGATGGTGGGGGGGGGCTCTCTTGTTGTGTCGGTAAAGGTGAAATTCTTGGACTGCCACCAGACGGACCTATGCAAAGGTATTTGCCAAGAATGTTTTCATTGTTGGAGGAGGAGGGGGATGTTTTTGAGGCACTACGTGTCCTCTCCACGTGTCCGTGGTTATATGCACCTTAACAGTAACCGCGTTGATGGGAAATGGCCTCGCCACCATCATGTCTTTGGGAAGCCTCCGTTTCCACACCCCAGTGACATAGCATTAGCAGCGGTATAGGTAGAGCCCAGAATTAGTAACATTTCAGCGGTAGCATTAGGGACAGGACCCAGTAACATATAACTAGCAGCAGTATAGGGGGAGCACAGTATTAGTTCCATTTCAGTAGTAGTAGCAGTCAAGACAGGCCACAGTAACATATCACTAGCAGCAGTATAGGGGGAGCACAGTATTAGTTCCATTTCAGTAGTAGTAGCACTCAAGACCGGCCACAGTAACAATTCGGAAGCAGCAGTATAGGGGGAGCACAGTCTTAGTTCCATTTCAGTAATAGTAGCAGTCAAGACAGGCCCCAGTAACAATTCCGAAGCAGCAGTATAGGGGGAGCACAGTATTAGTTCCATTTCAGTAGTAGTAGCAGTCAAGACAGGCCACAGTAACATTCCCGTTGCAGCAGTTTAGGGAGATAACAGTCTCTTGCACATTTCAGTAGTTGCAGTATAGACAAGGCCCCAGTTACATTTATGTAGCAAAAGTGTAGGCCAACCCCACACACCTTGCTGTACCATGAGTGCAGGCGAAGCCCATAAAAATTACTGGGATTACACTGTAGGCGAGGGCCCCAAAAAATTGGTGTACCAACAGTACTAATGTACCTCAGAAAAATTGCCCATGCCCAACCAAGAGGGCAGGTGAAACCCATTAATCGCTTTGGTTAATGTGGCTTAATTTGTACCTAGGCCTGGAGGCATCCCAGTTAAAATAAAAATTGGTTCAGGTGCAAGTTTCAACGCTTTAATGAGAATTGAAATGTATAAACCTTGTTTACTAAAGTCATATGACTGAGCCTTGTGGGCCTAAGAAAAATTGCCCGTTCGGCATGATTACGTGAGGTTTCAGGAGGAGGAGCAGGAGGAGGAGGATGAATATAATACACAGATTGATGAAGCTAAAAGGTCCCCGTTTTTGATGGTGATAGAGAACGATGCTTCCATCCGCGGGTGCAGCCTACGTATTGTTTAGGTACCGCTGCTGTCCGCTGGTGGAGAAGAGAAGTCTGGGGAAATCCAGGCTTTGTTCATCTTTATGAGTGTAAGCCTGTCGGCACTGTCAGTTGACAGGCGGGTACGCTTATCCGTGATGATTCCCCCAGCCGCACTAAACACCCTCTCTGACAAGACGCTAGCCGTAGGACAAGCAAGCACCTCCAGGGCATAAAGCGTGAGTTCAGGCCACGTGTCCAGCTTCGACACCCAGTAGTTGTAGGGGGCAGAGGCGTCACCGAGGACGGTCGTGCGATCGGCTACGTACTCCCTCACCATCCTTTTACAGTGCTCCTGCCGACTCAGCCTTGACTGGGGAGCGGTGACACAGTCTTGCTGGGGAGCCATAAAGCTGTCAAAGGCTTTGGAGAGTGTTCCCCTGCCTGCGCTGTACATGCTGCCTGACCTCCGCGCCTCCCCTGCTACCTGGCCCTTGGAACTGCGCCTTCTGCCACTAGCGCTGTCGGATGGGAATTTCACCATCAGTTTGTCCGCCAGGGTCCTGTGGTATAGCATCACTCTCGAACCCCTTTCCTCTTTGGGTATGAGAGTGGAAAGGTTCTCCTTATACCGTGGGTCGAGCAGTGTGTACACCCAGTAATCCGTAGTGGCCAGAATGCGTGTAACGCGAGGGTCACGAGAAAGGCATCCTAACATGAAGTCCGCCATGTGTGCCAGGGTACCTGTACGCAACACATGACTGTTCTCACTAGGAAGATCACTTTCAGGATCCTCCTCCTCCTCCTCAGGCCATACAAGCTGAAAGGATGACAGGGAAGCAGCATGGGCACCCTCAGCAGTGGGCCAAGCTGTCTCTTCCCCCTCCTCCTCATGCTCCTCTCCCTCCTCCTCCTCCTCCTCAACGCGCTGAGATATAGACATGAGGGTGCTCTGACTATCCAGCGACTGTCTTCCCCCGCCTCTGTTTCCGAGCGCAAAGCGTCTGCCTTTATGCTTTGCAGGGAACTTCTCAAGAGGCATAACAGAGGAATGGTGACGCTAATGATTGCAGCATCGCCGCTCACCATCTGTGTAGACTCCTCAAAGTTTCCAAGGACCTGGCAGATATCTGCGAACCAGGCCCACTCTTCTGTAAAGAATTGAGGAGGCTGACTCCCACTACGCCACCCATGTTGGAATTGGTATTCCGCTATAGCTCTACGCTGCTCATAGAGCCTGGCCAACATGTGGAGCGTAGAGTTCCACCATGTGGGCACGTCGCACAGCAGTCGGTGCACTGGCAGATTAAACCGATGTTGCAGGGTCCGCAGGGTGGCAGCGTCCGTCTTGGACTTGCGGAAATGTGCGCTGACCCGGCGCACCTTTCCGAGCAGGTCTGACAAGCGTGGGTAGCTTTTCAGAAAGCGCTGAACCACCAAATTAAAGACGTGGGCCAGGCATGGCACGTGCGTGAGGTTGCCGAGCTGCAGAGCCGCCACCAGGTTACGGCCGTTGTCACACATGACCATGCCCGGTTGGAGGCTCAGCGGCGAAAGCCAGCGGTCGGTCTGCTCTGTCAGACCCTGAAGCAGTTCGTGGGCCGTGTGCCTCTTCTCTCCTAAGCTGAGTAGTTTCAGCACGGCCTGCTGGCACTTGCCCACCGCTGTGCTGCGACCCCGCGCGACACCAACTGGTGGCGACGTGCTGCTTCTGACAAATCTTGATTGCGAGACAGAGGTTGTGTAGGAGGAGGAGGAGGGTGGTTTTGTGGAGGAAGCATACACCGCCGCAGATACCAGCACCAAGCTGGGGCCCGCAGTTCTGGGGGTGGGTAGGACGTGAGCGGTCCCTGGCTCTGACTCTGTCCCAGCCTCCACTAAATTCACCCAATGTGCCGTCAGGGAGATATAGTGGCCCTGCCAGCCTCTGCTTGTCCACGTGTCCGTTGTTAAGTGGACCTTGGCAGTAATCGCGTTGGTGAGGGCACGTACAATGTTGCAGGAGACGTGGTCGTGCAGGGCTGGGACGGCACATCGGGAAAAGTAGTGGCGACTGGGAACCGAGTAGCGTGGGGCCGCCACCGCCATCATGTTTTTGAAAGCCTCCGTTTCCACAAGCCTATACGGCAGCATCTCCAGGCTGATCAATTTGGCTATGTGCACGTTTAACGCTTGAGCGTGCGGGTGCGTGGCGGCGTACTTGCGCTTGCGCTCAAACAGTTGCGCTAGCGACGGCTGGACGCTGAGAGATATTGCTGGATGGGGCCGAGGACAGCGAAGGTGAGGGTGTGGGTGCAGCCCGGGAGACGGTAGTGCCTGTGTCCTGAGAGGGGGGTTGGATCTCAGTGGCAGGTTGGGGCACAGGGGGAGAGACAGTGGTGCAAACCGGAGGCGGTGAACGGCCTTCGTCCCACCTTGTGGGGTGTTTGGCCATCATATGTCTGTGCATGCTGGTGGTGGTGAGGCTGGTGGTGGTGGCTCCACGGCTGATCTTGGCGCGACAAACCTTGCACACCACAGTTCGTCGGTCATCTGCACTCTCAGTGAAAAACTGCCACACCTTTGAGCACCTCGGCCTCTGCAGGGTGGCATGGCGCGAGGGGGCGCTTTGGGAAACAGTTGGTGGATTATTCGGTCTGGCCCTGCCTCTACCCCTGGCCACCGCACTGCCTCTTCCAACCTGCTGCACTTGCCTCCCCCTCTGAAGACCTATCCTCAGTAGGCTTAGCAAACCAGGTGGGGTCAGTCACCTCATCGTCCAGCTGCTCTTCCTCCGAATCCTCTGTGCGCTCCTCCCTCGGACTTACTGCCCTTACTACTACCTCACTGATAGACAACTGTGTCTCATCGTCTTCGTCCTCCTCACCCACTGAAAGCTCTTGAGACAGTTGCTGGAAGTCCCCAGCCTCATCCCCCGGACCCCGGGAACTTTCCAAAGGTTGTGCATCAGTGACGATAAACTCCTCTGGTGGGAGAGGAACCATTGCTGCCCATTCTGGGCAGCGGCCCGAGAACAGTTCCTGGGAGTCTGCCTGCTCCTCAGAATGTGTCATTGTAATGGAGTGACGAGGCTGGGAGGAAGGAGGAGCAGCAGCCAGAGGATTCAGAGTTGCAGCAGTGGATGGCGTAGAAGTCTGTGTGGTCAATAGATTGCTGGATGCACTTTCTGCCATCCACGACAGGACCTGCTCACACTGCTCATTTTCTAATAAAGGTCTACAGCGTGGACCCATTAATTGTGAGATGAATCTGGGGACCCCTGAAATTTGCCTCTCTCCTAATCCCGCAGCAGTTGGCTGCAATACACCTGGATCAGGAGCTCGGCCTGTGCCCACACCCTGACTTGAGCCTCCGCATCCTCACCCGCGTCCACGTCCTCTAGGCCTACCCCTACCCCTCAGCATGGTGTATTACGAGTAGAGCAGAAACAGAACGCTGTAATTAAATGTGTCGCTTATTGGCCTGTGGTTGGAGGCTGACTTCACTTACGGAACGCACAGCAGAGCCAGGAAACAATTTTGCGCACGCCTGCACTGAGACGTAGGTGCGTATGACTGAGCTAGTGGAATTCACAGCGCAGAAGCAGTCAAGTGGCCAAAGGCCACTAGTAGGCCTTAAGTATTTTGCTTCTATTTTTTTAAAATGCTGAGCTGATACAGCTGACAAATACTGTAGGCAGCGTATATTATGTATACTGTTTCCCTCTGGCGGGATGACGGCGGTGATGTAACGGAGACAGCAGAGCCAGGAAACAATTTTGCGCACGCCTGCACTGTGACGTGGGTACGTATGACTCAGCTAGTGGAATTCAAAGCGCAGAAGCAGTCAAGTCAGGAAATAATTTTGCGCAAGCCTGCTGTAACGCTTAGCTGCGTTTTAATTAGGACTACTACCCCCAGCAGACACGCAGTACACTGAAGACGGTCACAGGCAGCCCAAATATAGTATTTTTCCCCAATTTTTTTGAAAAAGCCCACTGCCTATATAGCCTGTATATCTCTTTCCCTGTACCACTGTCCCTGCCTCACCAGTACTGGCCCTATACTCTGTACAATGACTGCAGACTGAGGCCTTAGTCAGACGGGCGTTTTTAGCCGCGATTTGCGCATGCGCATGCATCCGGCGATTTTATAAAACCATTGCTTTGCAATGGTATCGGACACATGAGCGCTTTTTATGCGCTCGTCCTATAAATTATAGAACAAAAAATCGCAGATCGCACCTATCTGCAATCTGCGATTCCTGTTCTCTTCTGTATATGCGCTCAATGGGGCCGGCGGTAGCAGCGCCGACCCCATTGAGAACATATAGAAGACAAATCATTCTTCTCTGCCACAGCTGTAACAGCTGTGGCAGAGAAGAACGATGTTTGCCCATTGAATTCAATGGAGCGGCAATACAGCCGCTCCATTGAAAGCAATGGGCTGCCGGCGTGCGCGGGGTGAATTGTCAGGGTGAATTCTAAAATGCGTTAAAATAAAAAAAAATTGTATACACACCTTTCCGCTGCAGCCGGAGTCCAGCCGCGGCCACTGTCAGTTCTCCTGAACTGCTTCTCGGCACTATTCAGCCGGCGGGGCTTTAAAATCCCCGCCTGCTGAATGATCTGCCTCTGATTGGTCACAGCTCTGACCAATCAGAGGCCGGTTTCACTCACACACCCATTCATGAATTCATGAATGGGTGAGTGACTGCTGCCTCTCAGCGCTGAGCCAATCAGGGGGCAGGTCTGACTCACATCCATTCATGAATTCATGAATGGGTGTGAGTGAGGCATGCCTCTGATTGGCTCAGCGCTGAGCCAATCAGGGGGCAGGTCTGACTCACACCCCCTTCACACCCACTGCAGGACGGCCGCGCGGAGCTCCGGCTGCCGGGAGAAGGTGAGTATACAATTTTTTTTTTTATTTTTACACATTTTAGGATGAATTGCAGGGAAGGGCTTATATATTTAAGCCCTTACCAACAATTCATCCCGGGCTCGCCCGCAGCGCATTGCTTTCAATGGAGGCGGCTCTATTGCCGTCTCCATTGAATGCAATGCGCTGGACAGCTCCGGCCCGTTTCTAATGAAACGCGGCTAGGAGCAGATTTTCGGGCGATTTGCGGGCGACTTGCGCGCACCGGTCACGCGATTTGCGGATGCGCATCCGTCATGCGATCCGCAAGTCGCGCGAAAAAAACGCCCGTCTGACTAAGGCCTGAGGACGCAATGCTCTGCATGCCCGATATAGAAAAAAAAAAATGTGCAACACTGCTCACAGCAGCCTCAACAGTACTGCACACGGTCAGATGTGGCCCTAAGAAGGACTGTTGGGGTTCTTGAAGCCTAATATAACTCCTAACGCTCTTCCTATAGCAGCAGCAGCATCAGCAGCACTTTCCCTGATCTCTGTCAGAATGCATCTGTGGGGAGCCGCGGGCGGGGCAGATTTTAATACTCAGGTGTCATCTGATCTCCCCAGCCACTCACTGCAGGGGGTGGTATAGGGCTGGAACATCACAGGAGGAAGTTGTAATGCCTTCCATGTCTTTCTATTGGGCAGAAAAGCACGCAAATGTCTCAGAGATGAAAGTGAAAGTAACTCGAACATCACGTGGTACTCGTCTCGAGTAACGAGCGTCTCGAACACCCTAATACTCGAACGAGAACAAGCTCGGACGAGTACGCCCGCTCATCTCTATTAAACACCCTTTAGTGAATTTTCTTGGGTATTCTGCAGCTACGAAGGGTGAACGGCACTTTGCGATCTCATTGCAGGGTGCCAATTGGGGGTTTTGAAGTGACTATTGGAAGATTTAAATGCCAGTGGTAGAGTTGACAGTAACATTTAAACGGTTAACAGCTGTAATTAGAGTTTTCTCTGATCACAGCTGTTGCACTGGGGTGTCAGCTTTCAAAAACAGCCAACATCTACCAAGTCTGTGCTTCCGAGTCCACTCCCTACAAACCCCAAGCACATCTGTCACACAGGATGTGATTCACTAGTTAATCTTAATATGAAGTTTCTTTTGCAAATAGTGAAATTACTTTCATTCAACTCCATTCCAAATTATAAAATGTGTTGTTCTAATATTGTATCTCAGTATCTTTGACTGTATACGGTGTTATTTGCTCTTATTATATGCAGTTAGAAGTTTGATCTGTCCAAACAAACACCAGAACTGATTTAGAAACCATGTTAAAGATCCAGAGGCATAACCTGAAGCTTCTGGGTCCCAATACAGATTTTGTAACACAGACTGCTACCTACAATGTGTATTTATAATACTAGTGTCTTCTTATGTGGCAGAGAGGTCTTTCAGCTACATTTAGCTCCATATCCCCATTGCAACTGCTATCTCTGTACCCTCTATGCTTGTGCCCCTGCAAACTGCTATAATTATCCAGTAGCCTAGTATTGTTAGTCTGTTTTAATGTGGTTTACAGTAATCTTAAAAAAATGCATAGCAAAAAGAAAGAATGCTGAGCTAGGCCATATCTTAAAGGGTCAGTATAGCATTAATGCTGGTATAAAAACTAGCTAGCAATTACATTTAACCATTAATCCCAAAGCAGTTTTGGATTACTCTGTTCTGAGGGAAAATGACATTACAGTTTTGGTTGAACAGAGCTCATTCTAATTTTAATGGCTGTATCTCAATTTCTATTAGGGCTACAGCCATGCCTTTAGTGTTGTTTTAAAGCTACAATTCTTGGCTTTAAAATGACCAAAAGCATGTTTGCAACCTTTGAATACCTGTCGCTGCAGCTGTTTGAGGTTTAGTTGGGAATACTGAATTTACAGCTGTCCATTTTCAGTCAAAAGAGAGTGGCAGCAGAGAAGATCTGTAATTCTGTACATCTCCCTGTCCCAGTTCAGAAAAATAGAGGGAAAAAAGGTGGAGCAACCCAAATGAAGGAATAAAAATGAAAGGTACTAGCTTGGTTGCAAGAATATGGTGAAAAAGGCTTTTTGTTTTTCGATGGTGCAGCCCACCCTACATAATGCTATACCCTGAGGATGAAGGTATGAAACAGCAAACAAAAAAGGAATAAATCTTCTTTCAGAGGGGTGAGTGTGGTGCAACCTTCAGACATAAATGATCGAACTTGGATAATTGCCAAAAGGGTCTCGATTTATAAATAAGACAAGCTGGTTTTATTAATAAATTGAGATTCCTTTGGAAATTATCTAAGTTTGTCATTCATGTCTGCAGGTTGTGCCACACTCACACCTCTGAAAGAAAGATTTTTTTTCTTTTTTGTTTGCTCTATCCCTGTTCCACAGCACGGGTAATATGAATTTTTTGTTCATCTTATCACCCTCACATCACTCAGAGAGCATATTTGCTCTCTGATTGTCCCATATGGGGTTTTCCCCCCCAAGAAAACGAGTGAAACTCTATTTATCTCCACAGAAGCTGCAATCATTGCTGACTCTGGTACCTAAATGTTTTTCTAGAAAAAAATTATAAGCTTAAAAAAAAAGTTAAACTTTTTCTTCTTATACAAGACTTTACATATTAAAAAAAAAACAAAAAACCTATACGTAACTGATATTTACACATCCATAACAACCCATACTATAAAATATTACATTATTTAACCAGCATGGTAAATTCCCCCCCAAAAAAATTGTAAAATACCCAAATAACTGTATACTGATCATCTCATCTCCCCAAAACAGGAGTAAGAAATAATTAAAAATCCTTAAATAGCTCAAAATGGTACGAATAAAAACTACAAGTTATCTGAAAAAATACAGGCCTCCTGATTGGCTGGAATCGGCACACGTGACGGGGCGGAGCTACGCGATGACGCGTAGAAGGGGGCGGAGCCAGAACGCTGCTGCTGCCAGACAGACCCGAAGGCAGAAGACCCTTCTGCGCAAGCGCGTCTAATCGGGCGATTAGACACTTAAGTTAGATGGAGCCATGGAGACGGGGACGCCAGCGCAGGGAAGGTAAGTGAATAACTTCTGTATGGCTCATATTTAATGCACAATGTATATTACAAAGTGCATTAATATGGCCATACAGAAGTGCTTAACCCCACTTGCTTTCGCAAGACAACCCCTTTAAAGTGCTGGAGCTTTTCTATTAAGTGGCCATCAGCAGCGTCAGCCAGCCACACATCCTGTTACCAACTTATCTATACCGTACAGTGAATGTTGTAAAGACTAAACACAACAAGCAAAACCCACAACATTGCAGAATTGTTGCATTTTTTCCACCCCTCTTTCAAAAAAAAGAAATAAATAATAATACCAGTTTTTTAATGCTTCAGATGTACAATCCATCCCACAAAGAATAAATGAATAAAAAATAAACCTTCATAAGGCTAAGTCAGTAGAAAAATAAAGGGTATGGCTCTTGGAAAACGGGGATGCCAAAAGAAATAACTACAAGGGAAAAAAAAAATAGTATTCTGAAGGTGTAAAAGGTGTTAAGGTTAGTCACATCCATGGCCTAATCCAAATATGCATTGGGAACCAAATGTTCGCTGATCAGTTAAAGTACAATATGGGAAGATGTTTATTCCTAAACTTAGGCAATCGCAAAACTTTCAGTTATCTTCATTTTGAAGAAAAGCTAATTATCAGTGAGCCTTGGAGGGGCAATAATTTAAGCTTATATATCAGCAGTTGCTGTGGAATAAGATAGCACTTCAGGGTCAGTCACCAATGGCCAAGAGGCGGTAATGGTGGAAACTTATCAGATGAAGCAATACTTGTATTATTAACTTATTTTGTCAACTGAAATCATCCAGTAAAACAACAGTTTAATAATTGTGCGCGGTCATAATTTACTGATCAATCTAAATGATTCAGTGCATCTAAACATATTACAGTTTCATTTTATGTTCTATGAACTCACCAGTGATCCCATTAGTTTGCAACCTTTTCGGGATTGCTTTTAACAGTTCTTCCCTAGTCCAGAGATACATTTAATAAAAGTTCATTGAAGATGGACGATCTGCAATATCTCCGGGTTACATTTTATTGCTGGCCTATTACTATGCATTTAAGCATCCCAGAGCTGCATACTGAACTTATACTACGTTGAGGAAAAAGATACTATTAAACAGACATAGAAACGGTTTGTGTGGCTTGTTCTTATGATTTTTGAGATACAATGCAATCTATGGTTTAGCTTACTGGTATACAAGTAGTATGTTAAAGGGATGTATCCATGGGAATTGTTTATATCATATTCAAAGGATATAGCAAAACATATGACATGTGAGGAGGATCCCACACATGGATCCCAAATCTATTAAGAGAAGCTGGGTCCCTGATCCCAGTTGTCAATATAAAGTGGCCACGATAGCTGCTTGGTACACTAGCTTCAATGTAGAAGTGTTCCTGGTTGCAAGTGGCTCTTCATTGAAGGGAATTTCGAAACAATAGAGGTTATTGTAAAGTGAAGTCACCTCTGCATTGGCTTTCATAGTAAAAATAGCTACTGATAGATACTTTGAACCAGGTAATTGGGGTGACGGTACTCCTCTTCCCATGAGAAAAAGACACCAATTAGCCAAAATTTGTCTAAAATGAGAATACCCAACCTACAAACTAATGAACACTAAACAGGTGTTTAGAGATTGTGATTAACCCAAGTAGCTTCAAGACTTGAAATAAGTCTACCCATTGACGAAGAATAAGCTAACATTTCTTAAAAACATCTAGACTTCTACTACCAAATGAATTTTTTAAAGATTAAATCTACACATTTGCATAGGTAACAAGGCAAACATGGAACCTGAATCTCTATTGGTCTATAATCTTAAGGTCTTTTTATCTTTCCCATGACAAACATCATAAGATGTCTTCTGTTGATTGGTGAAAACTAATGACCAAATATTGCTGAACTTATAGATGTGTCCTTCCTTACCTTTCCTCTTGACTTGACACATCCTAAGATGTGTGCTGTGAGATGATGAACTTTGGAAAAAAACAACATGATTTCGTGATACTCTAATGGGAGCTGTACTTACTATGTATGGCCCCCTGCACACAGGTGGAAATTCCACGGCGGGATTTCCCGCAGAATTTCCGCCCATACACGCATGCATAGGATTGAATTACAATACGCAATCCTATGCAGACAGCCGCAATTTGTCTGCGCGAAATCACGCGCAGAAAACAAATCGCGGCATGCTCTATTTCTGTTTGGGACTCGCAGCCGTCACATGAAAGATCCGAGCGGCGGGAGCAGGTGAGGGCCATGCTGCTCTCTACAGGGGCTCGGGTCGGCGACTTCTGCCGCTGTCCCCGGCTCTGAAAATCTCAGCTATCAGCATGTGGGGATTTAAAATCCCCGCCTGCTGGTGGCTCTGATTGTGATTGGCTAAAGTGCTTCAGCCAATCCCAATCAGAGCTACCAGAAGGCAGGGATTTTAAATCCCCGGCTGCTGATAGCTCAGAACTACAGAGCCAGGGACAGTGCCAGAAGTCGTGGCTGATCCCCGGCAGCTGAAGGGAGGTGAGTAATGTTTTTTTTTTTTTTTAAATACACTCTTTGAAATGGCTTTTCAGGGAAGGGCTTATGAAGCCCATCCCTGAAAAGCCACTGACGGGGATGCCGGCAGTAGGATTCTCTAACACAGCTGTCATGTGTGACAGCTGCGGTTGAGAATTGAAGAATTCCTCTCCAGATGTAGCAGCAGGGAATTCTTTAAACTACTGGGGGTGAAGGAAACATCTGACAGATGTGTTCTTCCTACCCGCGGGGGTCACGGAAGCGGCGGAGAGGTAAGTTTTTCTTTACACAAATGTTTCCTTTTCAGGGAAGAGCTTATATGTAAAGCCCTTCCCTGAAAAAGAATGCAGGGGTGCCAGCAGACCATTGTTTTTACAGTGGAGCCACCGGCAGCAGCCGCGGCTCCATTGAAAACAATGCGTGCGTTTCTAATGGTGCACGCATGTCCTATCTTTGCAGGCATGCACCTGCAAAGTACAGACATGGGAACACACCATAGGGAATGCATTGTTGTAAATACAAGCGTGTTTTTGTGCATGCGTATGCAAGCACAAAAACACGCTCGTGTGAACCCACCCTAAGTCTATGCAAGGACATCCAGTTGTGATATGAATTGCTAGCATGTCTCTTCTTAATAAAACTTTAAGTTTAGGGTGGACAGATCTGTCTATGAAAGCTTTCAATCATACAAACCATTGTACATCTAGGAGTGTTAAGTCAAAAGAATTTGGACATCTTTAAAATTCTGGAAGTGTTTTTATCAATTGTAAAAATGTCCTCAATCCCTTCTAGTGAGCATTTAGAATATTTTAGGTAATTCAATTATTTACTGCCAATTATTAAGATGGCATGCACCTTTGTAGTGGGAAGTGCTCCGACTCTGGTGTAGTGGACGGTGCTCATAACTGCAGGCACAGCTCCCATTGATTTTAATAAGAGCTGCACTGGCCACTATACAGGGGTCAGAGCATCTGCTTCTGATCTAACCGCTGTCTATTGTGGCGCTGACAACGTTGGGGTTTGCCATTCGAGACTGCACTGGAATTCGCCACTCGGGACTGAGGATAGATCATCAATAGTATTTTGCTTGGAAAGCCCCTTTAAATCTGTCTCTAAATGATTTAGAAAAATGATAGCCAACTAAGATATCCATAGACCACATTTTACAATGAAGAAAACTAATCATGATGAATATGCAGTCCAACCTCTTTTCAGGATATTAGACAGCATGGGGAGCTGAAAACATTCAGTATAACATCTATTGTATTCATTAATGGAGTCTAGTGGGTAGTCCTTTTCAGGGATTGATTGCAGGTTAAAGCCACCCACTGAACTCCTGAGCCCAGAATGTGCTGGGATTTAAGTGAATAAAATACATTATGCTGAATACAGTTGAAAGAAAAAGCAAGTAAACTCTTTGAAATCAACTGGATTTCTCCATTGATTACTAATCTGATCGTTATGTAAGCCACAATTATAGACAGACATAAGCTAAAATAATATGACACAACAGTTGTACCAGCAATGTCTTTCCAACAGGTTCTGTGGATAGAAGACACATTTTAAGCATGGCATAGCTACTTTCATGGGGATTTACTACTAAGGACATTTCCCCCTATCCATAGGATAGGGGATATATGTCTGATTTCTGAGGGTCTCCCAATGTTCCAGAAACTAGCACACCTGATTGCCCCTGTGAATGGAGCAGTAGTGCTAATGTGTGACTACCATTCTCTTCACTTTTATGACATGAAGGGAAATTGCCTAGTACATAAGTCTCTGTTTGTCTCATGGAAGTGAATGGAGCTTCATTCATATGCGTCATTTGGATGCACCAGCCTTGGGATTGCTGGGAGTCCCAGCAGTCAGGTCTTCAGCGATCAGACAATTAGCCCTATCTTGCAGACAGGAGAGAAATGTCTTTAAAGAGAAAACCCCTTTAAAGGGGTTGTCCCGCGGCAGCAAGTGGGTCTATACACTTCTGTATGGCCATAATAATGCACTTTGTAATGTACATTGTGCATTAATTATGAGCCATACAGAAGTTATCAGAAGTTTTTCACTTACCTGCTCCGTTGCTAGCGTCCTCGTTTCCATGGAGCCGTCTAATTTTCAGCGTCTACTCGCCGGATTAGACACGCTTGCGCAGTCCGGTCTTCTTCTTTTCTCAATGGGGCCGCTCGTGCCGGAGAGTGGCTCCTTGTAGCTCCGCTCCGTCACATGCCGATTCCAGCCAATCAGGAGGCTGGAATCGGCAATGGACCGCACAGAAGCCCTGCGGTCCACCGAGGGAGAAGATCCTGGCGGCCATCTTCAGCAGGTAAGTAATAAGTCACCGGAGCGCGGCGATTCAGGTAAGCACTGTGCGGTTTTCTTTTTTAACCCCTGCATCGGGGTTGTCTCGCGCCGAACGGGGGGTGGGGGGGGGTTGAAAAAAAAAAACCCGTTTCGGCGCGGGACAACCCCTTTAAGGTTGAACATTCACTCAAACAAATATGGTATATAATAATATAGGTTTGAAATGGCTATACACATGTACAGTAGGTATTGAAAGAAAGGTTCTAGAAGGGAAAGGGTTGAATATTGGGCAAAAATGCTTTAAGATGTAATTATTCTTATCTTGTTCACAGAAACCTAAAAAATACCTCACCTACAGTAACAAAAAAGCCTCTAAAAGCGAGGAAGCGAAGGTTGATTTCCAGAGCAAACCTGTTTTGCTAAATTATGGAGATGCTTAATTGTTGGCTTACACATAGCCAATTAAGTAATAATCTGCGCACCAACAGCACTAATTATCATCAATGAAGACATGCCAAGATTTAAGTGCGTTTGCATTTTAGTAGCGGTTTACGTTTTAGTTTTCGAAAAGCCAGCTTTCTATTTTCACAAAATGTGGATTTTAAATCTATTATAAAAGAATTGTCTGCAATGGGTTGTTAACCCATAAGGTAACCTTGTTAAATGCTTAGGGCTCTGTCAGTCAAATGTCTTGATGGGAAGGAATACCTTTCACCTTAACAGCAGATGGCACTAGTGGCAACAGGTGGCAGGTGGTGCTGATAGAATTTTAAGCTAATTAAAGGAATTTTCTGGGATGAAGAGAAAAAATTCTAGGACAATAGAATATTGTAAAATAAAGAAATAATACATGCTCGCCACCTTCATTGGCCTTCTGTCCAGCACAGAACCCCAGTCCCAGCCATTCCAAGCCCGAAACAAACTGACTGTAGTCAAGTACCTATCATTGTGCACATGGCCATGCAGCTAATCACAGGTTTCAGCGGTCACGTGCGCTCCTGGTAGAATCACCACTGAAGCCTGCTATTGGCTGAATAGTTCCATGCACAGTGAAGACAGTTAGCTTCTTCTGGGTTCTTCTGCTGTTTGGGGAGCCACAGAGAGAGAGATTAAGATGCCTTATTTCTTCATCTACACCATTTCACAGACATATCATATTTTTTAGTCCCAAAAAACTCCTTTATAATAATGCTACAAATATTTAGAGTGTTGATATTCCAATCAGTGAAGAAATGGTTGGAGGGAGCAGCACAAATAGAAATTTTCAAGAGACTTCTTATAAATCAAAGAAATATCATTTATTTTAAATTCACTGACAAGACATGCAATGTTTCAACCACCTCTGTGGTCTTTGTCAGCCTGACAAAGACTACAGAAGTGGTCGAAACGTTGCATGTCTTGTCAGTGGATTTATAATAAATGATGCTTCTTTGATTTATAAGAAGTTTCTTGAAAACTCCTATTTGTGCTGCTCCCTCCAACCATTTCTTGTCTAACTGTGTGCATTTGAAGAAGTCCGAATTCCAGCAGGAGCCTGCACTTCTATGGCTCCCCCGCAAGATTGGGTATATGGTTGTGCTGCTGGAATATCTACATATTGATATTCCAATCAATGTCTGTGAGTTCTGGTGTCAAACTATTATATTAGGAACTCAATATTATATTTGTGAAGAAGATACTTTATATCTTCCTGGGATTCAAAAAGTTAATACATTCTAACATAAAATGTATGGTGTGATGGGCATGTGTATTCTTTCTTCTTATGGAGACCACCGAATATAGACCAGGCGATTCTTCTTCCTAGTCGGGTATGTTTACTTGCATACTCCTTTTCCAGGGAAGCAAGTCACCTATTGAATAGCAACCCTACAAGTAAATGTCTGACCCCTTAACAGAATGTGCTACATGACTAAGGATATATGCTTATCTTTTCGATAGGAAAGTGACCAGTCCACAGGCAGATAGTAACATAGTATGTAAGGCCAAAAAAAGACATATATCCATCCAGTTCAGTCTATTACCACCCAACATTGATCCAGATGTTCTGGATTTTTGCCCCTTATCAGTGCAGAGCCAATTACTCGATCACTCTGCACTGATCAGGGGAAGAAAATGTTTTAAAAAAATTATCGATGGTAGAATCAACAAGGAGCTATACATTAGAGATTTATTTCCATTGTATTTCCGCAGCCATAGGTGGCCAGGATTATAGAAACAACCAAACTGCATACACTATGCTGTTTCTGTATCTTCTCAGTTACAGAACAGGGTAGCTTGCTGTACTATGCTGTTTCTATAATTTCCATTCACTTTTAGAGTTACAAAAAACAGCATAGAGCAGCCAGTTTATCTGTTTCTATAATCCTGGTCACCTGTAGCTATGGAGGTGAGCTTGGACAGCTACGTGTGAGACCAACATTTATCAGATATTTTTGGCATATCCTGTGGATATGCAATAAAAATATAAGATAAGGATATCCGTTTAAGGCAGAGGCATGAATAAAAGTAGCTGCAGGGAAAGCCGTTATAGTTAAATGTTTTTTCCCATAATCAAGTTTTATCACCTATCCTATCAATAGGTGATGCAAGTCTGACAGGTGGGCATCTCAATGCTGCAACCCCGACCAATCTCAAGGACAGGAGTTCTATGCCCCCTTTTCCTCCTCACTGTGGGCTTATTGCACTCCTCGCATTGAGGAGGAGATTAAATGGAGTGGCAGTCAAGCATTCGCGATGCCACTCCATTCATGTTCAATGTATTTCTCTTGTAATTGTCTATTTCTGTTAGCCCCATTGAAATAAATGGAGGGGCACTGCGCATGTTCGACTGCTGCTCCATTCAATCACCCCCTCACTGCGAGGAGTGTAGTAATCCCACAGTGAGGAGCAAAGGGGGCATGAGACCCCATTCTCAGGATCATTGTGGGACCCCCCCATCAATCAGACTTTTAGCACTTATCCTGTGGATCGGTGATAAAAATCTATTTTGGGAATACCCCTTTAATGAGTGACCATCGGGAAAAAGCTGTCGGAACACAAAATGGCATAGAGATTTGCTAGCATTGCTGCCACTTCATTCTAGTTTGGTAGGGGTCAGGGGATTTGGACATTTGCCAATTGGATATCGGTGGTTTATCCTACAAATCTATAATTAATGACTCTGATGAGACACCTCTTTAAATATACAGTAAAATTGATTTGATAAACCGGGATGGAAAAATCTATTATTGGAAAGTTCACAAGATCTTACAATACACATTATAACAAAAATCAAATCTTCAAGTCAATCCCCAAACCATATAATATTAAATATATATCATTTGTCTAATGCTACAAAAGTTTAAAGAAGGTGGAGGATGGATATTGCTGAGAGCAACATCTGGTTTGGTTTCTCAACTCCCCACCTATCGTACTCAGTATTATTCATTACATTCCCCTTTCGTTCAAACATCCCCGAGTTTATTATCTCACATCAACCAAGAATTTTTAATCTATTTTAGAAAAATATTTTCAAATATTCTATGTACAAGTAATATCTACCATAATACATATTAGTGAAAGTAAATACCTGCATTAAATATTTATGGAAGTTACAGAATCAACCAAACAAACATTGTAACCAAATATTATTTTCTGAAAGGTTTCTGTAGTCAGTGCTATTTCTTCCCAGGGCAATCTTGTTTGCCTCATTCCATCATCTTCACAGAGATCGATACAGAGCTATCAGTCAAAGCGGTGCACAGACGTATGCTGTGTCATCTTTAATACAGTACATCCTACTTGACTCACTCCGACAAACCTGGACAGACTACAACTTCGTGTTATTGATCATAGAACATTGTTCCAAGTTTCATTTGTCCAGCTGGGCTTCATTATGGAAAAGAAATTGAGGGCTCTGCCCTATTGGAGTACAATGGTTGCCCGAAGTCTTTAAGCACATACAATTTCAGACGCAATTGTTTGTTTCTCTTCTAAAAGAACTTCAGCATTTTTAAGTGTATTTCAAGAGGATGTACAATGACCAATTTACTAGATATAATTCTTATAGAGCAGCTTTCAGCAAAAAGCTTTTTCTACTCAACATACAGATGTCTTTAATGGCTATTTGTAATAACCCTTTGCATCAAGAGTGCTGAAAAAATTGTTACTGCAATACCATATCTGGCCACGTAGTGTGCTGTTGTAATGATATTGGTCAATGAGCAGGACAAAGCCCTAAGCACCTTTAACAAGTATTGTGTTGTGCCTATAGTTAAAACTCCAGCTGGTGGCAACAATGTTTAGTATGTGATTTATAAAATGTTCTGCAAATCACAAAACAACACATTGTGAATGTTACTTAAATGGTCAATTATACTAAATTACTTAAAAATATTAAATGTAACAAAATAATTAAAATGAAGCTTGCTTGGGACATGGATTCTCCCACCCCATGAGCATAAGCTGATTTAATGTCTCAAAGATGTGGTCTGATATGTAAAGATATAGCAAACATTAGCTTGACATTTAATGAGTTATGATAACTTGACTAAAATGTACCACAATGCTGGAAATTAAATTATTACTATGTGCCGGCCATGTTAGCTATTGCTATTGCTTTAGCAGAATTTCAATTAGGTCAGGAAAAGATAAGAAATAACAAATCAAGCATATTCGTTGGTCTAATTCCTCGTTGGTGCTGTCCTCCTACTTTAGTCCTCCCATTGAATTTTGTTGAAATGGCTACAGTGGTGATATGTCGTACAGTGATGAGGCTAGTGATTGGCTGCAGCAGCCACATATAAGCAAAGCCTATGGGGGGGAAAGTAAGGGGGGAGCCGGCATCAAGGATCTGGCAGGAGATCAAACAGGTGAATAAACATTATTTTGTTTTTTACTATTGTCTGCCCACGCTAAAATGTTGCTATATTTTGTAAATGGGAAAATGGAACAATATCTCTACAGCGCCACCTATTAGAAAGCAGCATTTCCGCAAGTTAGGCCACTCTCACACATGCGTTCAGAAAATGCAGCTCAAAATCGCTGCATTTTCACCATGATTTTGAGCGGCGTTTTTGAACGCATGTCACAGCGTTTGACACTGCTTTTTAAGGCAGCCCATCATTAATGGTTGATGAGGTGCGTTAAAAAGCGCGAAAATAGAACAGACAGCATTCGAAATTCGCAGCACTTCTAATACCATGTTCGAGCGTAGGTCTGAGAAGCCCCATTAAAATCAATGGGAGCATTGTACAGTGGTTAGCACGGTGCTCAGGACTCCGCGGTAAAAAGCGGTGAGTGAGAGTGGCCTTAATGTCAGACCTTTTAACAAGCCTTGTAACAATGACTGGGAATATAAACCATAGCCAGAGTCTTCTTTAGAAGAAAAAAGCATGCAGACAGACTGTTTGGGGTATTTTGCTCCTTTTCAGTGTGCAATAGCTTGCTGGCTTGCCTAAGTTAGAGGCCTATGATGTGGGTCAGGAAGGGTATGGTTTTCATGAATGGGAATATGGAAGAATGCCTATACAGTGCCACTTATTAGAAGGCAACTGTCTGTGCATAGTTTATCTTTTCATTCTGGAGAAGATTCTAGCTTTGGCTTATACTCACAGTAATTATTACATGGCTTGCTAAAAGGTCTGACATTAACTTGTAAGCATACATAAAGTAGAAAGAGCCCACTTGACATTGGTTCTCGAACTTTCATGACACTTGTTTGCCCTGTCTTTCTTCCAACTCCCATATCTGAGTCATGAAGACCAGACACTTTGGCCGAGCAGATGAAGATCAATGGTGGTCACAGTAAAATGATCAATATGTCCAGAAAACGTTCTTTGGATGGTTGGAAGACCATCAAAAATTATCAGGATGCAAAACAAGCACCAGAAACTACTTGGCCATTGCCATTGAGCAGTTTCAGTATTCTCCTCTTCGGCTTGAGCCACATTCCAGCTGTACAGCCTTTTGACTCTATGGACCATGTAGCCTTGACACTACAAACTAAAAATAAAATTTTCACTGTATTTTTTAAACTGCAGGGTTAAAAAGTGAACTAATTACATCTGTCACTTCTTCTCTTTTATAGAAAATTGATTTTTATGACCCCAAAGACCATACAATTAGGAATCTGAATCTCCAACCTTCCAAGCAACACTTTGTGAAGTGTGTCTAAAAAAGGACTCTATATAGCACACACAATAGCTGCTTTATTTACGGTCGGCTCCTCTGTATTGTGTTATTTTCCATTGGAAGAAACGTCTGCAGGGGTTAGAAGTCAATTGGATACCTGTTGTTTTCTGTAAGAAGTACGGAAAGTGTCCTAACATTTTATCCATCCGTCCATCTATCAATTTATATTCTTTCTAAGCTCCTTACTGTTTCTTTCATGCGCTTCTTTTATTGCTCTTTGTTCCATTCTCTCCTTTCTTCTTGTCTCTCTGTGCTCGGGTTTTGTAATTCACAGTACATTTCTATCTAACGGTTTTGCTTCCAGAGGTAATATGTGTTTTTAAGAGTTTGTTCGGTGTCATAATCACGCTGAAATATTCTTATAGCAGTCAATATCCTTTGCTTATACAAATGTTTGCAGAGATGATTGCAGCGGCGCCATTTCAGCAGCTCTGATGGGCATTTTGGGCTAGGAAAAAATGACAAGGAAATGAACGTTGAATGACAACAGACAAATGATGTTTTTTTTTTGTTTCATAATTATAAGCAATTTTGATTTTTAGCTAAAAAGCTCTCAGCAGCTCGCGGGTTGAATTTGGAGACTTTTGACTCAATGCCAATCATGTGTGTTGAATCAAGAATTTAATTTGGAGTGTCTGTTTGTTCAAACTTATTTCTGACATCTGCCCAGGGAACCATTGTTCTCTGTTATACAGACACCCAGCCAGGACCTCAGTGTATCCTTATGTGCCTATTGTTGAATGCCATACTCATTATCCTGTGTAAGGCCTTCCACTGTTCGTTCTATGCTCATCTACCTTCAAATAAGTAAACCTTCAATACTTGTGATTGGGTGTTGTGGCTGTAATGTGTCTATATTTTGTGATACTAACATTCTACCTGATTAGTTACCTGGATTACTCTGGTCCCACCAGTGGAAATGATTCTAAGGATCCACTCTCAGAAAATGGCCATATGCTTAGTGATATAAGAGGGCAGGTATATACACCACTTATCCCTCAACATGCAGACAGCCAGACTGCTAAATGGAGGAGCAAGTAATACATGTGAGCAGCCACTTACAAATCCTCCTTATACTGAAGGGGTTGGCTGCTTAGTGCTTATTCTTGCCCAAAAGAATTAATACAGGGTATATGTAGTGCACCATGTAGCCTAACAACCTATTAATGATGCGATAGTTGAATCCAGCAGGTTGCCCTGCACCCCACAGGTGAACCACACTGGCATCCTGGGCTCCCCCAGCATTCAAAACTGCACTGCATGTTACTGATTAATACTGATAAATTTGAGGTATTGGTTAATATTATGGCCAAAATATGGCTCTCAACCCAACATCTAGGGTCCTCATTAATTGTTAGTCCCTACACTAAAATTAGTTAAAAATCACAAAAAGGTTAATATAAGGCCTTAGTCACACGGGCATTTTTTCCCGTGATTTGCGGATTGCATGACGGATGCGCATCCGCAAATCGCGTGACCGGGGCCGAAAAATCGCCTGAAAATACTGCTCCTAGCCGCGTTTCAATAGAAACAGGCCAGAGCTGTCCAGCGCATTGAATTCAATGGAGCCGGCAATACAGCCGGCTCCATTGAAAGCAATGCGCTGCGGGCGATCGCGGGATGAATTTTCGGGAAGGGCTTAAATATATAAGCCCTTCCCGCAAATGCATCCAGAAATGTGTAAAAACAAAAAATATATATATACTCACCTTGTCCCGGCAGACGGAGTTCAGCCGCGGCCGGCATGCGCAAATCGCGCGAAAAAACGCCCGTCTGACTGAGCCCTAAAAGCGTACAAAAAAAATCACAGAAAACGGCCATATACTTACTGATACAAGAAGGCATGTGGGGGAATAACTGGTGTATATACGTGCCCTCTTGTATCAGAGTATCAGTAAGTATATGTAAGTATATGGCCACTTGCTGTGATTTTTTTTGTCTGTTTTATATTTCCCTTTCTGTGATTTTTAAGAGTCCACTTTGAATCTATGCAAATCAGTTTATTGAAATCATTATTGTTATCATTGCACACTCAGGAAATGCAGTATCATTTGTATGGTCTAATGGATCATTTGTGAATAAACCCATAAGAAATAAACCCTAGTGGTCAGCGATTGGCTCCAAAGTCACCTCCAAATGGGGTTGTCTTCTGCTTAACATTTTATATTCTGATTTTGTCAGATCCTAAACCCTCCCGAGAATCCTCTTATGCGCAGTCTAAAATCGCTGAGGAATAAAATATGTATACACATAAAAGAGCGTTAGATTCTCCTCAGGCTGCATGTACGGATGTCCCTCTGCAGAATGTGCCACCCCTCCCACTCTACTCATTGAGGATCTAAAGAATTCTTGCGCCAAATTTCACGCTTGTACGACACCAAGAAGTTGCATTACATAGGGATGCACTTACTTTTGCACTTCACATTAAATGAGTTGTGATCCCTTTACTTTTCCTATGTAGGACCTAAAGTATGATCATTCTAAATTTCATGTTTGTACAACATTCGAAAGTTAGAGAATTAGATTTGGTACATTACACAGGGGTGCCAATACTTTTACAATTAGCATTGAATTCTTGACTAATTCTTGACCCATTTAGTTTTCTTATTTAGGACCTAGAGAATGCTCCTGACAAATTTCATGTATTTGCAACACCGGGAAGTTACATTACATAGGGGTGCCAAAAAGGGTGCCAAAAAGGGGCGTGGCCGAGTAGGTTCGCTCATCTCTAGTCGTGACCCCTTTACTTTTCCTTTTTAGGACCTAAAGCATGATCATCCCAAATTTCATGTTTGTACGACATCGGAAAGTTAGAGAATTAGATCTGGTACATTACACAGGGGCGCCGATACTTTTGCATTTAGGATTAAATTTTTGAGTTGTGACCCCTTCACTTTTCCTATTTAGGAATTAGGGCTCAGTCACTCAAGTGTTTTGATGCATGAATTTTTGAACGCATCAGTTATGCGTTCAAAAATTTGCGTGACTGTTCCAGCATTATCACAGTGTCTAGTAAAAATGTGACTCCCCGCTGAGATGAAGAAATCCTCTGCCACAGCTGTCACAGCTGTGGCAGAGGAGAGCGATGTTCTCCCATTGAATTCAATGGAGCTGGCAATACAGCTGTGAGCTGCTTCTGATTGGTCCCTGTGCTCAGCCAAACAGAGGCAGCACTCACCCATTCATGAATTCATGAATGGGTGAGTGCTGCCTCTGATTGGCTGAGCACAGGGACCAATCAGAGGCAGCTGTTAGCTGTCATTCAATAGCTGAGAGCTGCCTCTGATTAGTTACAGTGCTCAGCCAATCAGAGGCAACCCATTCAGCAGGCAGAGATTTTTAAATCCCCGCCTGCTGAATACTACTCAGAGCAGTTCCGGCAGAAGAGGTGAATGGACTCGTCTAAGCCCCGGCAGCTGCAGAGAGGTGAGTATAGATTTTTTTTTTCTTTTTTTTTTTTTACACATTTTTAAGATGGTTTTCAGGGAAGGGTTTATTTTAAGCCCTTTCCTGAAAATCACTGCAGCGCTTGCCGGCAGCCAATTGCTTTCAATGGAGCTGGCTGTATTGCTGGCTCCATTGAATTCAATCGGGAGAATATCACTCTCCTCTGCCACAGCTGTCACAGCTGTGGCAGACTATCGTGATCTTCACTATATGTTCTCAATGGGTTCGGCGCTGCTGCCGCCGGTCCCATTGAGCGCAAGGTGAAACACCCTGGATGCGATAGCATCCAGGGGTTTCACATACACAGAACACCGGTTTGCCACAGAACGCAGTTACATGTGTTCTGCGAACTGGTGTCCTATAATTTTCGCTGCAGGTGTTTTTCCGCATGTAAAATTCGCACATGTGACCGCTGCTATTGAAAAGCATTGGTTCTATCTAGAGCAAATTTTTTGACGTGCTGAAAAATGCCCATTACAAATGCATTTTTGTCTGGGATGACTAAGTTCAAAAAGATTTTTTAAAAGATGGCACTCAAGAGATATAAGTAGACTGAGGTAACCCAATAAACCCCAGATTTATATCCGAGTATAGGTTAGTACTGAACACATTTCATAATATTGAAATGTTAAATGATTGGAGGTAGTTCAAATAGGTTCAACTAATAGGTAGTATAAACTAAAACTAGACAGTCTTTAAAATGAAGGTGGATCGTGCCAGAGATCTCTTCCAGCCATTTGCCTTGTTTCAGAGTAAACAGGTAGTCGTTCATAGATGAATGACTGCCTGTTTATACAAGGGAGAAGTCACACACTAGTCATTTCATCTCGGTAAGCGGAAATTAATTGACTATTGAGCAATTTCTCACTCAGTACATTGTTGGGTCCCACGTTTATACAGGACAACTATCGCTGAAGTTATTTTTCAGCCAAGAGTTTGCCCATTTAAAAGTTTGTACTGTTTACTTTTTAGATGGTATTAGTAAACCTTCCGCAGTGTTTGTCAATCATGTACATTATACTCCCACACACATGCCTTTTGCTGCCTTCATTTAGTATACAATGGGAATGAATGACCTCATGACAGCCCACATACTTGACCTTAGAAAATGAAATGTAGAGTTTCACGGTATAACACAGTATTTTATATTTCATCAAATACCTGCAGTCTTTTTTTCTCATGATAATGAGACTATGATGACTCTTTTTAAGATTACTACATTACAAAATAGGATATCCCGAGCAATCTCTATTCAGTGATGCATTCAGGGTGTAGAAACCAATATAGGATGTTTGACATAATTACATTTCCCTCGTATCCTAAGCCAACACTCACTATTCCAACATTATTAATTATCTGTATGGAAAAATCTATACTGCGGGTCACAGCTCTGGGTAATTTCTCAAAGCATTTCCATACGTGGGACCAATGACACCGGCCATAATTATTTCAATATTTGTATTAAATGTGTAGTTAAATGCACGTGTAACTTCCCTCAAGATTACTACCATGAAAGCAGTTGCCAGCTTGGCAAATGACTCTCTTGGATGATTCCCAGATTGCTCATTGATGACTTGTTGGAGAATATCTATCTGTTCGACTTGCTTTAATTCTGGCAATGACTACAACCAAAATTAAATCTTACGCTCATTTCTGTTGTCCTTTGAACTTCATGCAGTTTTCTTCAGTCATTCATCAAAAGCAGCCAGTAACCTGATCATATCTGATCATATATCTGCTATATATACTAAGGAACAGTTTTTTTTAAAATATTGTTTAGTTACAGATTCTTTTTATTTGAGCTAGACTCTGGCAGGGTTCACCTCCATGAGTATTGGTTATTATTATGAATCTAGACTAGGGGTGCGGTTACTTAACTTACTTTTAATATATCCCGATATGTTGCAATACCTGCTGGTCATGGCTGGCCATATCCCCCACCTCCTCCTGCCATTGGTCATAGCCATTTACATATTCCCTGCGTTGTATGTGGCAGATGCCACATCTCTTTTCAATTTTCTGGTTCCCATAGATTGTGAGCAGGCTCACACCTCTTAAAGAGCCAGCATGAGCACCTAGCTTTCCAGTCCCCAACCAATCCTAACAGATCATGGGCTATTTAGGGTCACTCTGCCTATCAGCAGGTGCATGAAAAATCATTATACATACTGCGGAAGGTGCAAGTGTGTTTCTGTCTGATCTCCTATATTTGATGCAAGTCTAAAGCACCCAGGTATTCTGACCTCTCTAATCCTCACCTCAGCTCATTACTTGACTACGCTTTCCTTGTCTGCTTCCTGCCCTGATCCTTGGCTTGATCTGTGTTGTGAAAGTATTTCACCTGTCCTGACTCTGGCTCTTTCTATGACTATGTCTCTGTCTGCACCCTCTGATACTTGATTATGGAAATCTGACCAACTGCATTAGTGGCCTCTTTACAAACTTTTGTAGTGTAAAGATCTGGGGGGGGGGGGGGGGGGGGTCTCTGCAGAAAAGACCAGATTCTTCTTGGTGTGGTGAAAGAGTGACAACTGGGAAACCCTAGGTGCTGCCCCTGGATCTAACCCCAAGTTAAAACACTTTTGAGGCACAGCAGTTCCACATCTGCTGCCTTGACAAATGTACTGTTTGGTGTGAGATGTTAAACTAAGGCTTTATTTATATCTATGTTGGAGATTCCTTTAGGAGCCTCTGTTGCATATGCTATCAAAAAAGGCAGAAAAAATTATGCAGCATGCTGAGCTATTTTTTCCAGTAGAATGATAAACACCACAAGGACTGGCAAGAGCGATATCGGGATATGATTGATGCCCCAATATCGCTCTTGTAATCCTTCTTGAAGCCCTGGATGCAAGGCGTTTCCGCAGGGAAACAGCCTCCCATCCTTGCAGGGATGAAGGGACCTCCTGCCGTGGCTGTCACAGCCACAGCAGGAGATGACGCTCTTCTCCCCTTCCAATGGAGCCGGTGGCAGCAGCACCAGCTCTATTGAAATCAATGGGAGATGCTCACGATCCTCTGCTACTGCTGTGACAGCAACAAGGATTTTCGAAGAGGAGGGGGCTTGAAATATAAGCCCCCCTGCCCCCCAAATAATCAATAACTATAGAAAAAGTAAAATAAAAAATAAGAATACATCACCTTAGTAGCTCTGTCATCTCCGGTGGATCTTCAGGCAGGTCTGCGGCACTCTTCTTCTGCTCCTCTTCTGGTCCTGGGATTGACAATCCCCACCTCCTGAAGTGCTGCCTCTGATTGGCTGAGTGCTGTGACCAATCAGAGGCAGCGCTAAGCTGTCATTCAATGCTGCGTGCTGCCTCTGATTGGTCACAGCGCTCAGCAAATCAGAGGCAGCGCTTCCGCCAGAAGAAGAGCAAAAGAAGAGTGTTGGTATTTGTCTAAAGACGCGCTGGAGATGACAGCGCTACTAAGGTGATGTATTCTTATTTTTTATTTTTTTCTACAGTTATTGATTATTTTCAGGGGGGCTTATATTTCAAGCCCCCCCCACCCGAAAATCCTTGTTGCTGTCACAGCAGTGGCAGAGGATCGCAATCCTCACCCATTGATTTCAATGGGGCTGGAGCTGCTGCCGCCGGCCCCATTGGAGACAATAGGCGTGATCACAAAAATAATTGATATGCCGCGATTTTGTTTTAAAGCTGCATCACAAGCGTTAAAACATCGCAAACGTGCACGGGGCCATTGGAAGCCATTGGCTTCATAATTTTACAATTTCTCACAGTCTTGCAGTGCTGGGAATTCATTCGAATCCTTCACCAGTGTGAAGCCACCCTAACAGAAACCCAATTTAAAGTCAAATGAGGTGTGACAGGGGCTGTTGGTCATCATGTGATGGACTTATTACAGGTACAGCATGTACTGTTTTTTTTGTTCCTATGGCAGAACAGAAAAAATGGAATTCATAGAGCAGATGTGAACATAGCCAAATGTATTAAAAAAAAGTATACGTCTGATAGATGCCTTGATGAATGCCATCCATCAGACATCTATCAGCCATCCATCTCTAAAGGAACCCATGTTTAAAAATATATATACGTTTAACATATACCTTTTTTTATTGGATGACTGTGATGGATGCCTCTGATAAATTTCATGTGTTGGCCATTCGTCATTTGCAGGCATCCATGTTAAAAAAAAGTCTGCTATTATCATATACATCTATTTACTGGTTGGCATAAGTTTTATGGAATTGGTAGTATGACAAATTGTATAAATTACCACAATGCAAGAAAAGTAAAGAGGAGACATCTGTATAGTACTGTATACATAATATCTATCTATCTATCTATCTATCTATAAATAGGTCCCAAAGTCAAATTCTATGAGTCAACCAATTAATTCCGAATATATTTCCCTTATAAGCCAGCATTGATGAGCAAGAGTCAAAAGTGAGATCATACTTCCCCCATAGAATAAACTATCATTTACACTCTGATTTTACGAATAAAACATCTGTGACACGCATAATTAAATTTATATCTATTTTAATATGTAACTACTTGCAATTTCCATTAAATAATGGATCTTTTTTGAAAGTGGTTCTGTGGTTACTGGACAAAATTGACCCTATAACTCAGGGCTCATTCAGACGAGCGTGTTTACATGCTTACAATCATGCACACATAAGCATGCGTTTATTAGAACCATTGGTTCCCTATGCTGTGTTCCCATGTCCGTGTTTTACAGGCGTGCACACATAGGTCCATGCTGTGCATCATTATTACCCGCAGGGAGTCCCCTTGTCACTGAACAAGGGGGCTCCCAGCAGGGAGTAAAGAATCCCCAGGCACAGCTGTGACAGCTTTAAATATAAGCCCTTCCCTGAAAAACATCCCTGGCTTCTGTAAAAAAAAATATATATACTCACCTTTCTGCTGCTGTCGGGGCTATAGCGCGTCTTCTTTGCTTGGTCCCCAGCAGTGTAGTGAAGTTCTTTCAGCAGGTGGTAATTAAAAATCCCTGCCTGCTGAAAGGGCTGTATCTGACTGGGTTAGCACTCAACCAATCACTGACAGCGCTCAGCCATTCATTGAATGACAGCTGAGCACTGCATGTGATTGGTCACAGCGCTCAGCCAATCACAGGCACTACTCGGCCATTCATTGAATTCAATGAATGGCCGAGCGCTGCCTGTGATTGGCTGTTGCCCCACCATCCACCTGGTGTTTGTCTTGGAAGATGTTATTACCAGAAGTCACATGACCACTGCAGCCAATTAGAAGCTGCAGCATTACCACCTGTTCTCTTGGCATCAGCGCTCATATCCTGGCTGCCATGATGCTAGGAGTTTAGAACAGTGATGCTGCAGCCTCTGATTGGCTGCAACACTCAGCTCACTTCCGCTGACATCATTTTCCATAACAAACACCAGGAACAGCTCTAGATCCACACACTTCAAGCTATAGGGGCAATGTTGTCCAATAACCAGACAACTCCTTTAAGACATTGCATTTTACTTTTTTTCTGTTATTCCTGGAAAACTATGAATAAATTGACAATTGGGTGATATGTCACTTGGTCTTTAGGATGTGTCTCAGCACAATCTGACACTGTCTAATAAGTGTTATCAGTGTTAGACACACCCTATTGAGATGTCTATGCCCGATTGTCAATTTATGCATACATTTTAAGGAGGGCAAACCAACGAGCAGCGCAATGCAGGTTATTAATATATGATGCTCCAGACTTGTTCTTTTACAAGGAGCACCAGTATTTATGGTATTTGTAAAGTAGAAGAGCTGACAAGTCGTTTTTAAATGCATTGGAAAAACTGAGCCTAAACTTTTAGAAAAAGTTGTAAAACTTTCAGTGGTTTTGGGAACATTGTGCAAACATCAACATCCATTTTCGTCTTGAATTTTAAGTAAGACAGTAAAGATTCCTGCAGAATTCCGTCATTTAACTGCATTCTTCGAATCATTTTGCAAAAGACAAGTAATAATTTTGCCAGTTGTTTTGTTTTTGCATTTCATTTCAAGAAAGAGAGAGAAAAAAAAATCAATTCCGTAGTTTTACAAATTCTGTACTAGAAGATTGTCCTGAAAACATGAAGGTCTGCCACGTGTTCTGGCATTTAAATGTCAGTAATTAAGAGTTTAGATTTGTAGGTTAATCAATAATCTCTCTCTGTTATTGACAAGAAAATATTGTGGTGTCGATCAAAGACAGACAACACTACAAACTATAGGTGATGTCACTGTCTTCTGCTCCCCAGCACCGCCAAAGATGACTAATCGTTTTTCATTTATGGAAAATATCCAGCCAATATGAGGACTGCAAAGCTTTTATAGCAATCAAATTCCAATGTACTTGAAGAACTGGAGTCACAACAAAGTGATTTAAGAATGTTTATAGAATTTTAGCAAATGCAGTAAAGACTTCTTAAAGGGGATTTCCCGGACATAACTATTGATTATACCTCCATAGGACAGGTCAACAATAGATGATCATTTGGGGTCCGCTGCTTGAGATCCCTGCTGTTTACCAGGACTGCTTTTAGGGCAGAAAGAGCCAGAAGCAGAAAGCACTGTCCACATTGCAGCAGCCTAGATCCACCACCTGGGACCCCTGCCAATCGGTTGCTCATCAAGCCGCTGTCATTGTGTACAGAGCAGGAAGCAGATGACTTTATACCAAAGCTGCATACAGCATTGCAGCTGTCCGGGTTGGTAATGCATGTACTGAATTTAATATGAAGCAGAGGAGAAGAACTTGGAAGAGCACCTCTAAGGAGTGGGCCTCACAAAAGGGATGGTACATAGATGTACCATGTTTTAAAGTCAACATACAGGATTTGCTGGTGGCCTGCTACACTGGTTGATCAAAGGTTATGTTAGCATTGTAAACTGAGATGAAAAGAGGTCAGGCCGAACTAAGTCTCTGGCATGACCTGTTGGTTGGTGGTGACCAAAAACACCGTAAAGCCAATAATATATAGTACATTAAAATCTATCTTCATTCCAAACTAGCAATTGCTTTTGGTTTAGAATAAAGTTTGATTTTAATCTATATAATTTGCCTATCATTGCTTTTAGTCACCACATGCCACCAAGTCGCACCAGAGCCTCAGTTCACCCTGACCTCTTTTAACAACATTGAATTTAAGAGAGGAGAGTCAGCAACCAACTGCAGACACCTGCCCGTATGGTAGTTGCCAGAATTCCAAGATGGCTAGTTAAGGCCTGGTGATTAACAAACTCCAGGTGATGACTCTTTTCCTCTATGTATTACCGTAGTATATATTACTGGTTCCCAACAGGAATCTGATGAAGTAGAAGGTTACAAATATAAGTTTTCATTATCCTTTTAATTAACTAATGGATGCCAGCTTGGCAAGTATTAGCTGTCCCTGCTGCTATACAAGAACCAAGAAGGTATAAAATTGCTGGATTCTCTTTTTCAATGCTTATTAGCTCCTTTAAAACATTTTAGCTAGATGAGTCAACATTATATCACATGTGTTGATTTTAAGGCAATGAAACTGTAGGGAAGAGAAATTCAATATTGTTCCGGCTGTGATATTACTCTGCTCATAGGTAAACGTCTAGATGTACACATTTCATCAGGGATTAAACCATTTGCAATAAATATCAATAACATTTGCATATATTTATGCTCAAAAGACTCTAATATAATGTCATTTAAGATGGCACTAGTTTAAAGAATTCGGCTTATTGAAAGATTGTTTGTTATTGAAATACCATTGTCATAAAAAATACACATATCCCGTACATTTCTTCCCTATTGCAATAAATGTCTCTTATGCAGAAACTTCTCCATATTTTATTTTACTTCCAAATCTTTTGTCATTAAACTAGGATATTATATTTTAGGGGAGAAAAATATGAAATGGATTTGACGTCTTAGAATTTATCCAACTTTTTAAATTCCAATGAAAATAAATGCTTTTCATAAACATTTTTCTCAAGTTGGGATATTAGGACAATATATTATATTTCTTGAAAATAAGCACCTAGCAGCATTAGCATAATAATATCTCTACTGTGACTTTGACAGACGGGCTTCATTCAGGCAGACATACGGCTCAGGGTTTAGCAACAGATTAAAAAAATAACAATATATTGTCAAATAACAAAAAAATCTATTGTAACGTGCGTCATAACTTGTGCCCGGGGTTGAGTATGAAGATGAACATGTATAAAAGTTCATCTGTCTGAGGTTAAGTAGGAAGTTAAAGTTGTATAAATGTTAATCTCTGTTGCATAGAATGAATAGCAAATGAACTTGTTGCTGCACGTGTCTGCATGCATTATTAAACAAATAATTATGATTCCTAATGTGATGCAAGAATACAAAGAAGAAAACTCAGCTAAAAACAAAAAAAGCATTTTTGATGTTACATGTATTGTTATAATTAAGTAAAGTTAATCTTTCATACTCATTGTTCATTCTCATTGTTCTGATGGCTGAGTCTTCCAACCTTTTTAAAACCAACCCTCCAACCCCCTTAAAAATCAAGTTCAATTAGTTGAAAATGGTGAAGTATAAAAACTTAATTCTAATAAACTTTGGGCAACATATTACTGTTGAGGCTTCGCAGCACACAGGCTGTAATCAGAAAGTGAAGCCAAAATGATGTCACAATGGCAGCCCCATTCCATGTGACAGCGCTTTTGGCACATGTGCCCTGTCACTTTGCGCTGGGTGCCAATGAGTGTTTTCTTCATGTCACTTCAGAAGATGCCTGTTAGAAATCCCTCAGTGGATTCAATGTATGATTTGACCTTCTTTATAACTCTACTACAACATGTCCTGTAGTGTATGGACTGATTGGTGGACAGAGGGGTGTTTTCCTTAGCTGGCCAATCAGCCATAAGTATATTCTGGGCCTGCCTCTATGTCGGCGCTGGTTATTGTCCTACCTGAGGTGTCTGGTGAGGCAGCAGACTTCTGTCAAATACGTAAGTACCTGGTGTTATTTAGAATTTGTGTGTCTTACTCACTTCTATCAAATACTGTAATATATATAATGTCGTTCTTTCATTCTGCATCAAACATCTTGCCTATCCTACATCTAGGGACAGGCTAGACTCCCTAGGTTCCTGATATGGGGCTGCCCCTATCAAAGCAATCGCTCTGCTTCTTGGCAGGTTTTGCCACACCATAATTGGTTAGGGATAGTATTCCCATTTCTGTATTTTTGCTACAGTTTTTTGCCTTATTTTGTGTTTTCCATGTTTTGGTGATATAATTTATGTCTATATTGTTCAATTGTGGACATTAGTTATGTCTTTGCCAAACATGTAGGTGACGTCTGTGGGAGGAGACATACTTGCACTCTGCATGAATGTAACATAAGACTTGTCATTATCCGCCATTTTCCATGCACCAGTTGTCTACATGTTATCATGGTCATGCCTAAGGATAAGAGCATGCCACTATTAGATTCGAAAAGGGTTAAAGTTGATAAGGTTGTTAAGTAATTTTGCAAACTTGTTAAAAATACCCCATCCAGCTTTTCTCCAAAGCATTCATTTATCAATGTTGTCCACCAGGAATAACTAGTCCTATTGCCCACAACAACTGATCACAGTGCAGCTTTAATTTTGCCATGGCACTATAACAAATTAAAGCAGAGCTAACATTCATTAAAAGCAGTGGATAGACAGAACTGTGTAGCTGTTATATAACTCTTCAGGATCATTAACGACGCAGTTCGAAGGTCCTGTCACCACCGAATCACATTAGATACTCCAACACAATTCCAGTTAGTCATACAGAATGGTGGCTTTAGGTACAAACGCAAACTTAAACAAGGCATGGTGAAGGAAAACAAGATTTCAGTTGTACTTGACTACAAAAATTATGGGAAGCCAGAGACATTCCTTAGGGGGTATCCTGGTTCTATAAACAGTACGCAAGTCCAAAACGAAAAGGCAATTAAAATATGCTTACTGTTCTCTGTTTCCTGAATATCCAGTGGCAGGCATTTTTAATTATCCATTCTGTATGTCATAGAGCACATAGCAGTTAATACTTTAAGGGTTCCTTTAACCCCTTAAGGACATGGCTTATTTGGGCTTAAGGACTAGAGATGAGCGAGCATACTCGTCCGAGCTTGATGGTTGTTCGAGTATTAGGGTGCTCGAGATGCTCGTTACTCGAGACGAGCACCACGCGGTACACGTCTCGATTAAACGAGCACTGACCATTGAATTCAATGGAGCCGGCAATACAGCCGGCTCCATAGAAAGCAATGGGCTCCTGGCGATCGCGGGATGAATTGTCGGGAAGGGCTTAAATATATAAGCCCTTCCCTGCAATTCATCCAGAAATGTGTAAAAATAAAAAAAAATATATACTCACCTTGTCCCGGCAGAACGATGTTAGCCCATTGAATTCAATGGAGCCGGCAATACAGCCGGCTCCATTGAAAGCAATGGGCTGCCGGCGATCGCAGGATGAATTGTCGGGAATGGCTTAAATATATAAGCCCTTCCCTGCAATTCATCCAGAAATGTGTAAAAATAAATAAAATATATATACTCACCTTGTCCCGGCAGACGGAGTTCAGCGCGGCCGGCCTGCAGTGGGTGTGAAGGGGGTGTGAGTGAGACCTGCCCCTGATTGGCTCAGCGCTGAGCCAATCAGAGGCAAGTCTCACTCACACCCATTCATGAATTCATGAATGAGTGAGTGAGTGCTGCCTCTGATTGGCTCAGGGGCAGCTCTCAGCTGAATGTCCATTGAATTCAATGGGCTAACATCGTTCTGCCGGGACAAGGTGAGTATATATTTTTTTTATTTTTACACATTTCTGGATGAATTGCAGGGAAGGGCTTATATATTTAAGCCCTTCCCGACAATTCATCCTGCGATCGCCGGCAGCCCATTGCTTTCTATGGAGCCGGCTGTATTGCCGGCTCCATTTAATTCAATGGGCTAACATCGCTCTTCTCTGCCGCAGCTGTTACAGCTGTGGCAGAGGAGAACGATCTTTACGCTGACAGTGCGGGGGAGGGGGGGTGTCTCACTCTTGCCACTATTGTGGCTTATTAGTGGGACCTGGGAACTTGAGATGCAGCCCAACATGTAGCCCCTCGCCTGCCCTATCCGTTTCTGTGTCGTTCCCATCACTTTCTTGAATTTCCCAGGTTTTCACAAATGAAAACCTTAGCGAGCATCGGCGATATACAAAAATGCTCGAGTCGCCCATTGACTTCAATGGGGTTCGTTACTCGAAACGAACTCTCGAGCATCACTGAAAGTTCGACTCGAGTAATGAGCACTCGAGCATTTTGGTGCTCGCTCATCTCTATTAAGGACGCAATAATTTTTGGCGTATTTTCTTCTCCATTTTTCAAAAGTCATAACTTTTTTGTTTTTCCATTGACACAACTGTATAAGGGCTTGTTTTTTTGGTTGGCGAACTGTAGTTTTTATCGATTTTTGGGTACATTGACTATATTGTAAAACTTTTATTATTTTTTTATGACAGCAGGGAGAGAAGACGCATCAATTCTGCTATAGATTTTTTTTTACAGCGCTAATCATGCAGCATAAATGACACAATCTATTTTTTCTGCGGGTCGGTACGGTTACAACGATACCAACATTTTTACATTTTTTGGGGGAAATCTTTTTTTTTTCTAAATCACTGCATTCAAAGTCCTGTAACTTTTTTATTTTTCTATGTATGGAGCTCTATGAGGGCTCATTTTTTGTGCAACGAGCTGTAGTTTTTATTGGCACCATTTTGGAGTACATACGGCTTTTTTGATCACTTTTATTGCATTTTTAGGGAGCATTTTGCCTCAGTTTTTTAGTGTTTTTTTAAACGCTTTTTTCCCTGCACAGTTAAAAGCATGTGCAACTTATTGTACGCATCCTTATGGATGTGACAATACCAAATATGTGGGGTTTTAATTTTTTTACCTTTTTTATGCTAATATGAGAAGAAGCAAAAAAAAAGGGTTTTTTTTAATATATTTTTTTATATTTTTCTTTTTTATTCATTTTTCTTTTCTTTTTTTTTTTACACAATTTGTGTCCCTCTGGGGCACTTACAGTATAGCACTGATGATCGCTGTGATAAGGCATGCTATGCCTTATCGCTTATACAGCGATCACAGGCTATGGCAATACAGGATGCCAGTGTCTGGCATCCTGTTGCCATAGCAGCCAGCCAGGCTCTCTGCGATTATGTCGCAAGAGCCCGGTGACGTCAAAGAGGGAGCGCGCTCCCTCTGTGAAACTCTCCCATGCCGCGATCTACATAGATCGCGTCAGGGAAGGGTTTAACAGTGGGGGGGGGGGGGCGCATCTCCGATGCACCCCTGCTTTTGCAGCGGGAGGCTGGCTATGACTGACAGTTGGCCCCCCCTCTGCGGCATAGCGCGAGATCATAAGTGATCTTGCGCTATCCCCAGGACGTTAGTTTACGCACTATTGCGGGAAGTACCCCGCTGTCAGGACGTAAACTTACACCCTGGAGCGGGAAGGGGTTTAGGAGTTCAAGGACCACTCTAGTGAAAACACACTTTTTTCTATCCCTATCTGCCACTTCACCTGATTGCCTGTCACACACTGGAGGTCTCCTATGTGTATTGCAGCCACTTACATGCATCGTAGCCCCCTGTCTGATGCTTACCAGGCACCATCTTAAGGCTGAGATGTTTTACTTTTAGTTTGACATCTATCCCATAATACATCAGCACAGCATTATTTAAGACTATAGCATTTTCTATGTAGGAGGGACCGTTTAATATCCTTAACTTCAATATTCACCTAACTAAGCTACAGACCATACATATACAGTCAGGAGGATGAGCTGTGATCCCCTCTATTATACCTGTGTGACAGAAGCTGTGTGATCATCATCAGTAACTGTAATAGGAATGACTGTGACTCCCCCCCCCCCATGCAAGTTCTGTGGTAGGATCCCAGCAACAGCATTACACAAACTAAAACCTGACTAGTTTCAGTGATCATAACCCCAAGAACATCTGAGCTAGTCAGAATTGAGATCACATGCAAACTACATACAAAGATACTAATGCATACTAATAAAATGCGGGTGTTGGTACTGCATTTTTGGCTTTTTCAGTGAATGTGTTTTTTTTCTTTTTCCTCACCTCTGTGATTTTATGTAATTTATTGTGAGTTAGCGTAGGTACTGACGGAAGCGGTGTGACCTCGACGCGGTCCGTCAGCCTATGCGTTTTGGCCAAAATGCAGTACCAACACCCGCATTTTATTAGTATGCATTAGTATCTTTGTATGTAGTTTGCTAGTTGGTGGGGGAGCCCAAGATGTCAGCCAGTGTGGCCCACCTTGGAGATACAGGGCAACCCGCTGTTATATCAGCCAGGGTTGATATCCTGTATGGTGGGTCACCACCCATCTATGGCTGACATCTTTGGTATCGTTCACATGTGCAGGCTATTAGTATATGCAGTCACTCCTCCCCATCTGGGCTGGGTTGAGTGGGTGACTGCATATTAGCCTGCCAGGAACAAGCTGCTCCTCCACACATTATTGTCTGGCTGACTACATATCTTCAGGGCTTAAGGCCATTGCGCCTGCCCTACGGCGATTGTGCCGGTGGCGATTGTGCCTGCCTTATGGCGATCGTGCCTATGGCGACCGTGTCTGCTTTGCAGACCTTCAGGTATTGTATTTTTGGCTTTTTCAGTGAATGTGTTTTTTTTTTTCTTTTTCCTCACCTCTGTGATTTCATTCAAAAGTATGTGGTTCACATTTGTGCCAGATTTGTGCATCTTGCAATACACAAATCTCGCACGAATTTATTACCTGTGTGAAGTCAGCCTTATGATGAGTTATTTACTGCTATTTGTTCACATCTACACTGCTCAGAGATGTGCTAGATGATGATATTTCTTAGTGTGTTATAGACAGATAATAAAATGTATAGTGCACAGTCTATAGTAGACAAGATAACTAAGACTGTTCCCACAGGTTCAGAAGGGGCTGAAAATCTGATATAGAGCCTGGAAACTGGAAAAAAATACAGGATTCAAGTCACCTAATGGCCTGAAATAATGTTATGCCTCATTTGCACAGACATGGCAACTTATTCTGTAAAGTCATCAGAAAAGTTAGGTACACTTTAAAGTTTGGGCCCGGTCTCAAAAAAATGTTTAAATAGTTTAATAAAGTTTATGAACAGCTTGTATAGGGAGTTAGTTATAATATATTAGCGAGTGAATGGTGAACATTTCTTAAGTACATATTTCAGTACAGTTAATTGAAAGTAAATTGACATTTTAATTATCTTGCCTTATAAAGGGAGTCATATATTGTATGCATAAAAAAAATTCTGATAGATTTGTAATGATATACAACATTTTACAAGCATTATGAAATTACCCACAAATCACAACTACAGTGGTATGGAAGTAAAGTCATCTCACCTTTAAAGCGCAGCCTTCACCACAAATTTATTGCTATGAATATTTAAGTCCTTAGTTCCACCTTCTTCAGGATACGTTCAATAAATAGGTCTGTGTACTAGAGATTAATGATGTTTTAAGATTTTGGTTAAGTTAAAGCCACGAATATTAAATATATCTTAGAAATTTAGCTTTTCTTTGCTTTTTTTTTCTTATGGACCACATTACATGAATTACTTTTCTGGTGTCGCTTCAGGTTTTTTTTTTTAGTCTACAGGTACATTATGGCATATTATACATAGTACATATACAATGGCATGCTAAAAGTCATGGGGCAGGAAGTAATATTATGTAGGACCCCCTCAAGCCTAGCAAAGTGCAGCAACTTGACATGGCATTGATTCTACAGGTGGATGGAAGACATCTGAAGGGATGTTGAGCCATTCTATCTGGATAGCTGCCCACAGCTCTGTGATATTTGTAGGTGCAGGATCTCAGGTGTAAATGGACTTCTCCACCACATCCCATAAATGTTCAGTTGGGCTCATATCAGGTGAATGTGTAGGCCACATCATTCATAGGAACTTTCCAGAATGCTTCTCATACCAGTTGTGGACAATATCAGTCCAATGGCATGTTACATCATGCTGCTGAATATCTAATTATATGGGGGGTTCGTGAAGTCTATGAAAGGCTGCAAATGGTCACCAAGCAGTGAAATGTAGTGGACACCAGTCAATGATGTGTTTTTGGTAGATCAGTGTACCCAACCATGCCATAATAACACACCTGAGTGGAATCATCACCACCCTGCATAGTGCCTTTTTGACAACTGGGGTCCATGGTTTGACGGGATCTACATCACACACAAACACTACCATCAGACTAAACCAATTGTACTGTGCCTCATCAGACTATGCCACATGTTGCCAGTCTTCTAATGTTCATTTATCAACCTCAGGAGCCCAAATGATGTTAACAAAGAGAGAATAGATGAACAGCTCCTTGTCTCTTTGTATAGAAGTGTATAGAGTAGTGCATAAGTGCATAAAAAGAAACGCACGTACCTGGTGCTAGGCGGGAAGTCCCGATATGGGTTAAAGCCCACCAGCACCCATGTGTCCTACCTGCTGATTGCATTTTCCCATCCTAATTCAGGTATCTGGAGAGATATCCAGGAAAAAAAGCCCACTGGTCAGTGGGCATAAATCACAGACCAAATATAGGAAAAATATAAAAAAAAACTCAACACTCCAAGGATTGTGGTAAAAGGAAATCAATGTCCCAATAGTTCATTGGGACATTGATTGCCTTTTACCCTGATCCTTGGAGTCTATTGGGTCTATAATGTTAACAAAGGCAATCTGGTGGGTCTTCTATTCCTATGTCTCATGAAAGCTAAATAATGCTGCACTGATCTGTAGAATATGTGTGGGGGGGACTTCTGCATTAAATGTGGATGTGATTTCTGTTTGTTGCTTGTCTGTTTGCATAGACAATGCTATCCAGTGGTTGTGGTCATTAAGCACTTTCCACTGTGGGTGATAATGCCTTCTATAATCTATTCCCAGTACCACTGTGGACTGGGGAATGTTAAATGCCCACAGAACTCCAGAAATGGAATGTCCCATCCATCTAGCACCCACTATGATGCCTTGTTCAAACTCCAATATTTCACGTCACCTTGCCATGAGCATGCTGGCCCATGTTCAACCTTATTCGCAAGATAACACCTAGCAATTTATACAAGACATCACCTGAGGTAACACCACCTTATAATCAATTTACATACTGCTATACCATGACTTTTAGCATGTCACAGTATATCTATCTGTATATATGTATGTAGTGCAGTAGCTAAAGTGGATGCCAAGTTGTAGTGGCTACTAAAGGTTTAGGTGTGAAACTCAGAGAAAAAAGGTGTTGGGCTGGACACCTGAGAGGGCTTAATAAATGGGAAGATGTGCCTCTCAGGAGTGGCTCCCATTCTAAATCTCCATCTGAGAAGAGACAGGCCATCAGCACTCTGTGCTGATATTAGGTAATTGACAGATGTGATGTTTGGAGCTTTGGGCGCTAGACCTGATTGTAGAGAGGGCACTGTAAAATGTTTAGTTAGAGCTCAGGTGGGCAGGAATTTGTTTGTATTAGGGCAATTGCTTAGGTGCTATTTGAGACTGTACCACAAATCCTGGTTGGAGTTGATTTCAACTGTCTCAGCCATTTTACCCTTGCTGAACTACACCCCCTAATGCATGTTATTAATTTGTATAGCGATTGACATAGAATTTCTTTCAAGCTTTGCGAATTGCTTAGATGCACTATGTTAACTGTGCAACATACCGTGTGATTCAATTTCAGAACTACTGCATCTGTACGTACTATGATCCAAAGTATGGCAACAGATCTAATCAAATTTTGTATACATACAGAAAATTTTTTAGAATGAGGTAGCTGTGAGGCGTGGCCTCCATTGATTGGACTTGCTTTTCCAACTCATCCCATAGATGCTCAATTGGATTCAGATCTTGGAATTTGGAAGACAAGTAATCCCCTTCAGCTCTTTGTCCTGCTTCTCAAACCATTTCTGCAAATGTTTGTGGTCTGGTTGGGTGCTCTATCCTGCTGAAAGCAGTCACTATCATTGGGGAATACTGTTGCCATGCAGGAGAGTACTTGATATGTATGGTGTTTAGGTAGATGATACATGTCAAAGTAATATTCACATTAATTATGAATGCCAGGACCCAAGATGTTCCAGCAGAACATTGTCCAGATTATCACACTGCCTCCACTAGCTTGTCTTCCTCCCAAAGTGCATGATGGTGCCACCTCTTACCCTGGTAAGTGACACATGTTCACCTGACCGTCCACGGGATGTATCAGACCAGGCTACCTTCTTGCATTGCTGCATAGCCCAGTTCTGATCCTCACTTGCCCATGGTAGGCCTTTTTTGTGGTAGAAAAGGCTAGATACGAGTACTCTGACTGGTCTGTGATTTCACAGCCCCATACATAGCAAGTAATAACTGGTTTATCACTTGACCTTCTTTCGGCCTTTTTTGGAGGTACTAACCCCTCCAAACCTGGAATACCATGCAAGACTTGCCGCCCATCAGAATTTGCTACTTGTCATTCATATCCTTACACCTGACTATTTTCCCTGTTTTCAACATATCAATGATCCGACTGATCACTTGTTGCCCAAGATATTCCACCCCTTGATAGGTGCCATCATCATGAGATGATCAATGCAATTTACTTCACCTTTCACTAGTTTTAATCTTCTGGCCAATCAGTGTATATCTATGTAATGTGTGTAGATAATTGGGAGCAGAAATGAAGACTTTAAAGGAATTTTTTTATTTCCTCAATGTTAAAGTCTTCCTCTAGGTTTCCTAAGGTCAGATTCAAATGCCAGTATGAAGTTAACAGGAACAGATGGACCGGCTTTCTGTCTGCATCTGAGCTTTCCCTACTGATTTATTTTGCAGTTGTTAAATTGAAAGTGTTACTTTTCTCTACCTGATTCTGTTCCTGGAAGGTTGTGAAGGAAAGTTGCTAACATGATATTACATGGCTGGCTCTGTAGAAAATTATCAAGTAGCATTCTCTGTTCATTTAGAGATGACTGTCAACCTTACTCATCAGGGAGGAAAGTAACTGACAGAGGCAAGATCCTTCTCTATTTCATCTTTCCATATTTAACCGTGGCCTTTACAGAGCCATCATCCTTCATATATTCCCGCAATTCAATGTCTGCTCAACAAACATCTTGTAAGGCATTGCACTGCCAATAAGAGGTTATTGCATTGAAATCTAGCAATATAAAGGTAAATCTGCAGCTAGAATTTAGAAAAATAAGTAAATATAACGGATGCCTTTATCATGGGTTATGTGGAAACTTAAGGTGGTCCTTCCTCTTTGAACAATCCCTACTTGTTAGAAGGGTCTTTTTAACAATAAGCTGATCACAAAGTGCCTTCTTGCTGAGATTCCCAGCAATCATCTGTAATCTGTTGAGCAATCTTGAAGTAAGTGTTTAGTTTTTCTGCAGCACCACCACAGGAGAAATCAAGTATTACACAGTGTCTATTTAAATCAATGGACAGTCCATGTAATGCAGGACAGGTCCTCCAGAGGGCTATTTATGTTCATTTTGGCTAATAGATGATGATGCTGAATAGAGAATATCTTTCTCTTAATTCAGGATTACCTAATAGAATAGAGTATATGAAAACGGGTTTTCTAAACTGGACAACTCCTTTAATGTATAACTGTTACGATTCACAACCCTGGCCATCATCTTGCCCCACTTCTCTTCAAAGGCAGCTGTGGCATTCTCTCTCCCTATGTTTGCAATAGACATCTGGCCTCCCATCTCCAATTCTTTGCTGACCGATGGCCGCACTCTTAAAGTGCCAGTGCACATCTTGCTATTCTGCCCCTGCTAATCATGGAGCACCCCTGGTTATATCATGCATCCTTTCCCTAAGGATGGTGCCTAAGCTTTTGGTATTTTTGGTTCAGGTGAAGGTGCGTCTTGTTTGTGCTGACTTCTTTGTTTTCTGGCTATGCCTGATTTCTTTGCAATATTCAGGCCAGAACACTTATTGTAATGACCATTCTCCTTTCTGCTACCTGCCCTGATTACTGGCCTGTTTGTACCATGCTGAACCTATTTTGTGTGCTATGACATTTGGACTGTTTCTTGTTTTGAAGTTATGCTGCCTGTCACGACCACACCTCTGTTCACACACTCAAGTACTACACCTTGGTCTATTGCAGCATCAGCTGCCACATAACTGTGGCCTCTTGCAGTAACAGCCATTGGATCCCACAGGAAAGCCCAGATCCTTATAGGTGGGGTGAAAGAGTGAAGACCAGGGTTGCTCAGGTGTTGCCTCTAGATTTGGCCCAAAGTCAAACATGTTTGTGGCACATTGGATCCACATCCACTGATCCTGGCAATAATCATGACCAGTGGCAAATATTTCTACCCAGATCTATGAGATATGTTTCTTATCAGGAAATAATCACTTTAGACAAGTTATATCAGTAGATACTTGTATATTAGGGAATACAGACTTCAAAGAGAAGGAAGCCTATTAGCCAGAGTAGAGCTCATCCCGCTTTAGAGGTCACCAATTTATTTGAACAAATACTATGTAATGCCACTTTCCCCTGCAGTGGTTGCTGCTCTCTGTAAAACCAGTTGATAATTTGACATTACCAGATATAGGCAACCCTTTAAAGTTTGATTGGATAAGTCTTCACCATGGTTCTCAAAGTTCATAGTTGGTGGCTTTTTCTAGTTCAGCTTCAACTTAGTGTCATTAATACCTACCTGATGTGGGGACAGATCACAAGATACCAACTCCTTGCAGATCGTTGTAGTCTCCTGTGGTCACACAGGGCTGTCACTAACCCAACTAAGCTTCTCTAGTGGCTACCATATCTAGATTTCTGGTGGGTCTATTTAAGTCTCAGTTCTGCTGTAAATACACTATCTTTTCATGGGTTTAGCCTACACAATGAACACCATTTGGTGGGAACAGTGTCTCTTTATAACATTAGTGGCCTAGAGTAGGTCAAAAGGGGTGGCGTGTCTCCCTAAGGAGAGCACCCAAAAAGTCTGTGGAGACACCTAGGGAGTGAGTTGATCAGTAAATGTTAGTCTCTCCCCAAGGAGAGCACCCAAAAGGGGTGTGGGGACACCCAGAAGGTGAGTTAGGAGACTTATAATGCCATGCTAGCTGGGTAATTTATCCAAATAAGAAAAATGGAAAAATACCTCTGCAGCGCTACCTATTGGATGGCCCTATTCCTTACAAATCAATGTGACTTTCTAACAAGTCTTAACAGTGATTGTGAATCCTATTCCCAACGCTGCAGAGGTATTTTTCCATCTTCCTTATTGCCATAATGTAGAAAAACCCTGCTTTGGCAACTATGCAATATGCGCTCATCCACTGCCATAGACAGCACAACTCTTCCATAAAGATGGCAGATGGGGCTGGTCTTTTCACCGCTGTCAGTCCGGAATGGAGTAACAAATATATTATCCAAAGGGAAAGCCACTGCCCCATAACAGTCACATCAAACATACAGTATGGTAACAGTAAGTGCATTATGAAATTACATGCTCTACTATTTCCCTATGGCTCTGCCTATATATTGTACTCAATGGTATGGTATAATATATCAAATCCAAGCAAATATCATTATCAAGCATCATTTTTTCTCATGTGAGCGTCCATCAATCAATGCAGACAGTTTTTTCCCCTTTCTCCTTTACTGAAACGTACTGTAGAAAACAAAACACACGGATAGAAGACCGGAGCGATATCATCAAGAAGAGAAGAATATTTTGAAAGTGCTAATTAAGGTCCTCGCTCTCCCTTCTGCTTTATGTTTCGGTGATAATGACAGGTTTTCATTCATGTTAACATATCTCATCATCATCATTGTGTCACCTTCACTCAGACGAGATTCTCCTCAGTGCAATATCGTAGGAGGTCAATGAATCACATCCAGCGCTCCAAACGATAAGAGGCTTTACATCTACTGAAGAATTATACAATGTTATATATTATATGGTGGGACGTCTTCTGCCATATTCCTTCTTACCACTTGGGTAAGAGCACATTATTAACAACTTACTGAGCAATAAACGGAGGTGAGGAACTTGTTATATTTTATATAGTAATTGTGTGTATAAAGTCTGTATACTGTGTATGTCAGTATGTGTACTGTAATATATATGTGTAAGTTTGTATAATATCTACATTATATATGTGTGCATGTATGCATTTACTATATATATGTACATGTGTGGGTATGTAAAATGTACGGATGCAGCAAACATAATCGTGACACTTCATATGTTAACTACATAGTTGGGGCAAACTTTAACTTGACTTTTTCCATGTTTTTGTTACGTTAGGGCAGTTCCACATCTGTATCAGACCCTTCAGTTGGAGGTTCTATCAGAGATCCAGTTCAAAATCCTGGAAGGAAAAGAGTTGCAGCTGGGCGGAAAGTAGATGGACTCCCATAGTCAGTTCCATCCAGAGATGGAACCGTTTGGCCACAGGGATTTTCCTTTTCTGCTTTGCGAATGGAGTATGGAAGCAGTATTTCCAACGCAGCTGTATATACAGTATGTATAACTGTGTAAGTACTGTATGTATAACTGTATATGTATAATGCATGTTTATGCTGTATGCATATGCACTATATAGGTATGCTGTTGTTTATAAATGTAAGCGGAAGTATATATAAGATATGTATGGATCTATACTGTCTATACTGTATATACAGCACAGTATGTAAAGTGTAAATACAGTACTGTGTAAAAGCTTTAAGCAGGTGTAGAAAAGATGTTGCAAAGTAAGAATTTTTTTGAAGAATAGAAGGCGTGCAAAAGTTTTAGGCAGGTGTAGAAAAAAATGCTGCAAAGTAAGAATGTTTTAAAAAAAAAAAGTGTTAACAGTTTTTGGATCAATTAACAAAATACAAAGTGAATGAACAAAAAAAAAAAATCTAAATCACATCAATATTTGGTGTGACCACGCTTTACCTTCACAACAGCATCAGTTCTTCTAGGTACATTTGCACAGATTTTGAAGGAACTCGGCAGGGAGTTTGTTCCAAACATCTCATAGAACTAAGCACAGATCTGTGGATGTAGCTTGCTCAAATCCGTCTGTCTTCATGTAATCCCAGACAGACTGGATGATCCTGAGATCAGGACTCTCTGAGGCCGTATCATCACTTCCAGGGCTCCTTGTTCTTCTTTACACTGAAGATAGCTCTTAATGACATTGGCTAGATGTTTGGGGTCGTTGTCCTGCTGCAGAATAAATTTGGAGTCGATCAGATGCCTTCTATTGTTGAAACAAATTCATACATTGCAATTTTTTCCACACCTGGCTAAAACAATTCCACAGTTCTGTATGTATCTATACTGCATGCACTGTATATACAGCACAGTATGTATAATGTTGTGAATGTATATGTGTGTACTACATGAATGATGAATATATAGTTATAAATATATGTATAATGTGTGTAAAACAGCGGGATGATAGGTCCTGCACTATCCATCCCCCATGAAGTATTAACTACATGCAAGAAAGATAGAGCAAGTCCTATCTTTTCTTATCCTCACTGTTAACGGAATACCCCTAATGAAGATGAAACCATTGAAATCAATGGTTTTGTTTCGTCCCATTATACGGCCATGATTATCATGGCTGCATAAGGGGACTAAATGATGCCAATCTGAAGAAGCCCTTATAGAACCGCAAATGAGTGAGCAAGGAGTGAACACCATTCTGCTGTCATTGTTTCTAAAGAGCAAGTGCAGGGGGCACAAACACTGGCACAATCACCACTGGTGCTTACATGAATAATTTGTCATTTTCCCACCAGTAGCTAAATGGAGGCTATGGCAGTAGAAGGATAGTTGATTATTGATATTATGTGTGAATAACCCCCCATTAGGGCACACTCACAGAGTGTATTTTTCACACGTGTAATATGTGATGGTGGTGCTAAAATCCCATTGATTTCTATTGGGCCACTTACACCTGCATCTTTTTCACGTGCTTAATGCGTGCATGAAAAAAAATGCAGCATGCACTATTTTAATACCCATATAACCTGTGGAGATTTGACATACGCAGCAAAAATGCATTTGAAAAATACGTGTGTAATACGCAGCCACCATAAAACTGTGTGAGTGAGGCTGGTTTCACATGGATGAGGGTGATATCGGGCCGTGAATCATGGCCCAATGTTGCACTTTCCACCATTTGAAAGCCCCATGGATGCAAGGCATATTCATATGAAAACAGCCTCACATTACGGTGGGGAATCCCTTTAGCCCCATAGGGGCTGGAGGGATTCCCCCCACCACGGCTGTCACAGCTGCAGCAAAAGATTGCTCTTCTTGCTTTCAATGGGGCCAAAGCTGCTGCCGGACCCATTTAAAAAGCAATGGGCGATATCGCAAAAAGATAGTACATGTTGTGACGTGTTTCCCGCATAGCATCGCGGTGCCATGCAGGAAAATATTGCTCGTGTGTATGACCCCATTCAAATAAATAAGGTTCATATTTGTGTGAGACTTGTGCATCTCACGACGCAGAAATCTCACGTGATTTTCTCAGTCTTATGAAGTGCATTAATATAGTTAGCATTTGGCATTATATAATGTACTACATATCTGTATAAAATACATGTGTAATTTAGGCATGCATGCTGTATATGCTTACAATATATACATGTATGATGCATGCAATATTTGAATAAAATGTGTCTGTGTATAATGTATGAGCAAGTATACAGTATATTTGCTAAATCTACAAATGTTTGTATGCTCTGCAGGTGTATATAATGCATATCTGTTCAAAGCTTCGAATGTTCAGTATGTGTTGAAGTGGTTATTGATTACTTAAATTAATCTTCTGTCTGGGTAATAACCTTAATATAGCCTAAGGAATGTAGGAGTAGCTTTGTGACAAGCTTATCAGACGGGCTGCGCAATTTTGTAGCAATGCAACAGTGTTACAAAACACATGTATGAGAAGCCCATGATTTTAAATGGGTTCTTCCACATGAGTGATGTTTCGTAGCCTGCAACAATACAAAATCGCCGCATGCTCTATAAAGATGCGATTTGCGCTTTTCAATGAATGGCTGTGATTAGTTCATCGAGCACTGGCTCTGATTGGCTGAGCCATGGCGGTAGACAACCAATCACAGCCAGCGCTCCCTGGAGGTGGTGATTTTGAATCTCCAAACCAGGTAGCGCTCAGGAAAAACTTCAAGCAAGTGCCGGAGCTTCAGGGAAGACGCGCAGGGAGCCTGATAGGTAACGTATTCTTTTTTTTTTTTAATGCAACCAGGGTTTATTTTCAGGGTAGGGCTTATATTTCAAGCCTCCCCCTACCCCCACCCCAAAAAAAAAACCTGGCAAAAGAGCGCTGCAGAGCTGCACAACTTTGTAGCGACACAAAAACGCAGCAATGTCGAGCATTACACAGATGCAATATTGCTGCGATTTTCTCTCGGCGATATTGCATCGCCCGTGTGTAAGTGGCCTAAAGGCATGCCCCGACTGATCGCCGAACAAGAACTTGTTTGCTTTTGATTCATCTTTCAGTTTCTGTATGCATAAGGGTGCGTTCACACGAGCGCATAAACGGCGCGTTTTTGCGCCCAATCGTATATACATTGCCATCTGAGGCGTTGGTTTCCAATGTATTCGTTCACATGGGCGATTTAACGGCGGGTAAAAATGGCAACCCGCAGAAAACAGAACATACGCGACCGAAATACGCGCCGATGTATATTCGATGGCCGAAAAGATCATTTGAAAAGTAGGAACAAACGATAATATGCTTTCTAGCTCTGGTCATGATCGCCGAAAAACGTTCTTTCCAGCGATTATACGCTGCGCACGTGCGAACGTAAATACGCCTACGCTCGTGTGAACGCACCCTAATACTGAACGACAGATCAGGTCAAGTAAACAGGCAGTCTTCTGAATGACTGCCTGTTTATTGTGAATGGAGGCGGGTCGGACTGATCCCTGACGTGCTCTGCTTTTATTCGTTAAGTGATCCTCGTTGCTGTGTAAAAGCACAGGAATGATTATTGCTGAGACGATCTGTTGGGCATCTGCTCCCAACCGGCTGTCTAGTGTACAAGGGCCCTAAAAGCAACTCCTTTGCTGAGAGACCATGTGCTGTGCTGCTATTACAGAGTGGTCATTCATGTGAATGACAGTCCTGTAATACTTCATTAGTAGCCACTGCAGAGCAAGGACGGCCTCACACAGGCGAATGCACAAAAACACACGTGATAGTAAGAGTTGGTGTGCAGTGAAGATTGCGCTATCGTATGTGTATCTACGCATTCTACTGTACTCTTTGTGCTGCCGAGGACGATCACATCTGCGCAGACATACCGCCGCCGCTGTGCAGCCATGATTAGTCCTTGGTGTTTTCGATTCCCCGCAAAATTGTGCAGTTTATTAAGCAATTGCGCGGGTATCTAGTGTGCATTCGCGCACCTCCGTAGACTCCTATGGTGCATTGTTGCACAAATATGCACCAAAATAGAGCATGTTGGGTTTTTTTTTGCGTGGGTTCTATTCTTTGCGCTCGTATGAGGCCACCCTGAGGACTCATTCAGACGAGCGCTGTTTTAGCGCATGCAAGGCACGTGAAAAGAGTGCTTCTATAGGAACCAATGGGTTCCTATTGAAGCTTTCACATGAGCGCTTGTTAGACGCAATGAATTAGATGCGATGATAGGACATGCGAGTGCAAACTCGCATGTCGGCTCCGAGGTGCGCACAAGGATAGGACATGTCCTATCTTTCCTGCATGCTTTTTATAGGCTCCTATTGGAGCTGGAAAGCATGCAGCTGCCACCTCAGATTGTGTGAATGGGCTACTTCCTGCAATCTTTACAGCACTATAGCTGCAATCTTATCTCGCTGCTAACAACACGCCCACAGCGCTCCTCTGAATAAGGCCTAAATGTTATGCAGGGTGAATATCTTCCACCCACATTAGTTGATTGCTGGAGGTGCCGAGAGCAGCTGATTGCCTTAAGTCACGCATTCTCAAGGGCGTTGGTACAACCCCTTAAAGGCTGAAATGAATATAAAAGCAGCCTTAACAAATGCTGAGAAAAATTATTAACACTTATGAAAAAATCATTTTTCATTTTTTTAAATATCTTTAAAAAAATTGCATTAATTTGATCAAAGCATTTAGTTATTATGGTCAATTGTGCGTAGATTGATGAAAGAAAAAACAATATTATCCATGTCAGGGAGCATTCAGACGACCGTATATTGGCCGGGTATTCACGCCGGCTGATATACGGTGTCTCTCTCTGCAGGGGGAGGAGGCTGGAAGAGCCAGGAGCAGTGCTCTGAGCTCCCGCCCCCTCTCCACCCCCTCTCCGCCCCTCTGCACTATTTGCAATGAGAGGAGGCAGGACGGGGGCAGGGCTGAGTTATGCTAATTAGCTCCGCCCCATCCCACCTCTCCTCATTGAAAATAGTGCAGGGGGGTGGAGAGGAGGCAGAGAGGGGGTGGGAGCTCAGAGCACTGCTCCCGACTCTTCCAGCCTCCTCCCCCTGCAGAGAGAGACGACGTATATCGGCCGGCGTGAAAACCGAGTCGATATACGGTCATCTGAATGCACCCTTAGAATGAGGTTGTAATATAACAAAAAGTAGAAAAAGTGAAGTGGTCTCAATACTTTCTGAATGCAACCAATTGTAATATAAGTGCTTCTCATATACTGGACTACTGACTTGTTTCTGCTATTTACCACCTTATTTCGGGGTTAGAAATTAGTCAAAGGCAATGGAATGGCAAAAACCAGCAATTTTAGAATTTTTTGCATTCTTTATTCACTGTTTACTGTGCAGTAGAAGTAGCAATTTAACTTTATTCTACAGGTCAGTACGAATATGGTGATACCAATATATTTACATTTTAGTACTTTTGCACAATAAAAACATCTTTCTTTGGGAAAAAAACCCAAACTTTTTTATGTTTACACATCTGATAGCTGTTGCATTTTATTTTTCTCTCAAGAGAACTGTAAGAGGGATTTTTTTTTTCTTGCAGGATGTGTTGAAGTACGTATTGGTACTATTTTGGGTTACATATAATCTTTTATTTTTTTACAATTCTTTTGAGGGGGAATGCAAAAAAATCCAACAGTTCCACAAACGTTTTTGAGTGTTTTTTCTTTGTGCTGTTAACTGTACAGTAACTTTCTGTATGTCTTTATGATTGTTACATCAACAAATATGTATCTTTTTAGGTAAAATCTTTAGGTACAAAAATAATAAACTAATGGAAACCTTTTTTTCTGGGAGGGTCTTTAAAAAATGTTATTAAACTTCATAATTGTCTTTACTTTTCTTGTTCTCATAATCCCAATAATTTTACATTTATCTCCTAATCCTGTGGATAGGGAATAATTGTCTCTAGTGTGGGAAACCCCTTCCAGTTACCTCTATTGATGACTGCATGCAACATTTATCTACCATAGAGCTAGTAAGGAGCTCTGTATATCGAAATCGGAAGATCGATTGCTGTAAAAATAAGAAAAAAGTTGCAAAAATTTTAATTTAAATCAAGTTGATCATCAAAAGTAGATCTTCATTTAAAGCCTTCCAGCCCCGGCATGTAAGTTTGCTTTTTGGATGGGAAGCAGTTCCTGCAAATGGACATAAACTTATATACATAAACTCAGAAGCTGAGCTCGGACCATCTGCCATGGGTACCAACCTTAACAGCAGTGAAAACACCGATCTTTGCTGTTAACCTCTTACATGCCATGATCTGTGTTGATCGTAACATGTAACGGGTTCACAGAGGTTGCTGCCTCTGTGACGTCACTGGCCTGCTATCATGTAATCGCAGAAAGCTGATGGGTTGTCATTGCAACCGCACACCAGACAATGGTGCCTAGGTTTGCAATGGCATATGATTAGCAATTAGAGATGAGCGAGCACCAAAATGCTCGGGTGCTCGTTACTCGAGACGAATTTTTCGCGATGCTCGAGGGTTCGTTTCGAGTAACGAACCCCATTGAAGTCAATGGGCGACCCGAGCATTTTTGTATATCGCCGATGCTCGCTAAGGTTTTCATTTGTGAAAATCGGGGCAATTCAAGAAAGTGATGGGAACGACACAGCAACGGATAGGGCAGGCGAGGGGCTACATGTTGGGCTGCATCTCAAGTTCACAGGTCCCACTATTAAGCCACAATAGCGGCAAGAGTGGGCCCCCCCCCCAACAACTTTTACTTCTGAAAAGCCCTCATTAGCAATGGATACCTTAGCTAAGCACCACACTACCTCCAACAAAGCACAATCACTGCCTGCATGACACTCCGCTGCCACTTCTCCTGGGTTACATGCTGCCCAACCCCCCCTGCACGACCCAGTGTCCACAGCGCACACTAAAATGTCCCTGCGCAGCCTTCAGCTGCCCTCATGCCACGCCACACTCATGTCTATTTATAAGTGCGTCTGCCAGAGGAACCGCAGGCACACACTGCAGAGGGTTGGCACGGCAAGGCAGCGACCCTCTTTAAAAGGGGCGGGGCGATAGTCCACAATGCTGTACAGAAGCAATGAGAAATCCAATCCTGTGCCATCTGGAGCTGCACACGTGGGCATAGCAATGGGGAACCTATGTGCCACACACTATTCATTCTGTCAAGGTGTCTGCATGCCCCAGTCAGACCGCGGTTTTTTATAAATAGTCACAGGCAGGTACAACTCCGCAATGGGAATCCCGTGTGCACCCACAGCATGGGTGGCTCCCTGGAACCCACCCGCTGTACAAAAATGTATCCCATTGCAGTGCCCTGGACAGCAGAGCTAACGTCAGATGAAATGCAGGTGGGCATGCCCCAGTCAGACTGGGGTTCTTTAGAAGTGGAAAAAGATGCATTTACAACTCCCTGTGGACCCACAGCATGGGTGGCTCCCTGGAACCCACCGGCGGTACATAAAAATATCCCATTGCATTGCCCATCACAGCTGAGGTAGTAATGTCATGTTTAATGCAGGTGGGCTTCGGCCCACACTGCATGCCCAGTCAGACTGGGGTTCTTTAGAAGTTGACACAGATGCATTTACAACTCCCTGTGGACCCACAGCATGGGTGGGTCCCAGGAAGCCACCGGCGGTACATAAAAATATCCAATTGCATTGCCCATCACAGCTGAGGTAGTAATGTCATGTTTAATGCAGGTGGGCTTCGGCCCACACTGCATGCCCCAGTCAGACTGGGGTTCTTTAGAAGTGGAAACAGATGCATTTACAACTCCCTGTGGACCCACAGCATGGGTGGCTCCCTGGAACCCACCGGCGGGACATAAAAATATCCCATTGCATTGCCCATCACAGCTGAGGTAGTAATGTCATGTTTAATGCAGGTGGGCTTCGGCCCATACTGCATGCCCAGTCAGACTGGGGTTCTTTAGAAGTGGACACAGATGCATTTACAACTCCCTGTGGACCCACAGCATGGGTGGGTGCCAGGAAGCCACCGGCGGTACATAAAAATATCCCATTGCAGTGCCCAACACAGCTGATGTAACGTCAGCTGTAATGCAGGTGGGCTAAAAATTAATTTGATTACAGTGTAGGCGAGGGCCCACAAAAATTGCTGTATCAACAGTACTAATGTACATCAGAAAAATTGCCCATGGCCAACCAAGAGGGCAGGTGAAACCCATTAATCGCTTTGGTTAATGTGGCTTAATTGGTAACTAGGCCAGGAGGCAGCCCAGTTAAAATAAAAATTGGTTGAGGTGAAAGTTTCAACGCTTTAATGAGCATTGAAACGTATAAAAATTGTTTAGAAAAATTATATGACTGAGCCTTGTGGGCCTAAGAAAAATTGCCTGTTCGGCGTGATTACGTGAGGTTTCAGAAGGAGGAGCAGGAGGAGGAGGATGAATATAATACACAGATTGATGAAGCGCAAAGGTCCCCGCTTTTGATGGGGATACAGAACGATGCTTCCATCCGCGGGTGCAGCCTACGTATTGCTTAGGTATCGCTGCTGTCCGCTGGTGGAGAAGAGAAGTCTGGGGAAATCCAGGCTTTGTTCATCTTGATGAGTGTTAGCCTGTCGGCACTGTCGGTTGACAGGCGGGTACGCTTATCTGTGATGATTCCCCCAGCCGCACTAAACACCCTCTCTGACAAGACGCTAGCCGCAGGACAAGCAAGCACCTCCAGGGCATACAGCGCGAGTTCAGGCCATGTGTCCAGCTTCGACACCCAGTAGTTGTAGGGGGCAGAGGCGTCACGGAGGACGGTCGTGCGATCGGCTACGTACTCCCTCACCATCCTTTTACAGTGCTCCCGCTGACTCAGCCGTGACTGGGGAGCGGTGACACAGTCTTGCTGGGGAGCCATAAAGCAGTCAAGGGCCTTAAAGAGTGTTGCCCTGCCTGTGCTGTACATGCTGCCTGATCTCCGCGCCTCCCCTGCTACCTGGCCCTCGGAACTGCGCCTTCGGCCACTAGCGCTGTCGTATGGGAATTTTACCATCAGTTTGTCCGCCAGGGTCCTGTGGTATAGCAACACTCTCAAACCCCTTTCCTCTTCGGGTATGAGAGTGGAAAGGTTCTCCTTATACCGTGGGTCGAGCAGTGTGTACACCCAGTAATCCGTAGTGGCCAGAATGCGTGTAACACGAGGGTCACGAGAAAGGCATCCTAACATGAAGTCAGCCATGTGTGCCAGGGTACCTCCTCCTCCTCAGGCCATACACGCTGAAAGGATGACAGGCCAGCAGCATGTGTACCCTCACTAGTGGGCCAAGCTGTCTCTTCCCCGTCCTCCTCATCTTCCTCCTCCTCCTCCTCACCGCGCTGAGATATAGACAGGAGGGTGCTCTGACTATCCAGCGACATACTGTCTTCCCCCGGCTCTGTTTCCGAGTGCAAAGCGTCTGCCTTTATGCTTTGCAGGGAACTTCTCAAGAGGCATAGCAGAGGAATGGTGACGCTAATGATTGCAGCATCGCCGCTCACCACCTGGGTAGACTCCTCAAACTTTCCAAGGACCTGGCAGATGTCTGCCAACCAGGCCCACTCTTCTGAAAATAATTGAAGAGGCTGACTCCCACTGCGCCGCCCATGTTGGAGTTGGTATTCCACTATAGCTCTACGCTGCTCATAGAGCCTGGCCAACATGTGGAGCGTAGAGTTCCACCGTGTGGGCACGTCGCACAGCAGTCGGTGCACTGGCAGATTGAACCGATGTTGCAGGGTGCGCAGGGTGGCAGCGTCCGTGTGGGACTTGCGGAAATGTGCGCAGAGCCGGCGCACCTTTCCGAGCAGGTCTGACAAGCGTGGGTAGCTTTTCAGAAAGCGCTGAACCACCAAATTAAAGACGTGGGCCAGGCATGGCACGTGCGTGAGGCTGCCGAGCTGCAGAGCCGCCACCAGGTTACGGCCGTTGTCACACACGACCATGCCCGGTTGGAGGCTCAGCGGCGCAAGCCAGCGGTCGGTCTGCGCTGTCAGACCCTGCAGCAGTTTGTGGGCCGTGTGCCTCTTATCTCCTAAGCTGAGTAGTTTCAGCACGGCCTGCTGACGCTTGCCCACCGCTGTGCTGCCACGCCGCGCGACACCGACTGCTGGCGACGTGCTGCTGCTGCTGACACATCTTGATTGCGAGACAGAGGTTGCGTTGGAGGAGGAGGGGGAGGAGGAGGAGTAGGGTGGTTTAGTGGAGGAAGCATACACCGCCGCAGATACCAGCACCGAGCTGGGGCCCGCAATTCTGGGGGTGGGTAGGACGTGAGCGGTCCCAGGCTCTGACTCTGTCCTAGCCTCCACTAAATTCACCCAATGTGCCGTCAGGGAGATATAGTGGCCCTGCCCGCCTGTGCTTGTCCACGTGTCCGTTGTTAAGTGGACCTTGGCAGTAACCGCGTTGGTGAGGGCGCGTACAATGTTGCGGGAGACGTGGTCGTGCAGGGCTGGGACGGCACATCGGGAAAAGTAGTGGCGACTGGGAACTAAGTAGCGCATGGGCCGCCGCCACCATCATACTTTTGAAGGACTCCGTTTCCACAACCCTATACGGCAGCATCTCCAGGCTGATAAATTTGGCTACGTGCACGTTTAACGCTTGAGCGTGCGGGTGCATGGCGGCATACTTGCGCTTGCGCTCAAACACTTGCGCTAGCGACGGCTGGACGGTGCGCTGAGAGACATTGGTGGATGGGGCCGAGGACAGCGGAGGTGAGGGTGTGGGTGCAGGCCAGGAGACGGTAGTGCCTGTGTCCTCAGAGCGGGCTTGGATCTCAGTGGCAGGTTGGGGCACAGGGGAAGAGGCAGCGGTGCAAACCGTAGGCAGTGAACGGCCTTCGTCCCACCTTGTGGGGTGCTTGGCCATCATATGTCTGCACATGCTGGTGGTGGTGAGGCTGGTGGTGGTGGCTCCACGGCTGATCTTGGCGCGACAAAGGTTGCACACCACTGTTCGTCGGTCGTCTGCACTCTCAGTGAAAAACTGCCATACCTTTGAGCACCTCGGCCTCTGCAGGGTGGCATGGCGCGAGGGGGCGCTTTGGGAAACAGTTGGTGGATTATTCGGTCTGGCCCTGCCTCTACCCCTGGACACCGCACTGCCTCTTGCAACCTGCCCTGCTGCTGCCCTTGCCTCCCCCTCTGAAGACCTGTCCTCAGTAGGCGTAGCAAACCAGGTGGGGTCAGTCACCTCATTGTCCTGCTGCTCTTCCTCAGAATCCTCGGTGCGCTCCTCCCTCAGACTTAATGCCCTTACTACTGCCTCACTGATAGACAACTGTGTCTCATCGTCATTGGCCTCCTCACCCACTGAAAGGTCTTGAGACAGTTGCCGGAAGTCCCCAGCCTCATCCCTCGGACCCCGGGAACTTTGCAATGGTTGGGCATCAGTCACGATAAACTCCTCTGGTGGGAGAGGAACCACTGCTGCCCAATCTGAGCAGGGGCCCGAGAACAGTTCCTGGGAGTCTGCCTGCTCCTCAGAATGTCTCATTTTCATGGAGTGAGGAGGCTGGGAGGATGGAGGAGCAGCAGCCAGAGGATTCTGAGTTGCAGCAGTGGACGGCGCAGAACTCTGGGTGGACGATAGGTTGCTGGAAGCACTTTCTGCCATCCACGACAGGACCTGCTCACACTGCTCATTTTCTAATAAAGGTCTACCGCGTGGACCCATTAAATGTGCTATGAATGTGGGGACGCCAGAAACGTGCCTCTCTCCTAATCCCACAGAAGTCGGCTGCGATACACCTGGATCAGGAGCTCGGCCTGTGCCCACACCCGGACTAGGGCCTCCACGTCCTCGGCCGCGCCCACGTCCTCTAGGCCTACCCCTACCCCTCAGCATGCTGTATTACCAGGAATGCCGAAACACAACGCTGTAATTAAATGTGCCGCTTATTGGCCTGTGGTTGGAGGCTGAGTTCGCTTACGGAACGCCAGGAAATAATTTGGCACAAGCCTGCTGTAACACTTAGCTGGCTGCGTATTTATTTGGAGAACTAATACCCCCAGCAGACACGGACCCAGAACACTGAGCACAGTGACAGGCAGGCCAAATAGATTTTCTTCCAATATTTTTTTGAAAAGGACCACTGCGTATATTCAATCTATAATATATGTCTTCTGGCCCTGCCTACACAATTCTGTCCCTGGACTGTGTCACGGAACTGCAGTGTTGCACTGTTATTAACTGCAACAGAGCGGTGATTTCAGAGCCAGGAAATAATTTGGCGCAAGCCTGCTGTAACACTTAGCTGGCTGCGTATGATTTTGGAGAACTACTACCTCCAGCAGACACGGACTCAGAACACTGAGCACAGTGACAGGCAGGCCAAATAGATTTTTTTCCAATATTTTTTAGAAAAGGACCACTGCGTATATTCAATCTATAATATATGTCTTCTGGCCCTGCCTACACAATTCTGTCCCTGGAGTATTACTGCAGGGCGCAATGCTCTGCACGGCCGATATAACAAAAAAAGAAAAAAGTGCAACACTGCTAAAAGCAGCCTCCACACTACTGCACACGGTTAGATGTGGCCCTAAGAAGGACCGTTGGGGTTCTTGAAGCCTACAATAACTCCTAACGCTCTCCCTGCCTCCACACTTCTGTCCCTGGACTATTACTGCAGGGCGCAATGCTCTGCACGGCCGATATACCAAAAAAAAAAATGTGCAACACTGCTAAAAGCAGCCTCCACAGTACTGCACACGGTTAGATGTGGCCCTAAGAAGGACCGTTGGGGTTCTTGAAGCCTACACTAACTCCTAACACTCCCTACAGCAGCTCCAACACTATACCACTGTCCCTCAGCTATGTCACAACGCATCTGAGGCGAGCCGCGGGAGGGGCCGATTTTTATACTCGGGTGACACCTGATCTCCCCAGCCACTCACTGCAGGGGGGTGGTATAGGGCTTGAACGTCGCAGGGGGAAGTTGTAATGCCTTCCCTGTCTTTCAATTGGACAGAAAAGCGCGCTAACGTCTCAGAGATGAAAGTGAAAGTAACCCGAACATCGCGTGGTACTCGTTACGAGTAACGAGCATCCCGAACACGCTAATACTCGAACGAGTATCAAGCTCGGACGAGTACGTTCGCTCATCTCTATTAGCAATAGATCACAGTGATCATTGGATCACAGGTTCAAGTCCCCTGCAGGGACATTATAAGAATGTAAAAAAAATGGTTTTAAAAATGTAAAATAAAATAGTACAAAACCTCTCTTTTTTGTGCAATTTTTTCACTTTGTTTAAAAGAAAACCACATATTTTTCATATCATTACATCTGTAATGAATTGTACAATAAATTGAAAACACTTTTAATTCCTCATGGCAAATGCTATAAAAAAAAGCATTTTGACTTCCTAAAAAAGCAATAAAAGTGATCAAAAAGCTATAGGTACCCAAAAATGGTTACTAGAAAAACTGAAGTTCATCTTGCAAAAAACAAGACCTCGCTGAGAGCCGTTGATAAAAAAAAATAAAAAAATTATGGGGCTTTAAAGGCAGCAAAATCTCTCTCTCTCTCTCTCTTGCCGCCCGCAGACAGCTGGGTCAGATCCCGCTGCGAGAGTTCTCGCAGCGGGACCCGACCCGAGCCCCTGCAAGGACTAGTGCAGCTCTCACCTCTTCCATGGCTCCAGCTCTTTAATGTGCTGGCTGATGGTCAGCCGGCGCATGCGTAGAGCAGAGCCGGGAGATAAATTTCTGTGCGGGGCTCGCACAGAAATAGAGCATGTCGCGATTTGTTTTCCGTGTGTATTTTCACGTGGACAAATTGCGTCCGTCTGCATAGGATTGCGTTTTGCAATACAATCCTATGCACGCGTCCAGGGGCGGAAATTCTGCGGGAAATCCCACCGCAGAATTTCCGTGTGTGTGCAGAGGGCCTATCTCTGTCTCTCTCTCTCTTTATGTATATAAAAGTTGAAAAAGGAAAAAAATATAGAGAATTTTGGCGTTGTCATAATTGTGCCAATACGCATTCGATATGTATCATATAGTTTATGCTGCACAATTAATGCTGTAAAGAAAAATCCCCAAAACAAAGACAGAATTGATGTTTTTTTCTCCCTGTTCCCAAATTATTTTTTATAGAAGTTATGTAATACATTATATGTACCCAAAAGATGGTACCAGTACAAACTACAGCTTAAGGCCTTAGTCACACGGGCGTTTTTTGCCGCGATTTGCGGATCGCATGACGGATGCGCATCCGCAAATCGCGGGACCGGGGCCGAAAAAACGCCCGAAAAAACTGCTCCTAGCTGCGTTTCAATAGAAACGGGCCGGAGCTGTCCAGCGCATTGAATTCAATGGAGCCGGCAATACAGCTGGCTCCATTGAAAGCAATGCGCTGCGGGCGATCGCGGGATGAATTGTCGGGAGGGCTTAAATATATAAGCCCTTCCCTGCAATTTATCCAGAAATGTGTAAAAAAAAAAATATATATATATACTCACCTTGTCCCGGCAGACGGAGTTCAGCGCAGCCGGCCTGCAGTGGATGTGAGTGGGTGTGAGTGAAAGCTGCCCCTGATTGGCTCATCCCGCGATCGCCAGCAGCCCATTGCTTTCAATGGAGCCGGCTGTATTGCCGGCTCCATTGAATTCAATGGGCAAACATCGTTCTTCTCTGCCACAGCTGTTACAACTGTGGTAGAGAAGAATGATTTGTCTTCTATATGTTCTCAATGGGGTCGGCGCTGCTGCCGCCGGCCCCATTGAGCGCATATAGAGAAGAGAACAGGAATTGCAGATCGCAGATAGGTGCGATCTGCGATTTCTGTTCTATAATTTATCGGACGAGCGCATAAAAAGCGCTCATGTGTCCGATACCATTGCAAAGCAATGGTTTTAAAAAAATCGCCGGACGCATGCGCAAATCGCGGCTAAAAACGCCCGTCTGACTAAGGCCTGAGGATGAGAATCCTTAAAAAATTGTTGCGTCCTTAGGTCCAATATAAGCCATGTCACTAAAGGGTTAAAGGGATCTATACACTAAAAACATTTACTACAGTATGGTGAAAGACCAAAGATGGCCTAGCATGTACTACTATTCTATCATACTTATGAGAGTTCTAGGTGACGATTCAAATGGCTTTCTGAGAAACTTATAATGTATTCTATGGGTAAACACTTGAATGTTGTTTGCAGGACAAGATTTTGGCTAGTTCTTGCTTGTTAGAAGGGTCCCTTGACAATAAGAAGACCACAAAGTATCCCCCTGCTGGGACCAACATTGATCAACTGTAATGTGTGGGGAAACCTGACAGTAAGTGTTAAATTTTCTTGCAGAGCCCCCAGAGGAGATATGAAACATTACACAGTGTTCAGGCAAATTAATGGGTTTTCTATGGAATACAGAACAAGACAGGTCCTTCATAGTCAGACACAGAAATAAAGGTCCAGAACAGGAGACCTCCAGTCTTAACTCAGAATTTCCTGACAGGGTACATAGAAGTGGGTTTTCTAAAACCAGATAACTTTATTAATTATAAGAATCTGCATTTTTTTTCACATTGAATTTACTTATAATAAGCCTTAGGGCTCCTTCACACGGGTGCTGTGATTTTCCGTTTGGCTGCGTCATGGCCGCAGTGCAGCCGCAAATCGCATTGACGGGAAGCAGCTGTGACCAAGTCACGGCTGCATCTCCCGTTTATGCGCCTGTACAGACAGCCCGGGTATGATGAGTATATGCCACACCCAGAATATCGTCGGACGGGGGGAGAGAGTTTAGTTCTGCTAAACTCTCACCCCCTTCTCACTCCCTCTCAGCCTCTTGCCAGCTGTCGGCAAAGAGAGGGAGCAAGATGGGGCGGGAGCTAGTGTGCTAATCCCCTGCCCTGTTCTGCCCCTCCCTTTGCTAACAACCACTAAGGGGCAGAGAGGGGAGGGATGGGGGAAGAGTTTAGCAGACCCGTTGTTAAACTCCCTCCCATCTCCCTTTTCCAGCGACTCTCTAGGAGTCTATGGGATCGGCCGATGTATTCCAGCCGAAAAGATAGCTCCAAAACTATATTTTTCGGTTGTCGTAAAAACGGCCATACGGGATATACTATTTGCGCCGGCTGTTTTTACGCACCACAAAATCAGCCAGCAAAACATGGCCGATATACACTCGTGTGAATAAGCCCTTACAGGAAATGTCTGAGTTATAGTTATCCTGTAAAACCTCTTCTGCACGCACTAAGATAACAAATAGTCATATACTCACCTCTCCTGCTCCTGCTTTGTCCCAGTCTCTTGCACATGTGTTTGCTTATAGGTTGCAGTCCCACCTGGGTTACAGGATGTAACAGGCGCTGCAGCTATAAACAGAGCTCAGTGATCGAGGGGACATCAGAGGTGAGACCCAGAGCAATGCCACAAGGCTTAGCCGGAGTGGAGAGAGAGGAGTATAACATTATTTATTATTTTAGTGCATGCAAAAGTTTTACAGATAAACTATAATTCGGACAACACCTTTAAATGCTTAAATACCGGACACAATGATGCAAGACTTGCCAACTAATCTGAAAGACCCAAGTAAAGCCATAGACTCCATACATAGTAAAATACAGTGAATCTTGTCCTCTACCCTACATCATGGTTTGCATCTCAGTGTTGGCTAAGATATAGTCGGCTTCCTACAATTAAATTATAATATAATCCTATCTAATATTTCTGCTCCAAAATTTGACGTTTGCCGTCACAGAAATGTTTCCTTCATTTTAGGAGCTGAATCTGCGTCTCTCATTGTGGCCAGATGTTATTACCACACATGACCACCAGATGGAGTCCAGGAATTTAGTTACAAGTTAAAAAACACAAATCCTCTTTCTCCGTCGTTTAAGGTGATATAAATTTGCTGAATAAAAAAAAAACTCTTTAACAAAATACATGTAATTCTCAGGGCTCTGTGATTACCATAGCATGCAGGAAAGAGGAACATCAATTATGTCCTACTGGGCGAGGCATGTTTACATTTTACAAAAACATAGTTGTCATTGGTCTATCTATCTATCTATCTATCTATCTATCTATCTATCTATCTATCTATCTATCTATCTATCTATGCATAGTTTTATAATATTGTTATTATCTTATGTAAAATTAATAGAGAAGAGCGAGCACCAAAATGCTCGGGTGCTCGTTACTCGAGACGAACTTTTCGTGAGGCTCGAGGGTTCGTTTCGAGTAACAAACCCCATTGAAGTCAATGGGCGACCCGAGCATTTTTGTATATCGCCGATGCTCGCTAAGGTTTTCATTTGTGAAAATCTGGACAATTCAAGAAAGTGATAGGAACGACACAGCAACGGATAGGGCAGGTGAGGGGCTACATGTTGGGCTGCATCTCAAGTTCCCAGGTCCCACTATTAAGCCACAATAGCGGCAAGAGTGCCCCCCCTCCCAACAATTTTTACTTCTGAAAAACCCTCATTAGCAAGGCATACCTTTGCTAAGCACCACACTACCTCCAACAAAGCACAATCACTGCCTGCATGACACTCCACTGCCACTTCTCCTGGGTTACATGCTGCCCAACCCCCCCGAATGACCCAAAGTGTCTCTGCGCAGCCTTCAGCTGCCCTCATTCCACACACTGGCCTCATAGCCACACCACCCTCATGTCTATTTATAAGTGCGTCTGCCATGAGGAGGAACTGCAGGCACACACTGCAGAGGGTTGGCACGGCCAGGCAGCGACCCTCTTTAAAAGGGGTGGGGCAATAGCCCATAATGCTGTACAGAAGCAATGAGAAATCCAATCCTGTGCCACCTCCATCAGGCACAGGCAGGTACAACTCCGCAATGGGAATTCCGTGGGCACCCGCAGCATGGGTGGCTCCTTGGAACCCACCGGCTGTACATAAATGTATCCCATTGCAGTGCCCATCACAGCTGAGGTAACGTCCAATTAAATGCAGGTGGTCTTCGGCCCACACTGCATGCCCCAGTCAGACTGGGGTTCTTTAGAAGTGGACACATGGAGTTACAACTCCATGTGGACCGACAGCATGGGTGGGCCCCAGGAAGCCACCGGCGGTACATAAATATATCCCATTGCATTGCCCATTACAGCTGAGGTAACTTCAGGTTTAATGCAGGTGGGCTTCGGCCCACACTGCATGCCCCAGTCTGGACGGGGTTTTTAATACATAGACACTGGCAGGTACAAATCCCTAATGTGAAGTCCCTGTGGACCCACAGCATGGGTGGCTCCCTGGAACCCACCGGCGGTACATAAATATATCCCATTGCATTGCCCAGCACAGCTGAGGTAACGTCAGCTTTAATGCAGGTGGGCTAAAAATTAGTAGGATTACACTGTAGGCGAGGGCCCAAAAAATTGGTGTACCAATAGTACAAATGTACATCAGAAAAATTGCCCATGCCCAACCAAGGGGGCGGGTGAATCCCATTAATCGCTTTGGTTAATGTGGCTTAATTTGTAACTAGGCCTGTAGGCAGCCCAGTTCAAATAAAAATTGGTTCAGGTGCAAGTTTCAACGCTTTATTGAATTGAGAATTGAAACGTATAAACATTGTTTACAAAAGTTATATGACTGAGCCTTGGGGGCCTAAGAAAAATTGCGCGTTCGGCGTGATTAGAAGGAGGAGCAGGAGGAGGAGGATGAATATAATACACAGATTGATGAAGCTCAAAGGTCCCCGTTTTTGATGGTGATAGAGAACGATGCTTCCATCCGCGGGTGCAGCCTATGTATTGTTTAGGGTGCAGCCCATGTATCGCTGTTGTCCGCTGGTGGAGAAGAGAACTCTGGGGAAATCCAGGCTTTATTCATCTTTATGATTGTAAGCCTGACGGCACTGTCGGTTGACAGGCGGGTACGATTATCTGTAATGATTCCCCCAGCCGCACTAAACACCCTCTCTGACAAGACGCTAGCCGCAGGAAGAGCAAGCACCTCTAGGGCATACAGCGCGAGTTCAGGCCACGTGTCCAGCTTCGACACCCAGTAGTTGTAGGGGGCAGAGGCGTCACGGAGGACGGTCGTGCGATCGGCTACGTACTCCCTCACCATCCTTTTACAGTGCTCCCGCCGACTCAGCCTTGACTGGGGAGCGGTGACACAGTCTTGCTGGGGAGCCATAAAGCTGTCAAAGGCCTTAGACAGTGTTCCCATGCCTGTGCTGTACATGCTGCCTGATCTCCGCGCCTCCCCTGCTACCTGGCCCTCGGAACTGCGCCTTCTGCCACTAGCGCTGTCGGATGGGAATTTTACCATCAGTTTGTCCGCCAGGGTCCTGTGGTATAGCATCACTCTCGAACCCCTTTCCTCTTCGGGTATGAGAGTGGAAAGGTTCTCCTTATACCCTGGCCGAGCAGTGTGTACACCCAGTAATCCGTAGTGGCCAGATGCGTGTAACGCGAGGGTCACGAGAAAGGCATCCTAACATGAAGTCAGCCATGTGTGCCAGGGTACCTGTACGCAACACATGGCTGTCCTCATTCGGAAGATCACTTTCAGGATCCTCCTCCTCCTCAGGCCATACAAGCTGAAAGGATGACAGGCAAGCAGCATGGGTACCCTCAGCAGTGGGCCAAGCTGTCTCTTCCCCCTCCTCCTCATGCTCCTCCCCCTCCTCCTCCTCCTCCTCCTCAACGCGCTGAGATATAGACAGGAGGGTGCTCTGACTATCGAGCGACATACTGTCTTCCCCCGCCTCCGTTTCCGAGCGCAAAGCGTCTGCCTTTATGCTTTGCAGGGAACCTCTCAAGAGGCATAGAAGAGGAATGGTGACGCTAATGATTGCAGCATCGCCGCTCACCATCTGGGTAGACTCCTCAAAGTTTCCAAGGACCTGGCAGATGTCTGCCAACCAGGCCCACTCTTCTGAAAAGAATTGAGGAGGCTGACTCCCACTACGCCACCCATGTTGGAGTTGGTATTCCACTATAGCTCTACGCTGCTCATAGAGCCTGGCCAACATGTGGAGCGTAGAGTTCCACCGTGTGGGCACGTCGCACAGCAGTCGGTGCACTGGCAGATTAAACCGATGTTGCAAGGTGCGCAGGGTGGCAGCGTCCGTCTTGGACTTTCGGAAATGTGCGCTGAGCCAGCGCACCTTTCCAAGCAGGTCTGACAAGCGTGGGTAGCTTTTCAGAAAGCGCTTAACCACCAAATTAAAGACGTGGGCCAGGCATGGCACGTGCGTGAGGCTGCAGAGCTGCAGAGCCGCCACCAGGTTACGGCCGTTGTCACACACGACCATGCCTGGTTGGAGGCTCAGCGGCGATAGCCAGCGGTCGGTCTGCTCTGTCAGACCCTGCAGCGGTTCGTGGGCCGTGTGCCTCTTCTCTCCTAAACTGAGTAGTTTCAGCATGGCCTGCTGACGCTTGGCCACCGCTGTGCTGCCACGCCGCGCGACACCGACTGCTGGCGACATGTTGCTGCTGACACATCTTGATTGCAAGACAGAGGTTGCGTAGGAGGAGGAGGGTGGTTTAGTGGAGGAAGCATACACCGCCGCAGATACCAGCACCGAGCTGGGGCCCGCAATTCTGGGGGTGGGTAGGACGTGAGCGGTCCCAGGCTCTGACTTGGTCCCAAATTCACCCAATGTGCCGTCAGGGAGATATAGTGGCCCTGCCCGCCTGTGCTTGTCCACGTGTACGTTGTTAAGTGGACCTTGCCAGTAACCGCGTTGGTGAGGGCGTGTACAATGTTGCGGGAGATGTGGTCGTGCAGGGCTGGGACGGCACATCGGGAAAAGTAGTGGCGAGTGGGAACCGAGTAGCGCGGGGCTGCCGCCGCCATCATGTTTTTGCAAGCCTCCGTTTCCACAAGCCTATACGGCAGCATCTCCAGGCTGATCAATTTGGCTATGTGCACGTTTAACGCTTGAGCGTGCGGGTGCGTGGCTGCGTACTTGCGCTTGCGCTCAAACAGTTGCGCTAGCGACGGCTGGACGGTGCGCTGAGAGACATTACTGGATGGGGCCGAGGACAGCGGAGGTGAGGGTGTGGGTGCAGGCCGGGAGACGGTCGTGCCTGTGTCCTGAGAGGGGGGTTGGATCTCAGTGGCAGGTTGGGGCACAGGGGGAGAGGCAGTGGTGCAAACCGGAGGCGGTGAACGGCCTTCGTCCCACCTTGTGGGGTGCTTGGCCATCATATGCCTGCGCATGCTGGTGGTGGTGGCTCCACGGCTGATCTTGGCGCGACAAACCTTGCACACCACAGTTCGTTGGTCGTCTGCACTCTCAGTGAAAAACTGCCACACCTTTGAGCACCTCGGCCTCTGCAGGGTGGCATGGCGCGAGGGGGCGCTTTGGGAAACAGTTGGTGGATTATTCGGTCTGGCCCTGCCTCTACCCCTGGCCACCGCACTGCCTCTTCCAACCTGCCCTGCTGCTGCACTTGCCTCCCCCTCTGAAGACCTATCCTCAGTAGGCTTAGCAAACCAGGTGGGGTCAGTCACCTCATCGTCCTGCTGCTCTTCCCCTGAATCCTCTGTGCGCTCCTCCCTCGGACTTACTGCAATTACTACTACCTGAGTGATAGACAACTGTGTCTCATCGTCGTCGTCCTCCTCACCAGTAGAGCAGAAACAGAACGCTGTAATTAAATGTGCCGCTTATTGGCCTGTGGTTGGAGGCTGACTTCACATACGGAACGCACAGCAGAGCCAGGAAACAATTTTGCGCACGCCTGCACTGAGACGTAGGTGCGTATGACTGAGCTAGTGGAATTCACAGCGCAGAAGCAGTCAAGTGTCCAAAGGCCACTAGTAGGCCTTAAGTATTTTGCTTCTATTTTTTTAAAGGCTGAGCTGAGACAGCAGACAGATACTTTAGGCAGCGTATATATGTATACTGTTTCCCTCTGGACGGGATGACGGCGGTGATGTAACGGGCAACGCAGAGCCAGGAAAGAATTTTGTGCACGCCTGCTGTAAGACTTAGCTGCGTAATAATTAGGACTACTACCCCCAGCAGAGACGCAGTACACTCAAGACGATCACAGGCAGCCCAAAGATAGTATTTTTCCCAAATTTGTTTGAAAAAGCCCACTGCCTATATAGACAGTATATCTCTTTCCCTGCCTCACCAGTACTGGCCCTATACTATGTAAAATTACTGCAGACTGTTTCCCTCTGGACGGCATGACGGCGGTGATGTAACGGGCAACGCAGAGCCAGGAAAGAATTTTGCGCACACCTGCTGTAACACTTAGCTGCCTAATAATTAGGACTACTACCCCCAGCAGAGACGCAGTACACTCAAGACGATCACAGGCAGCCCAAAGATAGTATTTTTCCCAAATTTGTTTGAAAAAGCCCACTGCCTATATAGACAGTATATCTCTTTCCCTGCCTCACCAGTACTGGCCCTATACTATGTACAAGGACTGCACGTCCGATATACAAAAAAAAAAAAAAGTGCAACACTGCTCACAGCAGCCTTAACAGTACTGCACACGGTCAGATGTGGCCCTAAGAAGAACCGTTGGGGTTCTTCAAGCCTAAAATAACTCCTAACGATCTCCATATAGCAGCAGCAGCATCAGCAGCACTGTCCCTGATCTCTGTCAGAATGCATCTGTGGCGAGCCGCGGGCGGGGCAGATTTAAATACTCGGGTGACACCTGATCTCCCCAGCCACTCACTGCAGGGGGGTGGTATAGGGCTGGAACGTCACAGAAGGAAGTTGTAATGCCTTACCTGTCTTTCTATTGGCCAGAAAAGCGCGCAAATGTCTCAGAGATGAAAGTGAAAGTAACTCGAACATCGCGTGGTGCTCGTCTCGAGTAACGAGCATCTCGAATACCCTGATACTCGAACGAGCATCAAGCTCGGACGAATACGCTCGCTCATCTCTAAAAATTAACAGAATACACATAATAATAATTTATTATCTAAATAATAATTAATAAATTAGATAAAATGTGCTCACACATTATAACCTGGACATAATTAATATGTGACAGAGAAAAAATAAGATACTGAATGTCAATTTACAATTTTAATTCATTTGATATTCCAGGAGCCAAACGACAGCACATAGGACATTACTTGATGTAATATTTGCAAATTGATCACCAATGCTTATTATAGCAGTTACATTCTTCTACATAGCGGAAGTAATATAGTATTTATATGCTTCTACATAGGAGCTGTATTATAGTAGTTATATTCTTGTACATAGGAGGCAGTATTATAGTAGTTATATTCTTGTACATAGGAGGCAGTATTATAGTAATTATATTCTTGTACATAGGGGGCAGTATTATAGTAGTTATATTCTTGTACATAGGGGGCAGTATTATAGTAGTTATATTCTTGTACATAGGGGACAGTATTATAGTAGTTATATGCTTGTACATAGGGGGCAGTATTATAGTAGTTATATTCTTGTACATGGGGGCAGTATTATAGTAGTTATATTCTTGTACATAGGGGGCAGTATTATAGTAGTTATCTTCTTGTACATAGGAGCAGTATTATAGTAGTTATATTCTTGTACATGGGGAGCAGTATTATAGTAGTTATATTCTTGCACATCACATAGGGGGCAGTATTATAGGAGTTATATTCTTGCACATACGAGGCAGTATTATTATAGTTATATTCTTGTACATTGGAGCAGTATTATAGTAGTTATATTCTTGTACATAGGAGCAGTATTATAGTAGTTATATTCTTGTACATAGGAGGCAGTATTATCGTAGTTATATTCTTCTACATAGGAGCAGTATTATAGTAGTTATATTCTTGTACATGGGGAGCAGTATTATAGTAGTTATATTCTTGTACATAAGAGCAGTATTATAGTAGTTATATTCTTGTACATAGGAATCAGTATTATAGTAGTTATATTCTTGTACATGGGGAGCAGTATTGTAGTAGTTATATTCTTGTACATTGGAGCTTTATTATGGTAGTTATATTCCTGTACATAGGAGGCAGTAATATATTAGTTATATTCTTGTACATAGGGGGCAGTATTATAGTAGTTATATACTTGTACATAGGGGACAGTATTATAGTAGTTATATTCTTGTACATAGGAGCAGTATTATAGTAGTTATATTCTTGTACATAGGAGGCAGTATTATCGTAGTTATATTCTTGTACATAGGAGCAGTATTATAATAGTTATATTCTTGTACACAGGAGCAGTATTATAATAGTTATATTCTTGTACACAGGGGGCAGTATTATAGTAGTTATATTCTTGTACATGGGGGCAGTATTATAGTAGTTATATTCTTGTACATGGGGAGCAGTATTATAGTAGTTATATTCTTGCACATAGGGGGCAGTATTATAGGAGTTATATTCTTGTACATACGAGGCTGTATTATTATAGTTATATTCTTGTACATTGGAGCAGTATTATAGTAGTTATATTCTTGTACATAGGAGCAGTATTATAGTAGTTATATTCTTGTACATAGGAGGCAGCATTATCGTAGTTATATTCTTGTACATAGAAGCAGTATTATAGTAGTTATATTCTTGTACATGGGGAGCAGTATTATAGTAGTTATATTCTTGTACATTGGAGCTTTATTATGGTAGTTATATTCCTGTACATAGGAGGCAGTAATATATTAGTTATATTCTTGTACATAGGGGGCAGTATTATAGTAGTTATATACTTGTACATAGGGGGCAGTATTATAGTAGTTATATTCTTGTACATAGGGGGCAGTATTATAGTTGTTATATTCTTGTACATAGGGGGCCAGTATTATAGTAGTTATATTCTTGTACATAGGGGGTTGTATTATGGTAGTTATATGGTTGTACATAGGGGGCAGTATTATAGTAGTTATATTCTTGTTTATAGGAACAGTATTATATTAGTTATATTCTTGTACATAGGGGGCAGTATTATAGTAGTTATATTCTTGTCCATATGGGGCAGTATTATAGTAGTTATATTCTTGTTCATAGAGGACAGTATTATAGTAGTTATATTCTTGTACATAGGGAGCAGTATTATAATAGTTATATTCTAGTACATTGGAAGCAGTATTATAGTAGTTATATTCTTGTACATATTGGGCAGTATTAGAGTAGTTATATTCTTGTATATAACAGTATTATAGTAGTTACATTATAGCACATAGGGGGGCAGTATTATAATAGTTATATTCTTGTACACAGGGGGTAGTATTATAGTAGTTATATTCTTGTACATAGGGGACAGTATTATAGTAGTTGTATACTTGTGCATAGGGGGGCAGTATTATAATAGTTATATTCTTGTACACAGGGGCTAGTATTATAGTAGTTATATTCTTGTACATAGCGGGCAGTATTATAGTAGTTATATTATTGTACATAGGGAAAAGTATTATAGTAATTATATTCTTGTACATAGGGCGGCAGTATTATAGTAGTTATATTGTTGTACATAGGAGGCAGTATTATAGTAATTATATTTTTGTGCATAGGGTGCAGTATTATAATAGTTATATTCTTGTACATAGGAGGCAGTATAATAGTAACTATATTATTGTACTTTGGAGACAGTAGTTATATTTTTGTACATAGAGTGGCAGTATTATAGTAATAATAATATAGTTGTTACAATTTTCTTTTAAAGAGCAGCGTTCTAGCAGTTATACTTTTGTATTGGAGAATGTAGCTTCTCTTTGAAAAGACAGTTGATCTCTGTAATTCATCCAGACTGAAAGGAGTTGACCACAAATATAGCCCAGTAGCTTTAAGGGTGGCTTCACACGAGCATGTTTTTGTTTTCACACCTATGTATGCACCTATATACATGCAAAAACACTCATGTAGGACGGTCCGTACGTCGCCTTCAATAGATCCGCGGCTGCCGGCACCCCTGAATTCTTTTTCAGGGAAGAGCTTTACATATAAGCTCTCCCCTTAAAAACAAGAATTTTATAAAAAAATGGAAAAAGAAAAAAAAAACTTACCTGTCCACTGCTGCCATCTCCTCGCAGGGATGAAGAACATATCTGCCGCTTGAATTCATGAATGGATGAGTTCTGCCTCTGATTGTCGGAGTGCAGGGACCAATCAGAGTCAGCTCCCAGCTGTCATTCAATAGCTAAGAGCTGCCTCGGATTGGTCACAGTGCTCAGCCAATCAGAGGCAGCCCATTCAGCAGGCGGGGATTTTAAATCTCCGCCTGCTGAATACTTCTCAGAGCAGTGCAGGAGAAGAGCCGGCTGGACGCGGCTGAGCCCCAGCAACTGAAGAAAGGTGAGTATTTTTATTATTTTATTTTTGTCACCTTTTTTTCTTGTTTTTCAGGGAAGGGCTTATATTTAAAGACCTTCCCTGAAAAACAATTACAGGATGCCGGAAGCTGGATCCCCTATTGCAGCTGTCATCTGTGACAGCTGTGGTAGGGAATTCATTATTCCCCACAAGGATGAAGAATTCCTTTGCTGCATCTGTCACAGATGTGGCAGGTGTAGCAGGGAATTCTTTTTCCTCGCGGGGATGAAGGAAACATCTTTCGCAAGCGGCAGATGTATTCTTTTTCCCCACGGAGACACGCCAGCGGCAGACAGGTAAGTATTTTTTTTTATTTTCTTCTTTTTTTTTTTACACTAAAATTCTTGTTTTTCAGGGAAGACAATGTGTGCATTCCCTATGGTGCACGCATGTCCTATCTTTACAGGAACGCACCTGCAAAGTACGGCATGTGAACACACCATAGGGAATACATTGGTTCTAATAGAAGGTCTTTTTGTGCACGCGTATGCACGCTCAAAAACACGCTCGTGTGAAGCCACCCTAAGAACCTACTATATTAACACTTACAACTCCCTGCAATGCACCAGTGACTTAACTCCATGTACTTTAACAAAAAAACTGAAAGATTTGTTTCCTTAGCCAAATCCCCAATATCCTAAATTGAGTATATTTTCTGCCAGGCTGTACTTTCCAGGTTCAGGATGCATTTGCTACAGTGTAAATCTGCATCTGTGATTTGCTGTTTGGAGAACATTCGGAACACATTTCAATAAAACATTTTCTGTTCATTTTATTTTACTCCGTCTAACTGATAAATTGCAAACCCCCAGTCCAGACCTCATCATTCGATGATTTCAAGCCATTAGAATTTTGAAGTTCCAATTACTACGGTGTTGAGCAAGGAACCTCATTACCAGTCTAACCACCAGGATCTCGGTGAAGCTGACAGTAATTAGACTGCCGGAGAAAGAAAAAGCATTGCTTATGTATTTTAATTCAAAAACATTTTTTTTTTGTTTCCTGAATTTCATAATAAAGTTTAAAGATAATTTATAGCTCGAAGAACAAAAAAAACCTATAAGCATTGAGTGTGCAGTGAGGGAAGAAGAAGCAAACACAAATTCACATTTATAGTCTTATTATACCTTGGAGTGTGAAATTTTTGGTCTATGAAAAATTAATGAGCCAAGTATTTTTGTCTTTCCTTTTGTATGAGAGTTCCACATACAAATCAAATGTATTATGACACGTACGAAGAATAATAATTATGGTAATTAGTAAAATCCTTTTTTTTAAATATAGCTTGGATACTATTCATAGTACATTAGATTGAGGCAAGCAAATACAAAGACATTGCAATGTTGACTTATATCTGATGGACTGCTAAGTATCAGAAGTGGTTCCAGAACTTTTTTGGAAGATGCATTAAAAGCAAAAAGTTCCCCTATGATATATACTGTGTTTTCCAAACCAAATGAGTTCCAATATTTGAATCACAAACGACTACTTTACTTGTCATTGATTCATATCATTGTATTCAGTAGGTCAAAAAGTTCTTGCATTTGCTTGAATTCTCGATTTTTAAACGACATCAGCTAGACAGTAAATGACAGATCTTAACTTCACTAATAGTAATCAGCTATCCTGGATTCTAACTGTGTCTCCCAGTACTTGCATACCTTTACAACCTTACGGGTGCGTTCACACGAGCGCATAAACGGCGCGTTTTTGCGACCAAACGTATATACGTGACCATCTGAGGCGATGGTTTCGAATGTATTCGTTCACACGGGCGATTTTACGGCGCGTAAAAACGGCAACCCGAAAAAAAACGGAACATATGCGACCAAAATACGCGCCAACACATATTCGATGGCCGAAAAAATAGTTTGCAAAGTAGGAACAAACGATAATACGCTTTCTAGCTCTGGTCATGATCGCCGAAAAATGTTCTTTCCGGCGATTAAACGCTGCGCACGTGCGAACGTAAATACGCCTACGCTCGTGTGAACGCACCCTACAATAGAGCTGAACAGTGAAACAGCTGAATGTCACAAAAATAATAGACTTGAAGCATGTACCGTATCTACACAAATTAACCCCCCAAAACAGGGACTCCCTATTAGATAATAGGTGAAGAAAATGATGACACCTAGATGATGATGATGAAAATGATGATGATGAATGAAACTAACAGTGGAGACTGGTACAAATGATATGGAACAGAAACAACTATAGAAACTCTATCCGTAATGCTACTGCAGATGTTCCTATGTCTTTCCTAAATCTCTCACTTACACTGACCCTAATGCCTTAAGTAGCCCTCAGCCTTTCCTATCTTGCAAATATATATGGTGAATTATCCTTAAGAACAAGAGGGCTCTAGGACCCTGACAAGAAACCAAAGAAACGATTGAATAATGAACCAAGGCTAGACAAGATAGAAGCAAGGAATGGAATCAAAAACAGAAGTTAGGATGCTAGGAAAAAGGACTAAACTAACCTTCAACCTTAGGGACAAGACCATAGTGACAAGAACAAACCAAACTAGAACAAGGTACTAGACCTTATACAAGAAATATGAAATTAAATGCACATTGTTACTGCTGTCACCAGCAATCATACTGCAGAAGCCAGGGATATTCAAAGAGAGACTAGCTAATGAAGAACTACTTCTTAACCGAGGTGGTTCAAGCAATGAAGTCACCTGATCCATTCGATTGGATCAGCTGTGGGAGCAGTTTAATATCAACTGCCCCAACAGGTTAGAAAGCAGGAGATGATAATCCAGCAGGATAATTCCACATTTTTGCTACTAATGCAGGGAGGTAGGGAAGCTCATATTGCATATTAGAATGAGGTAGCCAAGTATAATTGGATTTGTAATTAAACATTAGGAGCTGCCTCTATTGTACACATGCCTTTAACATCAACAAGTTCCTCTGCTCAGCAATTCTATGCCTATTAAATTGGTAGGATCTAAATGATGGTAAAGTAGGTAGATTGAAATACCTAGAGTATGTGATTGTTGTTAACTGCACATATGATGCATTACCAAGAGTCAAAGATCCATATTTTGTCTCATTACTCAGTCTTTTGTTCTGACCTTTTTTATGTTTTATACTGCAGCTTTGCTTTTTCAGATTGGAGAGATCATTAGGCTGCTATAACATGTATACTAAGGCAAGTGGAACTTTACATCACTATCCCTTATTAGGGCTTTTCTTTCTCGTCGGAAGAGTAACAGTTACTCAATAGTCTCATTTTCCTTTTTGGTGGTTTAGTTGCTTGCAGTTAAGGCTTTTCTCATTCTGTTCCGCATCTGTCAGTTTCCGTCCAGGGGGTTCTGTCTGAATGCATGTGGATGGCTCCATAGGCTGTCATTATCAAAACAGAGACAAGAGTCACAGCAATTTTGGCAGTTTTCAGCATTTTGGCCAGAAAGAATAGTGTAGTCAATGATAGTGTTAGGTGTGGTTCTACAGTTTTCCATGAGCACAGCTTCACAGGTGAGGGTTAATTGAGCTGGCTGGGTGTGGAGTTCTTCCCGCCAGCCAATCCCTACTGGTCTGCTGTATATATATATGTGTATATATATATATATATATATATATATATATATATATATATATATATATATACATATATATACACCAGTCCCTCTGCAAGTGGAAGTTGGTATCCCTTTACTCTATGGTTTGGTTTCCCTGCATGCTTGTTATATGTGTTATTTGTGTAAACTGTGTCTTGTCCAGTGTTTGTGCAGATGGACAGACATTAGGTGTGGATAGTCCTGTTCTATGTGTGTTCTGTCTTGCATGCTAGCCCTAGAGTGTTGGTGTGAACTGTGTCCTGTCCCACTGGATCGTTTGTCATCTCTGGGCTAGTGTGGTCCTTAGATTCCAGTGCGGGGCTGGCCTTATTAGGATAATCGCCCTGCTTGCAGACAGGGTTCTGGTGGATATTGTCTCGTTAGAGTGGGGACCGCGAAACAATGAGGACCCTTGAAGTTGGGCTCAACTTGGCCAATTCATGAACTAATTTCTCGTATTTATTATAGTAATTCCATTTGCTTATGCATGCGGGGATGCTTGGTGAATGTGTTGGCTGTTTGTCAGTTCTTTGTTATGTCTGATATGAGTCCAGTATGCAGTTCACTATCCCTTTGGTGTTCCAGCCAGCACGTTCTGTTTGAACGCGTTACAACTCGGGTGTCCATCCTGTGGTGAGGTGTGCCCGGTGGATGTAACAGATAGCCAGTGGAGCCGGCCAGGGTTCTGTCTTAATGTAGTTTTTCGTCATGTCAAACAAAAACCCCGGATGGGAAGGCTGGATGAGGGATGGAATGCAGTCTGAATGTAGCCTAATAATGGTTCTGTTATTGTCTTGCAATAGAAATTATTTTAACATACACTGTCTTCCTGTTGAGCTTGTAGATTCATAGTATACAATCTTGACAAGCAGAGTTGCCATGTAAAGCATGAGGGCATGACATAGCTGTAGCTCAGGGCTCTGGATGTGACAGGAAATGGATGTCAAACTACTTCACATTCAGAACAGACAATACTGTAGCTGGAGTTACTTACATAACAGAACTAAAGTCAGACAAGCAGCCTTTACTGAGGGTACTAAATAGAAGGAAAAGATTATTAATGACTTATTGTATTTATCTATTTTAGAATACAAATGAACATGTGCTTTAAAAAATTGATTTTCTATTGATTAGCCAAGAGGCAAATCAGCCAATATACTGTGAATCTTCAGCAAATTGATTTTTCTAACTTATAAGCAAATATTTAAAATTCCTTGGCAAAAGTGGTTCTAGAAGACGCAAATCAGTGTGATTCACAGTGAATCTCAAATCAGGTGAAAATATTTTATTTTCTCCAGCACACATATAAATGACTGAAAGAATGTGTTGTTGTATATATTTAGCCTACTAGAAACATAAAAGGTTGACAGCAGGAAAAGAATCCCGGGTCTATCTAGTCTGCCCTTATATTATTTCTTCCTTAGGTATATGCTTATCCCAGGCAGCCTGATTTCATTTATTGTTTATTTTCCATTCACATCTGCTGGAAGTTTGTTCCAACCATCTACTAGTGTTTTTTGTAAAATAGTATTTCCTGACATTGTTTCTAATTATTCCCCCAACTAATTTCAGATGGTGCCCCCTCGTTCTAGTGTTTAGCTTCCCAATAAAACGTTTCTCTACTGTACATTATTTATACCTTTAACATATATAAAGGTTTCCATCTTGTCCCCTCTCCCTTATTTTCTCTTGTGATATATATAAATGTTTCCATCATGTCCCGTCTCTCTCTTATCTCCTCCTGTAACACACAGATGCAGCAATGGTGATCATGATTGGTACATCGTGATAACGTGATTTACGGCACTGTAGTATATTATAGCTGAGTTATCATAATGCGTTGTCAAGTTAATATTTGCTACATCTGTATATAAAGGTTTCCATCATGCCCTCACTTTTCCTTCTCTCCCCTTATAACATATATAAGGTTTTCCATAATGTCCCCCTCTCCTTTCTCCACTCCTGTAACATATATAAAGCTCTCCACCATGTCCCCCTCTCCATTCATTCTTCCTGTAACATATATAAAAGTTTCCATCATGTGCCCCTCTCCCTTCTCTCCTCCTGTAACATATATACAGGTTTCCATCAGGTTCTCCCTCTCCCTTCTCACCTCCTATAACATATATAAAGGTTTCCATCATGTCCCCCCTCTCCCTTCTCTCCTCCTGTAACATATATAAAAGTTTCCATCATGTCCCCCTCTCCCTTCTCTCCTCCTGTAACATATATAAAGGTTTCCATCATGTCCCCCTCTCCCTTCTCTCCTCCTGTAACATATATAAAAGTTTCCATCATGTCCCCCTCTCCCTTCTCTCCTCCTGTAACATATATAAAGGTTTGCATCATGTCCCCCCTTTCCCTTCTTTCCTCCTGTAACATATATAAAGGTTTCCATCATGTCCCTCCTCTTTCTTCTCTCCTCCTGTAACAGATATAAAGGTCCATCATGCCTCCCTCTCCCTTCTATAACCTGTAACATATATAAAAGTTTCCATCATGCCCCCCCCTCTCCCTTCTCTCCATGTAACATATATAAAGGTTTCCATCATGCCTCCCTCTCCCTTCAATCACCTGTAACATATATAAAGGTTTTCATTATGTCTCCCCTCTCTCTTCTCTCCTGTAACATATATATGCAGGTTTCCATCATGTCCTCCCTCCCCCTTCTCTCCTCCTGTAACATATATAAAGGTTTCCATCATGTCCCTCCTCTCTCTTCTATCCACCTGTAACATATATAAAGGTTTCCATCATGTTCCCCCTCTTCCTTTTCTCCTCCTGTAAGATATATAAAGGCTGTACCGCCTTGCCCCTCTTTCCTCCTATTGCATATATAAAAGTTTCCATTATGTCCCTCCTTCCCCTTCTTTGCCCCATACTATATAGATTAAGGCCTCATGTCCACGGGGAAAATCAGGCCCGCTCTGGATTCTCCATGGAGAATCTGCAGCGGGTCCCTCCTGCCCCGCGGACATGAGCGCTTCAAATAGGAATTTAAAAGAATTAACTCACCCGCAGCGGACCGGGAAGGTCTTCTCTTCCTCACGGCCAAATCTTCTTTTTCGGCCGGCGGATGAACTCGTCACGCCAGCGGCACGTCACCGACGTGCCGCGCGCATGCGCCGGGCACATCCGCCGAGCCGAAGCAAGAAAGATCCGGCCGTGAGGAAGAGAAGACCTTCCTGGTCCGCTGCGGGTGAGTTAATTCTTTTAAATGCGGGAGACCCGCACGAAAATGGAGCGTGGTCCAGATTTTTTCATGCTCCATTTTTAAAAAAATCCCTTTTATTGACCATCCGCGGGTATTTATCTACCCGCGGGTGGTCAATGCATCCCTATGGGGTGCGGATCCGTGGGCGGGAGAAGAGTTAAAATCCGCTGCAGATTTTAATTCTTCTTTTGCCCGTGGACATGAGGCCTAAGTTCTTTAAAGGCTCTTTGAGGTGGAACGATTATCGTTCAAAAAATTGTTCAAACAAACGAAAGTGAATGATCGTTCAATATAAGCGCATATCATGATCGAACGCCAAATGATAATCGGTCATTTTTCTTTTGTCATTTATTTTATGCAGACATGAAAATCATTGTTGTCTTGTTCACTTATCATTCAGTTTAAATAGCGATCATTCAGTTGTTCTCATTCACTTATACACTGAATGTGACGATGGAACGATTTCTTGTTTAAATAAACCAATGATGTATCTGCCTGTATTAACAGGCTGCATGAGCAGATGAGCTAACACTGACGTTATTAGCTCGTTTAATCGTTTAAATGCTAGTTGTTTGGTATAAGTGGACCTTTTCCTGATAAGTTTGCTTTTTGAGACCTGCCACCATTTTTGTAGCCAGTCTTTGGACTCACACCAGTTTATTGATGTCTTTCTGTAGATGAATTCTCCAGAACAGAACACAGTATTCTACATGTGGTCTCACCAGAGCTCTATGTAGCAGGATCACAATCTCCCTCTTTCTACTAGTTATACCTTTAACTCTGCAGCCAAGCAGCTTGTTTGCTTTTCTTGCTGCATGGCTGCATTGTTGACTTCTAGGCAGTGTTATGAGTGTGGGGATGCCAGCTTAGTTGTAAGCACCATCTCATCCCTTCGCAACCTTATTTCAACATTTACTGATGGGCGGTAAAAGGAAAAGAAATAAAATAAAGTATTAGAAAGCATTGGTCCTGATTAGAGATGAGCGAACGTGTTCTTAACGAACACTTACGCTCCCGGACACCGGCTTTGCCGAGGACTTCAGTGTGCGCGCGTAAAGCTTCGGGGGGCGCCGGGGGGCGGGGAGAGGCGCGGCGGCGCGGGCGGCAGCAGCGGGGAACAGGGGGGAGCCTTCTCACTCTCCCTCTCCCCCCCACTCCCCGCCGCACCCCCCCGCGCTGCCACGGCGACCCCCGAACTTTTTTCGCCCGAGCACGGAATTGCTCGCAAAGTTCGGTGTTCGGGCGAAAAGGGGCGGAGCCGATCACGTTCGCTCATCTCTAGTCCTGATCACTTTACCCACATTTGTATCTTTTCTTTAGTTACTATGGGAAGGGAATCTGCACTCTGTAAATTGTAAAGAATATTTAATGGTAACTCTTTCTGGCAGAAGTCACCACTAGGGGGAGGTTGTGGTATACAGGCTGATACAGATAACACTGAGTTCAGCGGGGATGTATATATCATTATGCAGTCAGTCCCACATGTAGGAGTATAAATGATTGTAAGGTGATAAAGTTAAAAAAAAGTAAAGAAAGGAAAATGAACTGACTAGATAAAGCATGTGTTCTTTTTCGGTTATCAGTCTTCTATCCTAAACTCACTCCATGCTGTTCATACATTGAACTCCCCCTAGTGGTAATTGCAGTCAGTCAGAATTTTATCACTGAACTCCAGGAGTGCGCAGGGGATTTGGAGCTCTGTATAAAAAAATGGAGCTTTGACTGATGTTAAAATATATACAGAATTTTTTCATGACATAATATTGGCCTTTAAACCACCATAGCGTTCACTTTATAGTCTGCATGATTCGCCTATTGGTTGACTCTTTCTTATGACTTTCTTGATAACTGCTTGACATGTCTAGATAGCGTGGCCATCTGTTGTTATCCACCACTCACCCACAGGTATAGCAGAAAAGATTTTTGCTGTTTCTGTCCATTAACCTGCTAAATGCCCTTGAAAATGTAATACATGTTCATACACTTTTACATTTTTTTCTCTTAGACAGGAATAACGGTCACTGCGGACTTAACCATAGTCTATAAGAATAACCTACGGCAATCTATATATAGATTTGTGTAAATTAATAATGCTGACAAGTTCTATAAGCTTCCATTATAAGGTGTAAATGGAAGCAACACATAAACACTTGTTTGGAGAGTTGATGTTTTTGTGCTATAAAGTGCATCACCTTGAGCCTCCTGTCATGTAGGTGATTTGTGGGGTGCTCGGCGGCTAATTAATACACATTTGGAAGCACATGGTCCCATTAGGGGACTCACCTTCTGAAGACCCCTGATTGAATTTACACTATGTAACATCTGCTTAATTATGCATTTCCACTTCCTTGTACACCTGATTAGAGTGGGCATTTTCACCTTCTCTTTAACCTTTAAAAGCATTCAGCTTAGCCCAGAAAACTTTGTAGAGATTTATTCTGCTGAGTGATTAATTCACTACATGATTTATAAGCAGACATAGACTTAAAGGAGTTGGATTTTACATTCTCATAAAGAACAGTTAGGTCTAAGAACAATTTGTTTTTTTTTTAATGGCACCAAAAGAACAGCACCACACCTGTCCACAGGTTGTGTGTGGTATTGCAACTCAGCCCTATTCACTTGAATGGAGCTAAGCTGCCATTCCAGAATTAAACCATGGACAGAAGGAGCAGTCATGCTTTTTTAACCTTGTACATCCACTTCAAGAATCAAAAATGATTCAGTTACTGTTTTATGTTATGCAGTTTAAAGGGGTTGGCAAATCAGTTAAAATATGAATGGGAGTGTGTGAGCCATATGCAATACATTTGCAATTAGATGAATATTCACTTTGGTATGGATCTCCCTGTCCGTAATGGTCATGTGATATATGTCCTGTCTGCCAATCATGTGACCTCCCTACAGATTGCCCTGCCCATTTAAATACAAAGTGCAGCCCCTGTCGTAAATAGTATGCTTTAGTGGCAATGAAAAGGAAGGGAATGAAGCATTAAATCATGGTTGCAGCCTCTTCATTGTCAAGATTTGTGAGGGTCTTAGAGATCAGACAGCAGCAATCTTAGTGATGGCTTATGTTAGCGATATGTCATCACGTAAAGGGGTTGTACCAGAATTAACTTTAATCACCTATCCATGGGGTGTCACTGCTGAGATTCCAATCAATCCTGTGACGTGAACGGGGGACCTGTGTCCCTCTTTCTTGTCACTACGCAGATGCTTCTTCCACTTGAAGTGATGTCATATTGAATGGAGCGATGACCGTGCATGTGTGGCTGCCACTCTATTTATTTCAATAGGATTGACAGAAATAGCCAAGTGCTTCTACTCAGCACTGAAAATTAATGGAACGGCACCAAACGTGCGCACCCATTGCTCCATTCAATCTCCTCCTCACTGTGGGTGCTGCAGTGAGCCAGCAGTGAAGAGGACAGGGGGAATGGGACCCCCGTTCTTGGGATTGGTGGGGGTCTTGGAAGTGAGAGCTACACCGATAAGATTTTTATCACCTATCTCGTGGATAGGTGATAAAAGTAAATTTTGGCACAACCCCTTTCATAAGATGGGAATACCCCACTATGGACATTGCACACATAACAGCAATCGCATTGCTGTAATGTGAATCTGTGCCCATGATCAGCTTAGAAAGGGGCTCTGATATGATAGGTGACAATATCATAGATTAAAGTAGTTATCCACGATTTATTCAGAAAAAAAAGGATTGAAACTAAAAACCTAAAACAAAACACCTATCACCTCATTTCTTCTCCAGCGTTTGCCCTCACACATCTCACGATTTGTGTTTACAAGCAGTCAGAATGATATTGCCACAACTAATCAGTGGCCACAGCGGTTACATGCCATACTGCCGACATCAACACTCAGTAATGGATGCCATAATACAGATATTACATGCTGGCCACTTGTAAACCAAGACCAGGAAGATCACGGAAGCATCAGTTTAGGGTTTCCGGGGAAACAAGTTATTTAGTATATCATTTACAGACCTTTTTTTTGTAAGGCTGGACAACCCCTTTAATGTTTGTCTTAGTGAACGTGTGGTCGGAAATTCTGCCCATACCACAAGCATGTCAATTTGGAGTGCGGTGTTTTAAGCTGAAGATAATGTATATTCTTACTACTGCACCTGGTTGCAGGACAGAGACTCTAGTCTAGAAAAAAGGATTTGTGCTGCTCTCTCTTACTCTGAATATTGTACATAATTAACAGCACAAACTATCCATTTACTGGGCAGCCTGAAACTGATACTGATGTGTCTATCATTAGTTTTTCAGGAATTTTCCTTAAGGATTTCAATTTCTCACTATGCAAATTAAATATATTCTCACTAAATAGTAGAAAAACAATCAACAGGCTGTGACTCACATCACAACCACTGGGTGGCCACACATAGAGAAACGTAGGATATACATCTCCTGACAGAGTATCACCAAATCATGTTTTTTTTCAAAGCTGGTCATCTTGTACCATACATCCCGGGATGCATTGAGCCAAGAGAAAAGAGAAGGAAAGACACATATGTAGCTGTATGATTGTGCATTCAACAGCTGTATTGTGTTAAATGGCAGTGATAGCGGGTAGAAGGAAACATTAAAATAACCTCAACCTTGTACACGAAGATAGCTTGTTCTACCATGATGCCCATATCTCATATTGTTGCTATAAACACAGACTATTGGAAGATGACCTTCACTTGTTATAAGACTGTTTTTTCAAATACCCAGAAGATGAATATCTCATTTTGGATACATAAAGAAGATTGAAAACAAAAACATGTTCATCCATTGGAGGGCAATGGTGTGTGGATGTGAAGATGATGTGATAAGAGGAATTGAAACAAGTTAGAGGTCACACAGAGTGAAGGGTCTTTTAGATGGTCCAATGATTGGGCAATAACCATTTTAAGAACATTTGCCTGATTATTGGGGCATTTAAAGCTAGAGCAGCTAGTGAAGGGTCTTTTAGATGGTCCAATGATTGGGCAATAACCATTTTAAGAACATTTGCCTGATTATTGGGGCATTTAAAGCTAGAGCAGCTGGTGAGCAAGCAAACAAAACTGACCCTTGTAAAAGTAAATAGTGGGAGGAGCAGGCTCCTAGATCAGCAGAGAATCACCAGACATGTGAAGGCTGGGGGCAATCTTCCATCTTAGGTCCTCCTAGCCAGATGATCTTCTTCTGTGTGATAGCGTTTTGTAGAGCTACACGAATCATTCTCCTCCTGGCTTTGTCTTCTCTGATGTTCAGAGTCGCTGCTGTAAGTCCGTTGGTACCCCCACAACACAAGCAGTCCTACTACTATATTTATGTTACAATCTTGATTATGATACTGTCTTTATAGTTTGGTTTTGGTGCTGTATTTATGTAATGAGCTTGGTTCTGATATTGTATCTATATATTGAGGTTGGTTTGTGCTGTATTTATGTTATGAACTTGGCTCTGGTATTGTATTTGTGTATCAAAGTCAGTTCATGATATATTTATGTTATGAGCTTGGTTCTGGTGCTGTATTTATGTTATGCGCTTGGTTCTGGTACAGCATTTATCCTCTGAGTTGTTCTGGTGAGGATCTGCTGCTATTTTTCTGCTTTCTGCACAAGCAGAATACAGTCAGACTGCCTATCACAAGCATACGTATTTTGCTGTAGTTTGAATTTTGATCACTCACCACCTTGCTTGTTCTCTATGCAACATCACAGTTGTCCCTTGTCTTGTTCTGTGGTATATACAATACTACTCACAACCATCCCTATACCAACTCATTTGCAGCTTCCAATTACCACCTACCCATGCATCAAAAAGGGTCAAAAACAGTTCATGTGTTATGAACACTAACTAAATATGCCTAAGCGCTTTAGGTCCTAGATAGACGAATCAGCTGAAGCCGTGGCGAAATCCACTTAACAGTTAGGACCTAGAAATGTAGAGGTGTTTGATTAGAGAAGCTATTTCATTTCAGCACGCCACATTAAACCAAATATAAACCAATATAACAGGGAGCTTCGCTTTGCTTCTTGCTTAAAAAAAAACATGTTTCATTTACAACTAGATATAGTATTTTAATTTCTCCATTTAGCCTCCCCCATCGCAAATTTGAAGTACATATTTGTCTTTGGTATAGATAAATAAAGCAGGTGTGTGGCATCGTAAAGCCTCTCGCTCGGTAATTTACTGCTTAGGATACAGCCGCTACAGTCTGAAAGTAAAATTAGCGCAGTAAGAATATGAAAATACAAAGCAAACTAATAGATTTGAACATATGTATGAATAATTTGCAAACCTCGGTGTTATCATTTTTATTCCGTGGCGTTTGGACAATTTTAAACCAGGCAATTCTCCGATAAAATTAATACAAATTATATGGACAAATGACTGCACCATATGTAAATATTCAGGCTGTTCTTCATTTTCCTCCTCTCAGCCATGATCCAGCTGCTTATATTCAGAGAGGAATACATTCCCCTGCTTCATGCTAAGTGAGATAGATACTGCAAGAGCTAACATAACTCTACACATTTCTCCTATTGAATCTGCTGAAGTTTAGTTTTTCTAATTATTCTATGTGAATTTTTTCTATCTACTGCCTGGTAACAGTCTGAATAGTACGCCTCTTATCTAACTTTCAAAGTGTTAAAGGGAATGTATCGCCGATATTTTTTTCTACTAATTAGCCCTTGGTATTCTATGCGGATTATTGTAATGTAGCATTCACTGTGGGGTCATTTTTGACCCCACTTATGAAAAAACGTAAAGACTGTTTTATGTAGTATGAAAATATTAGAGATTTTTTGTTTAAAGTGACCCTCCACTTTCGGGACAAAATTACCAGAAGAGGAGGGGGGATATATTACCCACAGTTTTCCTTCTCTACTATTCTGCTCTGCTGACCCTCCAATGCACCAGTTCTGGGCCCCATTTTAAGCCATCCAAGATGGCCTCAGCAATTTTCTAACTATCTAATGCACATCATGCACTGTTTACTGATTGGCCAGTGCTGCTCACATGAGTAGCTATGGCTAATCAGAGAGCAGGCATAGTGCATTGATAGTCTAACATTACCAATGCACTGAGGGGGATTAGGTAGTCTGAGGATTGTGTTGGCCAACCTGGATGTCTGAAAATGGGACCCTTTACCAGCAGATTGGAGGGGCGGCAAATTAAAACAATGGCAGGCAATGTACCTCCCTGTTACTTCAGCCCTGGGACAACATTTTGTCATGAAACCGTAGAGTTGCTTCAGAAACTTTTGCATGTTTTTTTACGCCATTAAAACTTTTAATCTGAACGTTCTGTCCCTTTGCTGATCAAAAAGCAAACCAAATAGATGTTGACCAATGCTCCGATGAGAATGTAGAATAGTGAAACAGTTCATCTTTCTGGTTTCCTGAAGAGGTATTATCCATTTCTATAATAAAAAAGAAGCCAAGAAACAGAGCAATTGGAATATCTTACAAATGGACATGATGCCCAACATATTTCAATACATTTAAACAAAAATGATAACTTGGGTGTTACATGTGATACAAATGCCAAAACACCTCATCCAAATCAGATGTAATAGTTGTCCAACAGGTTGGATACGCATGCTTTAAAAAACTCAGAGAACAAAAGTGACAATAATGATACAAAACAATGGGGGGAAGGAAATCTCACCCTATCTATTTGATGACGAGGGAAGCCCCACATCAGGAGCATGGGTGCTACCCAAGGGAGTGACAAATGTCAGTTGTTAATAACAATAATACCACAGTTAAAGTAAGCAGATAAAACACCTTAAATAAAGTATGGACACTAAAGACATATCTGACTGTGAGGCAGTATCGGGCAAATGGGGACTGGACCATAACTTGCAAGACCGCAGCAGGAGTGGGCAGCCAAAGAGATGATAGTCACGGTGACCCAACTGTGTCTCTTATGCAGGCTGAAAAATAACCAATTTAGCTTTTGGTTGCTACCTACAAAGGACATTTCTTTCCCCTAAAGTGTAGATGTTTGGTGGTGGTAAGAGACTCCAGGAGGCAGAATAAGTTGTGAAAACATGAATCCTTTTATTTCTTTAGATGAAAGGACTTTTCAACTTCCTCATACAATTCAATCAGCGTTACTTTACTTTGAGGTAGACTTTACTTTAGGCAATTTTAGTGCAACGATTTGAACAAGTGCTGGCATGAAGTATAGACCTTCTATCTGGACACTCTATCACTGGGCTCTAAGTGAATAAGCACAGGAATCCTTTCTGTCATCTATACTTTGCCGTCCTGCTTTTTTGTCTTTTCTGTTTCTTCTATTCTCTCAAGTATCAAGTTTCATTTCTAGTGCATTTCAGTTACTTTAGCCCTTTCTGATTCTTCTGTCTTGAGCTCTTTTCTCTAGGTAGCTGGAAGTCCTGATTTACTTTAGTTCCATTTCCTTTTCTAGATAGATACTCTACAACTTTAGCATACTCACACTTTATCTCCACCTATCTCTCAGCTCCTGATCCTTCCTGCTAGCATTCCATCCTTCCTTCTTCTCTTGTGTTATGAGCTGCTACCCCTCAACTAAACTCCTCCCCTCTCTTTTATACCAACTGCTAACAGCCAATCCATACATAGGATCTATCCACCAATTACAGGCTGCCTATCTCCTGGCTCATACCTCTCACCTAAATTGAGCTTTTAAGGGCAAAGTATGGTTGACCAACAATCAAATCTTAACATGACATATACATTACATCAGAGTCCACAAATTATTATGGAGTGTACAGTCTTGTACACTACACTCAAATACAGAGAAATAACCAACATCCTCTGAGAGGAGGGGCCAAATACATATATTATAATAGTGGCTCATTGACTGGCTGGGGGCAACAGCTCCCTGCCGACCAATTAGACCACACACTGCAAGATGATGTGACCTGGTCAGCGCACAGCACCCTTGACAGGGCAAATGCGCCAGAGCTTCTGTCACATGGGCCAGGCTGACATCCTGATGTCCATGTAGCTGACATCACAGCATAATATTTTCACGTCCAGCAGTCTGTGTATTGAGGTCTTTTTGAACCCCATAGTGAATACTGAGCATTAAAATCTTAGTCTTTTTTATAATCTACTTATGGTTGCCAATTGTACATTTCTGTTTTCCATATGTGACTATGGGGTTGCTATCTTGCCTGAGTTGTTGCTAACCGCATTCAGAGATATGCTATAAATCGGTTACATTGTGATCTGGAGATGACTTATTGACTTCTATGAGAGAGTGTTATGAACATGCAGGGGTGGAGGAGTTAAGCTGTGACTATTTGCTATTGTGAATTCAATTATCTATGTATAGGTGTTACCAGGGGTATAGCTATAGGGGTGCAGGGGTAGTAGTTGCTACCAGGCCCTGGAGCCTTAGGGGGCCCAAAGGCTCCTCCATCACATAAGAAGACACCAATATTCTAAACAGCACTTGGTAGACAAGGGGCCCTGTTACAGTTTTTGCATCAGGGCTCAAGAGCTACAAGTTATGCCTCTGGCTGTTAGCTTTCATTGTATTCCGGTCTGTGATGATAATGGTATGAATTCTGAAAACTGATCTCTATAGAACAAGAAGAGTCAGCCTTTTGTGAGGCTCGATGCACAAACTGTAAGATTTCTGGATTTTTAAAAATATAGATTGTGACATTGGAAATAAAAAAAATCTCCAAAATTTCTTTAAAAAAATGTTTAAAAACTTGATTTATACACTAGGTCATTTTCTGATGGAATATTCCAACTAAAATGGAAGACAAGCGCTCTCTTAGGGTGGCTTCACACAAGCGTGTTTTTGTGCATACATACGCACGCACAAAAACACGCTTCTATTAGAAACAATGCATTCCCTATGGTGTGTTCACATGTCTGTGTTTTTCAGATGCATGCCTGTAAAGATAGGACATGCGTGCACCACAGGGAATGCATGCATTGTCTTTAATGGAGCCGTGGCTGCTGCCGGCGGCTCCATTGAAGACAATGGTCTGCCGGCACCCCTGCATTCTTTTTCAGGGAAGAGCTTTACATATAAGCTCTTCCCTGAAAAACAAGAATTTTAGTGTAAAAAAAAATTAAAAATACTCACCTGGCCACCGCTGCCATGTCCCTGAGGGGATGAAGAACACATCTGCTGCATGCGGCAGATGTTTCCTTCATCCTCGCGGGGAAAAAGAATTCCCTGCTGCACCTGCCACATCTGTGACAGATGCAGCAAAGGAATTCTTCATCCCTGCGGGGAATAAAGAATTCCCTATGACAGATGTCACAGATGACAGCTGCGGTAGGGGATCCAGCTTCTGGCATCCTGTAATGGTTTTTTTTAGGAAAGACCTTTAAATATAAACCCTTCCCTGAAAAACAAGAAAAAATGGTAATAGAAATTAAAAAAAAATCTATACTCACCTTTCTTCAGCTGCTGGGGCTCAGCCGTGTCCAGCTGGCTCTTCTCCTGCACTACTGTGAGGAGTATTCAGCAGGCGGGGATTTAAAATCCCTGCCTGCTGAATGGGCTGTCTCTGATTGGCTGAGCACTGTGACCAATCCGAGGCAGCTCTCAGCTATTGAATGACAGCTGAAAGCTGCCTCTGATTGGTCCCAGCACTCAGCCAATCAGAGGCAGCACTCACTCACCCATTCATGAATTCATTAATTGTGCGTGCATTATTTCATGCGTGCATTATTTATTTTTTTACACTAAAATTCTTTTTTTTCAGGGAAGGGCTTATATGTAAAGCCCTTCCCTGAAAAACAATTTAGGGGTGCTGGCAGACCATTTCTTTCAATGGAGCCGCCGGCAGCAGCGGCTTCATTGAAGGCAATGCACGTACCTGCATTCACACGTGTTTTTGCATGTACATGGGTGTGCACTTATGTATGCACCTATGTACGCACAAAAACACGCTCGTGTAAAGCCGCCCTTAAGTATGTTTACTCAACTGATTTTACAGCAGACCTGATGCGGAATCCCCCATGGAATCTACACCAATTTCACATCTAATCCATGAAGAATTAAAAGTCTATCATTCATTTGAATGGAAATCCATGCTATAGTCTTAATGAAGACAAAAACATATGGGGACATGTGCAAATACGCTCTCCGCTACATAGTGTATTAGTGCATGAACCAGGTAAAATTCTTTTTTTTTTAACCATTCAAATTTTTTCAAAAAAAATGAAAGCAGGAAGATAGTTCCTGCCCTATCTTTTCTCTCATGTAGTATTTACGCAGAAGAATCCCACTAGCCAAAACGAAACCATTAAAATCAATCGTGATTTTCACGGCCACAAACCATGAGGAAATCAGATCCGTCTGCTTTAACCCTGACACAGAATCTTTCAGTGCATGGATTTAAAATCCGTGTGCAAAAAACAAAAGTTATGTCACTTCTTGACAAGGAATCCGTGTCAGGAAATTCAACCCCATTGAAAGGAGTTAACCTAGATGTGAGTCCAGGGCAACAACATGTGTATAGACACGACAGAAAAACAAGTCTCTGCTGCAGTTTTTATTCATGAATTAAGCAAATCAGCATCACATTTCTCTGACGCAGATTGCACTTGTGTGCACATATCATTAAACTCTATACCCCAGGTTAGACCACCCCAGTCTGACTGCGATACAGAGGGTCTGCTACCTAAACTTTTATCTTGTGCCAATGTTTCGTGTCAAGAGTGGAGATATTTTCGGCAGCAATTTTGTAAGTTGATGTGTTGGAAGCAGTAAAAATTTGGAAATTTAAGGAACTGAGCAATTTTGACAAGTGCCAAATTGTGATCATAGAATGGTAGAGTTGGAAGGGACCTCCAGGGTCATCTGGTCCAACCCCCTGCTCAGTGCAGGATTCACTAAATCATCTTTGACAGATATTTATCCAGCCTTTGTTTGAACACTTTCATTGAAGAAGAACTCACCACCCCCCTCATGTTAACCTGTTCTACTCATTAATCACCCTCACTGTCAGAAAGGATGACCAGATGACTACGTCAGAGCATTTCCAAAATGTCAGGTCTTGTGGGGTGTTCTTGGTATGTAGTGGTTATTACTAGTGCTGAGCAAACTGAACCAGTAGAACCCTGTTTCAGGTCAGACTTTGATAATAGCTCAGTTTGGCACAAACCCAAATCAAGCTTTTAGCAAAGTTCGACCCAAAGCAGGATTCTATTGGTTCAGTTTTCTCAACTCTACCTGAACACTGGTATATAATACTGAGAGCCATAAAAGCCCTGCATAAGACTCCCAGAGTGTTATGCAGAGACTTGATGGCTATCAGATAGTGTTATACACTGGTTTTAGGAGTTTTGGTGAACTTCTGGTTGATTTTGAATTAATTCAGACTGAACCAAACTTTTTGCAAAACTTTGGTGAACCGCCTTAACTGAACTCTACAAAGTTCTCTCATCACCAGCTATTACAAACCAGAAGTGGACCAAGGGAGGTTAACAGGTGAACTGGCAATAAGGTCATGTATACAGTGTATTATGCATTGGTGTCTCTACAACAATTAATTATCACTAAATAAACCGGTAATTTTGACTACTTAGTTATCCTATTCTAGGTCACTTCTAGCTTATGCGGATATAGTTTATTTCTTGATTTACAGCCTTTTCTCAGTATAAGGGCAAACACAGCATGAAGCAGAGGTATTACAGCTTTCCCTAATGTGCTTATTTTACACATTACCCATTTTTTTTACCTAGCATCCCAAATAATTGTATCTTCCAGCTGTTATACCATATGACTACTAGGACTGATTTTCATTCTTTCTTTCCAAAATTTAAATTGCATCATTGACTATAATGAACTCATCAAGTTAGAAAGACAGAAGAAAAAAATGGAAGGAAAATAAAAAGCTTCTAAGTTGATAAGGGCTTGCAGTTTTAGTGGAATCTGTAAGACTGATGTGCTTTCATGTGTCTACATCAAGGGACAACTTATCATTGCTACTGTATTAAATTGCTGCAACGTGATGACTGGTTCTTTTTATTATGGGATAGGTATAATGTCTTCCCGGATATTGGAATTTTCCAGTGAAGACATTTAGGCCTCTTTCACACGGGCTACAAAATGGAGAGACTTTGTAGCAATGTGACATCACTACAAAACACATGTATGTGAAGCCCATGGTTTCCAATTGGTTCTTTCAGGCTACCAAACATCTCTCGTGTGAAATAACTCATTAGAAACCATGGGCTTCACATACATGCGTTTTGTAGCGATGTTGCATTGCTACAAAATCTCACGATTTTGTAACCCATGTGGAAGAGGCCATAATGGGGTTGTCCATAAAATACCCAATCACGGAATTCTCTCGAAGATCCAAGCAATGAACAGATAGTACATTTATTTCAATGATAATGTAATGCTTTCTTTTCTGCTGTAGTGATACCTAAAGGTGTTTTCCATGCAAATACTGCTTGGGACCCTAGCTGATCAGTTGATCAGACGCCTGCTGTCAGCACCACAATACACAGGGAGCAGCAAATGGCTCCAACCCCTATATAGAGGATGGCACTGGTAATTGCAGGTGCATCTGCTATTAATTTTTGCACCTGCATTTACAAGAGTCGCCACTACAAAGGGGTCAGATCCAACTGCATCAGCTGATTGGCTGTGGTGTCGAGTGGTGGACCCCAGCCAGTCAACTACTGATGATCTATCTTGAGGATAGGTAATCAATACCATTTGTGTGAATAATCCCTTAAGGGATACTGAAGCATTAATACCAGGTTCTCCCACAAATCATAGCTGATGGCTGTGTTCCCATCATTAAGACACCCTGTGATTGAGATTACTTTCTAGAAATGTCCAGAGCGGTCAACCCTGTAAAGACGAAGAGTGAAATTAAAGAGGTTACAGCTTTCGATGGGGAGTTAGTGGAGCAAATGATTTTTTTTTTTTACAGACTATGAAGTGTTATTAAAGTTCCGGAAAACTCCTCTAACTTAGACTGGCATTTTATATGCTGGTGTAAGTAGAGAGTGCCCTGGAGTGAAGTGTATTAAATTTAAAAAGCTCACACGTCTTAATAAATTTGGTGCATGTCTTTGCACTTCATGCGCCAGACTGTGAAATCTATGCCAGCAATGAGCTGGCAGATATTTCAGTCATAATTTATGGCAGTTTATGACTTTTTTTAAAGAAAAAAGGTCAGGCAGAGTAAAAATTTAAAAAGTCACACATTTTTCAGCAATATAGCCATGCACAAAAATTTGCAAGTTTTCAGTGCTGGAAATCTGGAACAAATACAATGTTAAATTCCTCCCCAAAATAGCTGAGCACTCCATCCCTAAAATTGTCAAAGTTTACCGCTTATTGTAAGATACAATAACATTTAAATTGTAATCTACCAAAAATGCTGAGTAAAATTGCAAATAGAGCAAAACCTCTCTGAGAAGACTATGCAAAATTGCATTTAAAAGAGGTCTTCTAGCAGGGTGGTCTTTTGGAAACAGGTCTTCTTAAAGACTATGTACGTACACTTTTGCACTATTTTAAATCATGTTTGGAAATGAAGAATTTTAATACAGTTTTTCATTTAAAAATTGATTGATTTCTCTGCTTGCATTGTTTTCTAAGGCACTGCAAACTAGAGGACTGAAATATTACCAAATTATGTCAGTAAAAGAAAACTGATAGCTCCCCTCTAGCCTGCTCCCCCGTTGTGCACCTGCATTCACTGCCTTTCACTGAGGTATTACAGATGACTGTATGACATTGCTGGGGGATGATGGAGGGGATCAGGAGGACAGAGAGCAGAGAAAGCTACTATTGCAGAGGGCTATAATTAGAGATGAGCGAACACCAAAATGTTCGGGTATTCGTTATTCGTAACGAACTTCCCGTGATGCTCGAGGGTTCGTTTCGAACAACGAACCCCATTGAAGTCAATGGGCGACCAGAACATTTTTGTATTTCGCCGATGCTCGCTAAGGTTTTCATGTGTGAAAATCTGGGCAATTCAGGAAAGTGATGGGAATGACACAGTGACGGATAGGGCAGGCGAGGGGCTACATGTTGGGCTGCATCCTAAGTTCACAGGTCCCACTATTAAGCCACAATAGCGGCAAGAGTGGGCCCCCCCCCCCTCCCAACAACTTTTACTTCTGAAAAGCGCTCATTAGCATGGCATACCTTTGCTAAGCACCACACTACCTCCAACAAAGCACAATCACTGCCTGCATGACACTCCACTGCCACTTCTCCTGAGTTACATGCTGCCCAACCGCACCCCCTCCCCCCCACAGCGCACACCAAAGTGTCCCTGCGCAGCCTTCAGCTGCCCTCATGCCACACCACGCTCATGTCTATTTAGAATTGCGTCTGCCATGACGAGGGACCGCAGGCATACACTGCAGAGGTTGGCACGGCTAGGCAGCGACCCTCTTTAAAAGTGGCGGAGCGATAGCCCACAATGCTGTACAGAAGCAATGAGAAATAGAATCCTGTGCCACCGCCATCAGGAGCTGCACACGTGGGCATAGCAATGGGGAACCTATGTGCCACACACTATTCATTCTGTCAAGGTGTCTGCATGCCCCAGTCAGACCGGGCTTTTTAATTCATAGACACAGGCAGGTACAACTCCCTATTGTGAAGTCCCTGTCGACCCACAGCATGGGTGGCTCCCTGGAACCCACCGGCGGTACACAAAAATATCCCATTGCATTGCCCAACACAGCTGAGGTAGTAATGTCGTGCGTAATACAGGTGGGCTTCGGCCCACACTGCATGCCCCAGTCAGACTGGGATTCTTTACAAGTGGACACATGTAGGTTTAACTCCCTGTGGACCCACTGCCTGGGTGGGTGCCAGGAAGCCACCGGCGGTACATAGAAATATCCCATTGCATTGCCCAACACAGCTGAGGTAGTAATGTCGTGCGTAATACAGGTGGGCTTCGGCCCACACTGCATGCCCCAGTCAGACGGGTTCTTTAGAAGTGTACAGATGTATTAAAAACTCAGTGTGCACCTACAGCATGGGTGGCTCCCTGGAACCCACCGGCGGTACACAAAAATATCCCATTGCATTGCCCAACACAGCTGAGGTAGTAATGTCGTGCGTAATACAGGTGGGCTTCGGCCCACACTGCATGCCCCAGTCAGACTGGGATTCTTTACAAGTGGACACATGTAGGTTTAACTCCCTGTGGACCCACTGCCTGGGTGGGTGCCAGGAAGCCACCGGCGGTACATAGAAATATCCCATTGCATTGCCCAACACAGCTGAGGTAGTAATGTCGTGCGTAATACAGGTGGGCTTCGGCCCACACTGCATGCCCCAGTCAGACTGGGATTCTTTACAAGTGGACACATGTAGGTTTAACTCCCTGTGGACCCACTGCCTGGGTGGGTGCCAGGAAGCCACCGGCGGTACATAGAAATATCCCATTGCATTGCCCAACACAGCTGAGGTAGTAATGTCGTGCGTAATACAGGTGGGCTTCGGCCCACACTGCATGCCCCAGTCAGACGGGTTCTTTAGAAGTGTACAGATGTATTAAAAACTCAGTGTGCACCTACAGCATGGGTGGCTCCCTGGAACCCACCGGCGGTACACAAAAATATCCCATTGCATTGCCCAACACAGCTGAGGTAGTAATGTCGTGCGTAATACAGGTGGGCTTCGGCCCACACTGCATGCCCCAGTCAGACGGGTTCTTTAGAAGTGTACAGATGTATTAAAAACTCAGTGTGCACCTACAGCATGGGTGGCTCCCTGGAACCCACCGACGGTACACAAAAATATCCCATTGCATTGCCCAACACAGCTGAGGTAACGTCAGCTGTAATGCAGGTGGGCTAAAAATTAATTTGATTACACTGTAGGCGAGGGCCCACAAAAATTGCTGTATCAACAGTACTAATGTACATCCCAAAAATTGGCCATGGCCAGCCAAGAGGGCAGGTGAAACCCATTAATCGCTTTGGTTAATGTGGCTTAAGTGGTAACTAGGCCTGGAGGCAGCCCAGTGTAACGAAAAATTGGTTCAAGTTAAAGTTCCAATGCTTTTAAGCGCATTGAAACTTATAAAAATTGTTCTGAAAAATTATTTGAGTGAGCCTTGTGGCCCTAAGAAAAATTGCCCGTTCAGCGTGATTACGTGAGGTTTCAGGAGGTGGAGCAGGAGGAGGAGGAGGAGGAATATTAGACACAGATTGATGAAGCAGAAATGTCCCCGTTTTGGATGGTGAGAGAGAACGTAGCTTCCATCCGCGGGTGCAGCCTACGTATTGCTTACGTATCGCTGCTGTCCGCTGGTGGAGAACAGAAGTCTGGGGAAATCCAGCCTTTGTTCATCTTGATGAGTGTTAGCCTGTCGGCACTGTCGGTTGACAAGCGGCTACGCTTATCTGTGATGATTCCCCCAGCCGCACTAAACACCCTCTCCGACAACACGCTAGCCGCAGGACAAGCAAGCACCTCAAGGGCATACAGGGCTAATTCAGGCCACGTGTCCAGCTTCGACACCCAGTAGTTGTAGGGGGCAGAGGCGTCACCAAGGATGGTCGTGCGATCCGCTACGTACTCCCTCACCATCCTTTTGCAGTGCTCCCGCCGACTCAGCCGTGACTGGGGAGCGGTGACACAGTCTTGGTGGGGAGCCATAAAGCTGGCCAGGCCCTTAAAGACTGTTGCACTGCCTGGGATGTACATGCTGCTCGATCTACGCACATCCCCTGCAACATGGCCCTCGGAACTGCGCCTTCTGCCACTAGCGCTGTCGGCTGGGAATTTTACCATCAGCTTGTCCGCAAGGGTCCTGTGGTATAGCAACACTCTCGAACCCCTTTCCTCTTCGGGAATCAGAGTGGGCAGGTTCTCCTTATACCGTGGATCGAGCAGTGTGTACACCCAGTAATCCGTAGTGGCCAGAATGCGTGCAACGCGAGGGTCACGAGAAAGGCATCCTAACATGAAGTCAGCCATGTGTGCCAGGGTACCTGTACGCAACACATGGCTGTCTTCACTAGGAAGATCACTATCAGGATCCTCCTCCTCCTCCTCCTCAGGCCATACACGCTGAAAGGATGACAGGCAATCAGCCGGTGTACCGTCAGCAGCGGGCCAAGCTGTCTCTTCCCCCTCCTCCTCATCCTCCTCATGCTCCTCCTCCTCCTCCTGTACGCGCTGAGAAATAGACAGGAGGGTGCCCTGACTATCCAGCGGCATACTGTCTTCCCCCGCCCCCGTTTCCGAGCGCAAAGCAGCTGCCTTTATGGTTTGCAGGGAATTTCTCAAGATGCATAGCAGAGGAATGGTGACGCTAATGATTGTAGCATCGCCGCTCACCACCTGGGTAGACTCCTCAAAATTACCAAGGACATGGCAGATGTCTGCCAACCAGGCCCACTCTTCTGAAAGGAATTGAGGAGGCTGACTCCCACTGCGCCGCCCATGTTGGAGTTGGTATTCGACTATAGCTCTACGCTGTTCATAGAGCCTGGCCAACATGTGGAGCGTAGAGTTCCACCGTGTGGGCACGTCGCACAGCAGTCGGTGCACTGGCAGCTTAAAGTGATGTTGCAGGGTGCGCAGGGTGGCAGCGTCCGTGTGGGACTTGCGGAAATGTGCGCAGAGCCGGCGCGCCTTTACGAGCAGGTCTGACAAGCGTGGGTAGCTTTTCAGAAACCGCTGAACCACCAAATTAAAGACGTGGGCCAGGCATGGCACGTGCGTGAGGCTGCCGAGCTGCAGAGCCGCCACCAGGTTACGGCCGTTGTCACACACGACCATGCCCGGTTGGAGGCTCAGCGGCGCAAGCCAGCGGTCGGTCTGCTGTGTCAGACCCTGCAGCAGTTCGTGGGCCGTGTGCCTCTTATCGCCTAAGCTGAGTAGTTTCAGCACGGCCTGCTGACGCTTGCCCACCGCTGTGCTGCCACACCGCGCGACACCGACTGCTGGCGACATGCTGCTGCTAACACATCTTGATTGTGAGACAGAGGAGGAGGAGGAGGAGGAGGGTGCTTTAGTGGAGGAAGCATACACCTCCGCAGATACCAGCACCGAGCTGGGGCCCGCAATTCTGGGGGTGGGTAGGACGTGAGCGGTCCCAGGCTCTGACTCTGTCCCAGCCTCCACTAAATTCACCCAATGTGCCGTCAGGGAGATGTAGTGGCCCTGCCCGCCTGTGCTTGTCCACGTGTCCGTAGTTAAGTGGACCGTGGCAGTAACCGCGTTGGTGAGGGCGCGCACAATGTTGCGGGAGACGTGGTCGTGCAGGGCTGGGACGGCACATCGGGAAAAGTAGTGGCGACTGGGAACTGAGTAGCGCGGGGCCGCCGCCTCCATGATACTTTTGAAGGACTCCGTTTCCACAACCCTATACGGCAGCATCTCAAGGCTGATGAATTTTGCGATGCGGACGGTTAACGTTTGAGCGTGCGGGTGCGTGGCGGCGTACTTGCGCTTGCGCTCGAACACTTGCGCAAGCGACGGCTGAACGGTGCGCTGAACTACACTGCTGGATGGGGCCGAGGACAGCGGAGATGAGGGTGTGGGTGCAGGCCATGAGGCGGTAGTGCCTGTGTCCTGAGAGGGGGGTTGCATCTCAGTGGCAGGTTGGGGCACAGGGGGAGAGGCAGGGGTGCAAACCGGAGGCGGTGAACGGCCTTTGTCCCACCTTGCGGGGTGCTTGGCCATCATATGTCTGCGCATGGTGGTGGTGGTGAGGCTGTTGGTGTTGGCTCCCCGGCTGAGCTTTGCGCGACAAAGGTTGCACACCACTGTTCGTCGGTCGTCAGGCGTCTCTGTGAAAAACTGCCAGACCTTAGAGCACCTCGGCCTCCGCAGGGTGGCATGGCGCGAGGGGGCGCTTTGGGAAACACTTGGTGGATTATTCGGTCTGGCCCTGCCTCTACCCCTGGCCACTGCACTGCCTCTTGCAACCTGCCCTGCTGATGCCCTTGACTCCCCCTCTGAAGACCTGTCCTCCTGAGTAAGCGTTGCACACCAGGTGGGGTCAGTCACCTCATCGTCCTGCTGCTCTTCCTCCGAATCCTCTGTGCGCTGCTCCCTGGGACTTACTGCCCTTACTACTACCTCACTGCAAGACAACTGTGTCTGATCGTCATCGTCCTCCTCACCCACAGAAAGTTGTTGAGACAGTTGGCGGAAGTCCCCAGCCTCTTCCCCCGGACCCCGGGAACTTTCGAATGGTTGGGCATCAGTGACGATAAACTCCTCTGGTGGGAGAGGAACCGCTGCTGCCCAATCTAAGCAGGGGCCCGAGAACAGTTCCTGGGAGTGTTCCCGCTCCTGAGCAGGTGTCATTGTAGTGGAGTGAGGAGGCTGGGAGGAAGGAGGAGCAGCAGACAGAGGATTCGGATTGGCAGCAGTGGACGGCGCAGAACTGCGGGTAGACGATAGGTTGCTCGAAGCACTTTCTGCCATCCAGGACAGGACCTGCTCACACTGCTCATTTTCTAATAACCGTCTCCCGCGTGGACCCATTAATTGGGCGATGAATGTGGGGACGCCAGAAACGTGCCTCTCTCCTAATCGCGCAGCAGTCGGCTGCGACACACCTGGATCAGGAGCTTGGCCTGTGCCCACACCCTGACTTGGCCCTCCGCGTCCTCGGCCGCGTCCACGTCCTCTAGGCCTACCCCTACCCCTCAGCATGCTGTATTACCAGTGATTTGATTTCACAGGCAGGAAATAAATTGGCGCAAGACTGCAGGCCAAATATAATTTTTGCCCTTTTTGGAAAACGAAAGGCCCCACTGCCTCTAGTGAATGAATTATCTAAGTTTAATAACTGTGCTGTGTCCCTGCTTATGTGTCACAGAACGTGAGGGTAGCAGAGTTATTATAACTCTTGGAGAGCAGGTATTTTTTTTCCCAATTAAGGAAAGCAAATGGCGAACCCAGCAGTAAAGCGTAGCTGGGTGCGTATGATTTAGCAATGTTTTTCACGCAGCTCACACGTCTCCACAGGCGTAAGGACGGACAGAGGCTGGACAAATAGATTTGTTTTCAGTTTTTTCCCACCAACAGGCAGCACTGCGTATATTCAATGAACCGGAGAAGTTTAATAACTGTGCTGTGTCCCTGCTTATGTGTCACAGAACGTGAGGGTAGCAGAGTTATTATAACTCTTGGAGAGCAGGTATTTTTTTTCCCAATTAAGGAAAGCAAATGGCGAACCCAGCAGTAAAGCGTAGCTGGCTGCGTATGATTTAGCAATGTTTTTCACGCAGCTCACACGTGTCCACCGCCCGTAAGGACGGACAGAGGCTGGACAAATAGATTTGTTTTCAGTTTTTTCCCACCAACAGGCAGCACTGCGTATATTCTATGAATAATAACTGTGTTGTGGCCCTGCCTATACAATTCTTTCCCTGCAGTATCAATGGAGGGTGGAATGCTCTGCAGAGGCGATTTTGAGAAGCCCAAAAAAAATGCAGCACAGCCAACAGCAGCCTGGACAGTACTGCACACGGATAAATATGGCCCTAGAAAGGACCGTTGAGGTTCTTGAAGGCTACACTCACTCCTAACACTCTCCCTGCCTATGCAGCACTTCTGTCCCTAATGCCAGGTGCAACGGTCTGCAGAGGCGATTTTGAGAAAAAAAAAAATCCCACTGCTAACAGCAGCCAACACACAGCTATCAGTGGCCCTAATAAGGACCTTTGGGGGGTCTTGAAGCCTACACTAACTACCAATTCTTTCCCTACAGCAGCTCCGGTATAAACAGCACTGTCCCTCATCTAACTCACACCGCATCTGAGGCGAGCCGCGGGAGGGGCCGACTTTTATATTAGGCGAACACCTGATCTCGCCAGCCACTCACAGCAGGGGGGTGGTATAGGGCTTAAACGTTGCAGGGGGAAGTTGTAATGCCTTCCCTGTCTTTCAATTGGCCAGAAAAGCGCGCTAACGTCTCAGGGAAGGAAGTGAAAGTAACCAGAACACCGCATGGTGTTCGTCACGAATAACGAACATCCCGAACACCCTAATATTCGCACGAATATCAAGCTCGGACGAACGCGTTCGCTCATCTCTAGCTATAATTTATTCTTGGTGAACTTTCTGTTGTTACCAGCAGTGAGGGGAAACAGACCAGCAGCTACTCACAGAGGATGAGATAGAGGAAAGATAGTGTTATGCTACATAGTCTCTGAAAGAGGAGAAGGGAGGGGGAGTTGAAATTGTGTGCATTCATGAGAGAGACCAGCTGATCAGTGCTGGGAATGCCCAAACCTAGAAACCTGAATGTAGGAGAGCCTGCAAATCAAATACAGTATGAGGCTTTCTAAATATATGAGAAGAAAAACTCAAAGCAAAAATAAAGAAGAAAAAAAAACATTTAAGTGTATCCATTTTTTTCTGCAGGGACATATTAAATCCTCTGTGCTGCTTGCTTGCTGTGAATTGTGTATTTTGCATTTCATCTGTTTGCATCGGTACGTTCATTTCTGCATCATCCCACTCCAAGCTGAACTGCTATCTCCCTCTGCTTAAATTCTCTGTGCTGCTTGCTTGCTGTGAATTGTGTATTTTGCATTTCATCTGTTTGCATCGGTAAATGAAACTTTACTTTTAGTCATTTCTGCCATCCACCTCCCCCAAATGGCATCTTTCACCCATCCTTGCTGAGATGCTTTCCTTATCTAAGGAGAGCAATAAATTTCACCCCCCCCCCCCTTTTGGTCATTAGGTTTGCAATGCTAAAGTCAGCTGGCCAGTCAATTGGAACCTGATTAGCCACTCCCAGCTGTTTCCTAGTCATACCTTAGACTTTCACTATAATATCAGTGTAAGCATGCATGCCACGCGGGTGGCTGCCACGCGAGTATAATGCTGTTATGAAGTATGCTGTAGAAAGTATGAGACAGTTTGACCATGGCAGTTCGACATGGTAGGAGACAGGTAGGCCACAAACTCTGCCTAAATACTTTGCACTTCAAAGCTATCGCTAATGCGGTCACCTTTGTTCTCATTCTTGCTCTCAGTTTCGGAACTTCTTTCAAGTGCCCACCTCTGGGGCACTCTATACACATTAGCCCCTCTCTCCTGTCCTTGCCTATGCACAGCTCTCATGCACTCTTTACCTTCTTGCTTAGCCTCAAACCCCCTCGTGTCACTAACAAAAATAACAGTCATCCTCATAAATCTCCTAGCCATCTGCTAACCCTCTCTATCCTGCTGCTACTAGCTGCTGGGGATATCTCTCCCAATCCTGGCCCACCCTCCACTGTTCCTAGCTATCACCCCCTACCTGACTCACTAAGAAAATCCCCAAGCCCAACTGATAGCCCATGCATAGCCTCCCCTGACTCCTTTAAATGTGCGCTCTGGAACTGCCAGTCAGCATGTAATAAACTCCCCACCATCCACGACTTTTTTACTGCTAAATCTTTAAACCTGCTAGCTCTCACAGAAACGTGGATACAGCAGTCTGACACGGCCTCCCCTGCTGCACTGTCTTACAATGGCCTGCAGTTCTCCCATACCCCGAGACCAGATGACAGGCGTGGCGGAGGAGTAGGTGCTCTTCTTTCCCCGAAATGCACCTACCAGGTCATCCCCCCTGTACCCTTACTCACTTTTCCATCCTTTGAAGTACATATGCTACGGCTTTTCCGTCCGCTGTCCATGCGAGTAGCAGTTATCTACCGCCCCCCAGGTGCTCCTCGCCTGTTTTTGGACCACTTCGCTGCCTGGCTCCCCCACTTCCTATCCTGTGAAATTCCAACCCTCATCTTAGGTGATTTTAACATCCCCAACCTGGCTGTCGCTCACTACAACACCGCTCTCAAACATGCCCTGGATGAAGCGGCGCCCCCCAGAACCCGAGCCATTCAATGTAGAACACGGCAACCCTGGCTCACACCTCAAACACGCTTCATCCGGCGGTGCTCTAGAAGTGCTGAACGGCTGTGGAGGAAATCGCAAACAGCCGCAGACTTCCTCCACTACAAATTCATGCTCAGAACCTACAACCTCGCCCTCCACCATGCCAAACAAGTCTACTTCACCTCTCTAGTCTCCTCATTATCGCACAACCCTAAACGGCTCTTTGATACTTTTCACTCCCTTCTCAGCCCTAAACCGCAGCCCCCAGTGACGGATCTCAGTGCTGAAGAGCTGGCTGCTTACTTCAAACAGAAAATAGACGACATCCGTCAGGAAATAACTTCCCAATCCCAGACTAGCCCTGACCCTAGTCTTGTCAGCACTGCATCTAGCTCCTGCTCACTGTCTGTACTCAGACCAGCGACAGAGGAAGAAGTCTCCAAATTGCTCGTCTCTGCTCGCCCCACCACCTGCGCTAGCGACCCTCTCCCCTCACACCTCCTCCGTTCCTTCTCCCCAGTGGTCATCTCCCATCTCACCACTATATTCAACCTCTCTCTGACCTCTGGCATCTTTCCCTCTTCTTTCAAACACGCCATCATATCCCCACTGCTAAAGAAACCGACTCTGGACGCGACCGATGCTGCCAACTACCGACCCATCTCAAACCTCCCCTTCATCTCCAAACTACTAGAACGCCTGGTTTACTCCCGCCTTGTAAGCTATTTATCAGAGAACTCTCTCCTAGACCCCCTACTGTCTGGCTTCCGACCTCAACACTCGACAGAAACTGCCCTTACTAGGGTATCCAATGACCTACTGACAGCCAAATCGAGGGGCGATTACTCCCTACTGATCCTCCTCGACCTTTCTGCAGCGTTTGACACTGTTGACCACAAACTCCTCCTCAGTATGCTACGCTCCATTGGCCTAAAGGACACTGCCCTCTCCTGGTTCTCCTCTTACCTATCTGACCGCTCTTTCAGTGTCTCCTTTGCTGGCTCTACCTCCCCTCCTCTTCCCCTTGCTGTTGGGGTCCCCCAGGGCTCGGTCCTTGGCCCCCTTCTCTTCTCTATCTACACAGCCCCTATTGGACAAACCATCAGGAGTTTTGGCCTCCAATACCACCTGTACGCTGATGACACCCAGCTATACACCTCTGCCCGTGACATCTCTGCACCCTTCCTCCAAAACATCACCGACTGTCTGTCCGCTGTCTCTAACACTATGTCCTCTCTCTACCTAAAACTAAACCTCTCTAAAACTGACTTACTGGTATTTCCGCCCTCCACTAACCGACCTCCTCCTGACATCTCCATCTCAGTGTGTGGCGCCACCATAACTCCTAGACAACATGCCCGGTGCCTTGGGGTCATATTTGACTCTGATCTCTCTTTTGCCCCCTACATCCAATCTCTGGCCCGAACATGTCAGCTGCACCTCAAGAACATCGCAAGAATCCGCTCTTTTCTCACTGTGGAGACGTTAAAAACGCTTATTGTCGCCCTCATCCACTCCCGGCTCGATTACTGCAACTCGTTGCTGATCGGCCTCCCCTGCACCAGACTCTACCCTCTCCAGTCCATCCTGAATGCGGCAGCCAGGCTCATCTTCCTGTCCAGCCGCTACTCGGACGCCTCTGCCCTGTGCCAGTCACTGCACTGGCTGCCCGTTAAATACAGAATTCAATTCAAACTCGCTATCTTCATCCACAAAGCCCTCCACAGTGCAGCGCCCCCCTATATCGCCTCCCTCATCTCAATCCATCAACCAGCCCGGGCTCTCCGCTCTGCTAATGAAACCAGACTGAGTGCCCCTTTCATTCGAACTTCTCATTCCCGCCTCCAAGACTTCTCCAGAGCAGCACCGGTCCTCTGGAACGCACTACCAAAGGCTACCCGAGCAATCCAGGACTCGCAGAACTTCAGGCGTGCTCTGAAAACGCACCTCTTCAGGGAGGCATACTGAATTCCCTAAAAAAAACCTCTCTGTACTCCGCCTGATAACATGCTCCCTGACCTACTGACTGCAATCCCTGCTAGCCATCATAAACCGCTCCTGCAGTCACACCGTTTCTGCCGTCACACGGCTAAATGTCTGACCATTGTCTATGTGTATATCACCCCTCACTCTCCACCTCGCCATACTGTGCACATCTCCAGCCCCTTTACCCTCTGTATCACCCCATTACTTGTAGTATGTAAGCTCGTTGGAGCAGGACCCGCACCCCTATTGTTTCCATCAACTGATTACTATATGTAACCGTGGTTCTGTAATGTTTGTATTTTGTCTTTCTGTATTCCCCCCTGTCTATGTAAGCGCTGCGGAATATGTTGGCTCTATACAAATAAAGTTTATTATTATTATTTATTATTATTAAGATATCTGTATTGATTTCACATTCATATAGGTTTCCATAGCCTTTAAAGGGAACCCGTTGACACTATAAACTAAATTGTAGCACTGTCAGGGGAGGTAACAGGGGAGGTAAATATATGGTGGAAATGAAAAACTGGTTTGGATAAGAGGGTGATCTTCTCAAAAAGGTGATTTTTTTTCAGAGGGGTTTTATTGTATAATGCTTTACTTATTTTATAAAAAAAAAAAGTTTTAGCTATATCATCATGGCTTAGACTTCAGTTACCATAGTTGCTAAGTGCCATTCACAATTTTGCTGGTTCTCCTTGAAAACAGACATTTTATGTGCAATTTGGTGTCAAACAAGTGATTTGAGAGTTACAGTAGGCTCAGACATGCTACTAGATGGATGTCTCTAATAAGGTGGCCATGCAATGTACATGTGTTGACTGGAGCAGGGGACCCCTCTATGACATCCATATTGTCACTTCAAATGGAACAGAAAAAATTGTGATCAGCTCACCTGAAAACTAACAACCAGATTCCGATGTGAAGACTTGCACGGAGAGATTTGGAGCTGTCAAATCCAAGAAACGGGAAACAGTTCATTCTTGCACTGCTGCATCAAATAAAATCTTCCAACTTTATTATAGTAAATGTATTAAAACACATTGTTGCCAGTGCAATAAAAGATGCTATACATTTCAGAAATATATTTAATCCTTAAATAACACCCAAGTTAAATGCTAATATCCTCTAATTGCACCCAGCTATGACATCACACAGAATTAGAGATGAGCGAGTATACTCGCTAAGGCACAATACTTGAGCGAGTAGTGCCTTAGCCGAGTATCTCCCCGCTCGTCTCTGAAGATTCGGGGGCCGGCGCGGGTGACAGGTGAGTTGCGGCGGGGAGCAGGGGGGAGCGGGGGGCAGAGAGGGAGAGAGAGATCTCCCCTCCGTTTCTCCCCGCTCTCCCCCGCCGCTACCTGCCCCCCGCCGGCCCCAGAATCTTTACACAGAATATAAATTAGATGTATTTAAATATGCAAAATGTTTAAAAAACATTTACAGAGTTGAATTATTCATAATATAATAGTAAATCATGTTTAACATTAAGACCATTTGGCATACAAAAAATCTAATGAGCATCCTCCTGACTCAATAACTTTTGCCTAGGATCATCCTCCCGACCAGATCTATGCCCTGAAAGCCAAAACTCGTCAAGTTACCGTTATGCCTCTGACGGAAGTGTCTGGACACAGCTGATATGTGCAATATGTTGGGATTAGAGACATCCGATAAATGCTTTCTAATGTAGACTTTTAAGGAATTGGTAGTGCACCCTACATATTGAAGTCTGCATAACTGACCAAAAATTAAATAAGCCATAAATGTGGAATTACAATTTATGAAGCTGTGAATTATGTATTCTTTCCTCGTGACCGTTGAGGAAAAACTCTTAGGTCTACATGTAAAGGAACAATCTCTGCAGATACTCAAGCGGAGCACCTACCCCAAAAAAGGGCGACTCAACTGCCAGAGAGAAGCTGAGTGCTGGTTCAAGGTGAACAAAGTGCATCGACAATCAAACACTGAACCACAGAGTTTTCTGCCTTCCTCTGGATCCACAAGGAGGGGTGGAAACAGTCAGAACTGGATGGACTTTTGTCTTATTTCAACCTAGCATACTATGCTATTATGTTACGGTGTAGAGTACTAGAATTCAAAGACTTGTAATACAAGGAAGCTGAGAACTAGGCTAAGTACTACTGAGTCACTGTGTACTGAACCACAGGGCACAGGTCCACAGTTCAATAACCAGTAACCAGGAAGTCACAGTGCTGTTGGTGCCAATACATGTGTCCTAAAGAGCTAGATGGACAGGACTTCTTGTTTTTGGGCACTCTTTTTAAGATAAAATAACAGTTAAAAAACAAAAACAAAAAATTGCTTGCTAGAATAACAAAATTCTAATTGTTTTCTTAGTTTTTTATATTAACAATATTTTTTTTTCAACTAGACCAGCTTGAAATTGAATTCTAATTTGCAATAGTAGGCAAAATAGTAAGCAAATAGCATTGTAACATCTTCCTAGAGTTAAGTCTTTATCCACACACTGTAAACACTTTTTACTGTTGTTTTTCTTTTTTTTTTCTTTTTTTTTTAACCAATTTGTACAAAAGTGATGTCTTGAATATCGCCCTGTCATATCCCAGTGTCCCCTTCAGTCGAGTTGCCGGGTTGGGAGAAGGATATAGCAGAGGCTCAATAATTCACTTCTTAATGGCTCTACATATCATTCCATAATCTGTAATGCTTTTACAGAATTTTCTTCTATAAATGAGGGCTCACAATGTGATTTTTCATAGGACTAGGAAGTACAGAAAGCTTTCATATGGGAAAAATGATTTCACTGGGAAAAACAGAACACTGCAAACTGCTAGTATCCCCAGAGAAGGTAACTTATTTCCGGCAGCTCCATCAATCCTATCTTATGGACACTACCCTAAGATCAATTACTTAAACTAGCGAAAAAAAATATGCAAACGCCAACGGGGAGAGGTAGAGAAGGCTTTATTATACATGACATAGCTGTTACCCAAACAAGGGAATAAATCACGTACTATTAGTATAGGGGAATGCTATATAAAAAATATGCCCTTTACTTAGGCTACACAGTGGATAAAAAAAAAAAACTGCAAAAGATTGAAGCTGTCCAAAACATAGTACAGAAAAGAGAATAAAAAGTTACTGTTTGTGCATCTTCATATGCTACGCCTGCAACAAAAGAAGTGTGAAAAGAGGGGCTTGATTAAGGCCATAGATTGAGGATATTATTAGGTCTATAGTTGTATTGCCTTTTAAGAGGCTGTCTGGGACATCACAAAAACACAGTAAGGCTATATTCACACAAGCGAGCGCGATATTGGGCTGAGAAACTCCACCTGATATCACGCTTGCCAACGTGCGTTTTACACATGGATATGAGGCATTTCAGACAAAAATGCCTTGCATCGCTTTTGTGAAATTGAGATCCTCCCGCGTGTGTTTTACGCGCAATAGAGGATCGTAAGTTTTTCTCTTTGATTTCAATGGGAAACATTGCATCGTACTCACATGGACATCACTCGGCATGAGAGTGACCTCTGTACATTTGCGGCGCTGATAGCATGCGCCTGCTCAGCTGATCGGTTGGGGTCCCAAGCGACGGACCGCAGCCGATCAACTATTGATAACCTATCTTGATGATAGGTCATCAAAAGTATTCTCCCTGGAAAACCCCTTGAACCCTTTTCTCAGTGTGCACATTTTTGTCAGATTTCAACATGTTGCATGGGAATACTCACTTCAACTGACCCAGGCTAGTCCAGGGTCAATAGTGCTCCTTCACTATGGTTTCTGTATACCCTTGTCACTGTCCCGATGTCCCGCTTGTCTGCAGGTAAAACATTGGCTTTCTCTCCGCCTTGCCTCCATACACTAGACAGTCTCCAGTCATTGTCTTTTTTCATCAGCTTTCCCTCTCACCCCAGATCTCTCTGCTCAGCACTGTGACTCAGCATGAAGAGGTCCATTTTATAACCAAGGTTCTAGTCTCTAAAAAGTTCCTATCGAGCATGCTCAGTTCCAATGTGCCAGAATTAAGCACAAATCACAGTCCATCTCTATGGCAACATTTTAACTCTTTACACTGCTGTTTTTTGTATAGATAGAGCTGAGAAAAATGGTGAGATCATCAAATAAAACAAAAAGGAAACTGAAAGTAAGTCATCTAGCAGTATAGCATTAACCATTATACTTATTCAATTAGGCCCCCTGCACACAGGCGGAAATTCTGTGGCGAGATTTCCCACAGAATTTCTGCTCGTGGCCGCTGCCATAGGATTGCATTAGAAAACACAATCCTAGGCAGACGGACGCGATTTGTCCACATGAAATAATCCACGTGAATTCTCGCAGGGGGATCCAACCCAGCCGTCTGCAGGCGGCCTTACACTCAAGGATACCAGATACACATAGAACCGAAAAACAATAAGGACTTGTAAACAATCCCGAATAACGATGGCTTTAGGTGTCTGGGAACATATGATTTTCTGCTGTTATCAAGACTTTAAGGATTCTTAATCTTCCATGATAAGAACAAGTCGTATAGTTCAGTGACTGGTGTGAAAACCTCAATGAAGTTATGGCATTGAATATTAAAGGAACGGCACATAGCTTGCCAAAATAGCCAGCAAAATGCAATGTTCTCAAATAAACATCAAGACAAATACACCTAATTTCATGAAAATGTTGCTATAGATTGTGAGGCTGACACCTTGTACTGTGCTTATTGAATAGTATTTCATGAGCACAGGCAGAAAAGCTGAATAGATTTCTCTTAACACACTGCTGTATGAACTTGGGCTCAGATTAGTTATTTTTAGTATTGCTAAGAACAAAAGGCATTTTTACTTGAGCTAATTCTAAAAATGGGATATACAATTCTGTGAAAGGTTCACCATGACTACAGCAAGAAATGAACACTCTCATCCGGCGAATGTACACTGCATAGAAAGAGCTGATCAAGCTTCAGGAAGAAAGTGTAATAAGCAGATCATGTGTTATTTACTTACTGAGCAAGTACTGTCCATCATGAAAAGTCTTTTACCTGTTCACATCCTAATTCTTGTACAGATGGGTCAGAATTATAGTAGTTATACTCTTGTACATTGGGGGCAGTATTGTAGTAGTTATATTCTTGTACAGAGGGGGCAATATTATAGTAGGTATATTCTTGTACATAGGTGGCAGTATTATAGTAGTTATATTCTTGGACATAGGGGCAGTATTATAGTAGTTATATTCTTGTACATAGGGGGCAGTATTATAGTAGTTATATTCTTGTACATAGGAGGCAGTATTATAGTAGTTATATTCTTGGACATGGGGAGCAGTATTATAGTAGTTATATTCTTGTACATAGGAGCAGTATTATAGTAGTTATATTCTTGTACCTAGGGGGCAGTATTATAGTAGTTATATTCTTGTACATAGGGGGCAGTAATATAGTAGTTATATTCTTGTACATAGGAGGCAGTATTATAGTAGTTATATTCTTGCACATAGGGGGCAGTATTATAGTAGTTATATTCTTAGGGGGCAGTATTATAGTAGTTATATTCTTGTACATAGGGGGCAGTATTATAGTAGTTATATTCTTGTACATAGGGGGCAGTATTATAGTAGTTATATTCTTGTACATAGGAGGCAGTATTATAGTAGTTATATTCTTGTACATAGGGAGCAGTATTATAGTAGTTATATTCTTGTACATAGGGAGCAGTATTATAGTAGTTATATTCTTGTACATAGGGGGCAGTATTATAGTAGTTATATTCTTGTACATAGGGGGCAGTATTATAGTAGTTATATTCTTGTACATAGGAGGCAGTAATATAGTAGTTATATTCTTGTATATAGGGGGCAGTATTATAGTAGTTATATTCTTGTACATAGTAAAAGCGCCCTTAATTTTCAGTCTACCTCTGCATGGAACATACCTAATGAAACATTGCCATGAAGAATTTTTTTGCAGTTTTGATTGTAACCTCAGTAATATTTCTAAAACTATCATCTGTTTGCAATCAGCTGTATTCTTCTACTAAGAGTTCTTCCAGGAATATAGTATAGCACTGTCTGATAAAAGTAATGTAAACCTGTCTACGACACATGGTAAATCCTAGTGGCTTGTTAATTTGTCGAGGAGTTTATTCTATATTGTATAATGACAGAATAATCCCAAAGGGGATAAAACCTGTAAAAATTCAAAAAAACGTAAAACACAAAATCCCAGCAGGAGACAGAAAATGAGCGGAGCTTATGTTTGATGATCAACTCATTACTTCCAGTGGTACTGACATGTAAACTGGATAACGTTATCCGATAAATTGAATAACAGTATTGCTGCAATTAGGAGACAAAAGAGGTGATTTATCAATGTCTATAAATGCCATTTTTCGTTAGCCGGTTCTGTGGTCTTTAATATCTGACTCCAAATATGATTTGAATGTGCAAACGGCACAAAAATAGAACGCCCTATAAATGCATCTGACAAGACAATCCGAAGAGTGGAAGCAAGATACAAGATTGTTTATTAAGGAGGGATTGCAATCCTGGCCTTATTATTACATCTGCTGTTCACTGTCATCAGTAGGATGTTTTATTGGAAGTTTTGTTGAAATGTTCTCTTTCTGTCTGGTGAAATCTTATTCTATATTTGCTTGATCACACCCTTGCAAAATGTTAATATTCAAGCCACTGGATAATAACGGCTCAAAGAACATATTATTTTCATTCAAATAATAGTATTAAATGAATGAAACACATTTGTATGAAAATATAGCTTTAAAGGGGTTGTCTCACTGCATATATTTGAAATATTTAAAGGGGTTGTGCCAGAATTTCAAATGATCCATTATCCACAGGATAGGGAATAACTTCCTGATCGGTGCAGGTCTCACCGCTAACACCCCACCCAATCTCAAGAACTCTCATGTCCCACTATTCTGTCACTGCGGGGTTCACTTCCCACCCCCGCAGTGATGTCACTCTGAATACAGCGCTGGTTGCACATGCAAGAACAGTTCTTCATTAATTTCAATTGGGCTTACAGAAATACTCAGGTGGGTGCCACTTAGGTATCTCGACAGTCCCATTGAATGGAGTGCTTCATTCAGTCTTTTCATCACTTTATCCCCATGGGAGTCCCCTCATCAGTGCAGACTGTGACAGTGCTGTCACAGTGCTCAGTGATGAGGGGACTTCCTGCAGGGATGAAGGAATCCCCTGTCACGGCTGCTACAGCTGTGGCAGAGGAGCATTATCTTCTCCCCATGTTTTCAATGGGGCCACCAATGCTGCCATTGGCCCCATTGACAACAAGGTAAAGCCCCGGGATGTGACAGCCTTTTGGGGTTTTACATCCAAGGAATCTCCTGCTGCAGCTGTCAGAGCCACAGCAGGGGATAGCGATGAGACCGCACTTTTATGTGTGAATTTTACCATCGTGTGACTGTGCAACGTGTGCGAAAAAAAACGCATCTGCCGCTTTGGTCACGTGTTTTTATACATGCATTTTGCGTTTCATTTTCACGGACCTATACATCCATGAAAAAACCACTGGTCTGACTGAGCCCTTACTGAAATTTCCTGATTAATTCCTTTATGACTGGGAGTGTTTAGGGCCTTCAGTTTTAGAATGCTGCATTATAAAGTTGTTGTTTTTTTTTTTCTCAGCCTAAGGGTTGCTTCACACGAGCGTGTTTTTGTGCGTACATATGTGCGCACCTCTGTACGAGCAAAAACACGCGTGTATATAGCTGCGTGCATTGTTTTAAATAGAGCCGTGGCTACTGCCTGTGGCTCTGTTGAAGACAATGCTCTGCTGACACCCCTGAATTGTTTTTCATGGAAGGGCTTTAAATATAAGCCCTTCCCTAAAAAACAAAAATTTTAGTGTAAAAAAAAAACAAACTTACCTGTCCGCTGCTGCCATGTCCCCCGCGGGGATGAAGAACACATCTGTTTCCTTCATCACTGCTGCTAAAAAGAATTCCCTGCTGCTGCACCTGCCACATCTGTGACAGATGCAGCAAAGGAATTCTTTAATTACCTACCACAGCTGTCACACATGACAGTTGCGGTAGAGGATCCTGCTGCCGGCACCCGTCAATGGATTTCAGAGAAGATTTCTATTCAACCTAATAGTTTTCTGCATTTCATTGTTCACGCTGTGGAATTCCAAGATTGCGGTCCTCTGCCACAGCTGTGACAGCTGTAGCAGAGGATTCCTTTATCCCCGCGGGGAGTCCCCTTGTCACTGAACACTGTCACAGTGCAGTCACAGTGCACATTTTATGCGCAGCAAGGACCTTCCTGGTGCATGGATGTCCTATCTTTTGCAGATGTGGGTATTGTGCGCCTTTAAAGACGGACATCTGAACACAACATAGAGAACCAATGGTTCTATCATAAACGCTTTTTTTATGAGCAAAAAAGGCTTATCTGACTTCGCCCAAAAGGGGTGTGCTTTTAAGAAAATGACCTACTGTATAGATCAAGTTTTTTTATATGAAACATTCTTTGCCTTTTTGATTATATATATAGAGGTAATATAGATTGTATAAAGGTGACATGTAACATGGAAAAAATCCAAATATATATATTAGGATCCACCATTCACAAGAGGTGATAGCCACGGCCCACCTAATCCCTCACTACACAATGATTTAGTGACTTCTGCGTAAGTCACAGAATATGCCCACAGCATTCTGACATTGAACTAAATATTAGTGACATATCTACAGACTCCAGGTTTTCATATCTCTAGATGCTGTAACAACAATGCAGGTTAGATGGCTGCCCCCGTAGTCTTGCACAGAAAATGGAATAAAAAAAATTACAATAAAAAAATATAAACAGATTTGAAAAATGTATCACTATTTGTTTTTAATTAGTAAAAATTAATATAGCTGACGCATTCAATTTACATGATAAAATTCTGTTCAGAATAACCCATCACTAGGGGGAGCTAGTATATTACTAAGATCTAAATGCAGAAACAATTTTCATTGAGATTTTCTATTAAATCTATAAGTCTGGGAATTTACAGCACAAAACTTTAATAACAAGAAAGCCATCAATTTATTGTACAATTATTACATTTTGTGCTACAGCAGGAACATTTTTATTGCGAAACAGCAAAGAATCTTAAAGGAACTGAGCAAAACCCCTCATAATCCTGCTAAATTATCTATTATATTTTATTCTCATTAATGCCTTTTCCTGACTACATAGAGCTGTGAACTTGTTTGCTTGTCCCTTTTGGGATAAACCCTCTTACTGCTGATGGATGTTTTTTAAGAGAAGATCTGTAGCCAGACAACTCTAGAGGGACGTGTGAGCAGCCTCCGCATCCCAGAGGTTTCCTAATGTGTCATCACTTTCCTCTTTATCTTGAAATGCTGAGATATGTTGTTTGGTTATGGACCTCACAGAAGTCTTTAAAAACTCATTAGGAGACTCTAGATATCCCACAAGTTAGTACGACAATGCAGGAGGAGATGATTGGGGAAACAAACAGATCTATACATTACTGGACGGATGTGCTCTCATTTTCTTTTCATAAGAAATTTTCAACCATTGACTGCTGTAAGGGAGGATTAGAGAGGGAGATGAAAATAGGGAAATAGGAGAAAGAGGAATGGGAACTGGAAGTAGCAAAGAGATGAGAAGAGAGAAAAAGAGGGAGAAAGAGAGGGAAAAAGAGTGAAGAAAGAGGAAGAAAAGGGGAAATTTGAAAGAAGAGTGAAAAAAGAGAGAGAAAAAAAAATGAATAAGAGAGGATGTGTGGAAAGAAAGAAGGAGAAAAGAGGTAAAGAAGGGGTGAAAGGAGGTAAGCAGAAGAGGAAGAATTAGAAATAAGGGAAAGAAGAAAGGAAGAGAGGGAGAGAAAGACAAAAGAAAGAGAAGAGAGGAAGAGAGAGGAGAATCAGGGCTCAGTCACACGGGCGCATCGGCACCCTGTTTTTGCAGGAGGAAGACGGACGTACCTCAACAAGGACGTCTCTCTGCAGCGCCGGGAGAAAGAACATGTGACCGGCTTCATTGCCGGTCATGTGTTCTTTCTTCAGCGCTGCAGAGAGATGTCCGTCTTGAGGTACGGCCGTCTTCTACCTGCAGTACGGGCTCAGTCATACGGGCGCATCGGCGCCTGTGTACGGGTGCCGATGCGCCCGTGTGACTGAGCCCTAAAGAAAACTTATCAAGGAAACGGAAGCACATACTGCATAAAAAACTCCCATGGAGCATAATACTGGTTAATTTTACTATATTCCACTCTGAATATCTAAGAACAAGTGGATTTTTGCTGAGTAATTGTTATGAAATGAAAAAAAGAAAGCTTAAGGTTATTTGCACCCGAAGAGAGTAATAACGTGTGGACTTAGAGCAATATTCTAAATGTGCTTAAGGGGGAAAATGTGTGCTTTGCTCCTGTGCTGACCTTGCTAAATATCACAATGTTTATTCATTGTTTGGGCTTAATGTGAAATTATCCAGATGCTTAGGTGAGAAAATATAGTAAGACATTAAAGTCCTTCTATCTTCACTTCAGCCTTGTCATTTTTATTTTCATGTAAAATCCATGTCTTTTGAACTAGTGTATCTTGTATGCATATCAGTATTTTGCTCATACCAGCAGGTATAAAAAGTCTACAATCTAAGGACTCGGTCAGATGAGCATTTTATTTGCGCGCTTATGTGTGCGAAAAAAATACGCTCCACGGATGTACAAAATGCGTGTGATCGAAGCTCTGTGGTTTTTTTTACATGTGCCCAAAATAGTGTGTGCAGGCCTTCAACTGGCAAAATTTCAGATGCCCGTTCACGGGAGCAGTTGTGCTTGTTGAAGCGCAGCTGCTCCATGAGGGTCCCCGATGGAACTCCCCGCGGGCATGAAAGAATCCCCTGTCACAGCTGTCACAGCTGTAGCAGAGGACCACGATGCTATCCCATTGCTTTCAATGGGGCCGTCGCTGCTGCTATCCCATTGAAAGCAATGGGATGAAGGCAACCCCTGCAGCAAGGATTTTTGGGGAAGGACTTGAAATAAAAGCCCTTCCCTGAAAATCATCCGTAGCTGTAGAAAAAAGACCAAAAAACCCCATTAACTCACCTAGAAGCGCTGTCCGCCTCTTCTCCCTGTCCTCATCTTTATGTGTATTCTGGTGGCGGGGGATTGAAAAATCTCTGCCTCCAGAAAGCGCTGCCTCTGATTGGCTGAGCGCTGTGACCAATCACATGCAGCGCTCAGCCATTGAATGCCCCCCCCCCCCGAAAATCATCACTGCAGTGATTGCCTTCCTCCCATTGCTTTCAATGGGGCAGCAGAACCAACCCCATTGAAAGCAATGAGATAGCATTGCGGTCCTCTGTGACAGCTGTGACAGGAGATTCTTTCGTCCCGCTGCAGACCCTTCATCACTGAACACTTTGACAGTGCTGTCACATTGTTCAGTGATGAGGGAACTCCCCGCAGGGATTAACAGAACCCTTCGGGAGTCCCCTCACCCCCTGTCACCTCTGTAACAGCAAACGATGTCTTTACACGCAGCACAGACCTTACCGGAGCACATTATAGGCAAGCATGTTTTAGCCTTTGCGGGTGCGAGTATTTTGCGCCTCTAGAAAACAGACATGTGAACACTTCATAGGAAATTAATGGTTCTAATAGACGCACTTTTTTTGCGCACATAGGCATGCAAAAAAGAAACCGCTCGTCTGGCTACGGCCTAAGGGTGGCTTTACATGGGACAACTATCACCTGAAAAAGCATTCAAATGAACAATTTTTAGTGGTAGGTGTCCTGGGATCCAACAGGGTACTGAGTGCGATATCAGTCAGTAGTTGCTAGTCCCTTCATTTAAGCTCACTAAACTAAAGCAACTAATGAGTGACTTCTCAATTAATATACACAGGCAGTCGTTCATCTTTTAATGACTGCCTGTTCAAAGTAAATCACATTGGATGGCCAGAAGAGATCTCCAGCGTGCTCCACCTCCATTCACTGTGTGAAAAAACAAGAACGATAAGTCTTGGGATGGCTGTCAGCCACTGATGTAAAACTACCCTGAGCCACTGTGTCAGCATGTGCTCCCTGTCTCACTAGCGCTAGGTACTGACAGAAGCATTTCTCCACTGGTATAGATTGTTTTGTTTGATTGTGAGATGGATTTGCCCAGCCAAATCACTGCTTGTCTGAGCACATTTATTCCCACCCCTCCCCCTCAGAGTACGCCGGTCATTCTCCTGACTTCAGTTTGGTTTGATCATGCAGGATGCTCACATTTCTGTGCATCTGTATCCTTTCTCATGTCTATGTCTTGCCTGAGTCTGGCCTGAAATAAGTCTGTTCTGAACACCGTCAGATATAATGTCTGATGCCTGAGTCTGGTTTGTACTGTTCTGCTCTATACACCATAGGATGATATGTCTGACACCCGAGTCTTGTCATTGCAGTGAGCAGAATTCGGTGGGAGTAGCCCAAGTGAGTGCGTTAACTCTGATTCTGTCACAGTGGTTGCTACCCCAGCCTAAAATGGTGGCTCTTACAGTAGGTGGGATTGCAATAGGACTCTTGGTGAGTGCAGTTAGTCATTAGTGTAAAGTCGGAGTGACGCCAGTGCCTTTGAATACATTGCGACGATGAAATAAAGAAACCAGTCCAGGAAAGCATCAGTAAAATCGAAGGCACACAGTTTAATGCAACTAGCAGATTAAATACAACATTCACACGCAGTTTAGCAGGCAGGAGGAACTTAAACAACTTCTTACGCATATACAATGCAGAACATTGCGGAACACTTTGGTTCCCTACTGAAGGGTGAGGCTGCTGGCCAAGTTAAGTGGTTGCTGTGCTAGGGGTTATTCGTGGAGGAATGGATGTAATAGTACAGACTCTCTTGTGGACACACTGACTTCTGGCTGCAGGCACAAGTTACAGTCACATTTGCTATGCCTGATTCCTCTCCAGCTTATGCAGGGTCTGCTCTAGCTTAGGTTCTTCCCGGCAGGGTTGAAGAAGACTCCCCTCTGACCTCCAGCTCTCCTGACCTCCTAGAGGAGACTTGTCCAGACTCTGGCTCCTCTGCTCCCGACTCCTCCTTCCAGACTTCCTCCAGGGCTGGGCTCCCAGACTAGGCTAACCAAGACTAGGCTTGCCTACATTCTCTTCCCCTCACTCAGACTCTACTCAACTCAATTTAACTCCAATCATCTGCCTAATCCCACCCACACTCTGTCTTTTATACCAATACATATAACTAAATGTTAGTACACATATACATACACATGCCATATGAGGTAGCTATAAAAGTACTGTGGGACACCAACTCTGGGGTACTATATCATCTTGTCTGTTCCTGTGTCCTGCCTGAGTCTTGTCTAATGCATTTCTGAATTCTGTCTTTTCACTCTTAATCTCTAGGTGATTCTGGTCTTATTGGCTATACCTATTCCTGTTCTGCACTTTAGTTAAGACAAGTCAGTCAGTGGTCACACAATAAGTTGGAATGTTGTGAACTCTTACCCCTGTGGTGGTGATTTTACTGTGTCATCTAATATTGGCCACTGTTTTCTTGTTACTATCTAGGGAAAGCCAGGTTGTCCTTGGTTTCTTATGTGGAGACGTCCTTATCGGAGCAATCACTCCACTTATAGTTAGGGTTTTCATGTTTGTGAGTTCAAGGTCAGACTCCCGATTATGTTCTTGTTATGCTATCTGCATTTGTTCAAATAAAATGTATATATTTGTGTTATTCCACTTTTCCCATGTTTGCATTTTTATTCATCTGAGAATGTCTTGTTTGCATTTATTGGGATATTTTCATCCATTTAGGACATTACATTTTTGATGTTCAGGCCACATATGGATAAGTCCTACATGGATGTAATAGGTCCTTTAGGGATATTAAATTTACACTTGTGTAGGCCATGTAAGGATAAGCCCTCCATAAAAGTAACAGCCACCATCAACCAACCATTATTACAAGTGATTTTACCATCCGTATAAAGTTTACAGTGTCCGCATCTCCCATAGTTAAAGGGGTTGTCTCGCGGCTGCAAGTGGGGTTATACACTTCTGTATGGCCATATTAATGCACTTTGTAATATACATCGTGCATTAAATATGAGCCATACAGAAGTTATTCACTTACCTGCTCCGTTGCTAGCGTCCCCGTTGCCATGGTTCCGTCTAACTTCGGTGTCTTCTTGCTTTTTTAGACGCGCTTGCGCAGATGCATCTTCTCCCTTCGGCTGGTCTTGGAAGCATCGGCGTTTTGGCTCCGCCCCCTTTTCGCGTCATCGCGTAGCTCCGCCCCCGTCATGTGCCGATTCCAGCCAATCAGGAGGCTGGAACCGGCACACGTCATGGGGCGGAGCTACGCGATGACGCGAAAAGGGGGCGGAGCCAAAACGCCAATGTTTCCAAGACCAGCCGAAGGGAGAAGATGCATCTGCGCAAGCGCGTCTAAAAAAGCAAGAAGACACCGAAGTTAGACGGAACCATGGCAACGGGGACGCTAGCAACGGAGCAGGTAAGTGAATAACTTCTGTATGGCTCATATTTAATGCACGATGTATATTACAAAGTGCATTAATATGGCCATACAGAAGTGTATAGACCCACTTGCTTTCGCGAGACAACCCCTTTAAGCTATTTTATGGACATATCAATTCAGTTAAAGGGGTTGTCCCGCGAAAGCAAGTGGAGTTATACACTTCTGTATGGCCATATTAATGCACTTTGTAATATACATCGTGCATTAAATATGAGCCATACAGAAGTTATTCACTTACCTGCTCCGTTGCTAGCATCCCCGTCGCCATGGTGCCATCTAATTTCAGCGTCTAATCTATAAGATAGTGAATAAATGTCTGATGGCAGGGAGTCCAACCGCTAAGACTCCCAGCAATTCCAAGAATGGTGTCTCTGAATGCCCCATGTGAATGGAGCAGCAGTGTGCATTCCAACCATCACTCTATTCACTTTTGTGGGATGGATGGAAATTGCCAAGTGCATCGTTCTTCACCTGTCCCATAGAAGTAAATGAAACCATGGTCAAGCATTTGCACTGCTGCTCCATTCACATTCGGCATTTGGGGACATCTTTCTCAGTATCGGGGCTTATTCCAATGAACGTTAATTTCTCGCCCTATGCAACCGGGACAAAACTAAACCCTTATTTCAATAGGATTTCAGTGGTTTCATTTTCATCAGTGGTTTCTAACCCCTACGCATTGCTTGCATATATGTTACGTGGGCAAAAGCATGCGCAAAGATGGTTGTTTGAAGAAGCGCTAAGAGAGAGAAAGAGAGTGAGAGATATGGAGGTGAGAGGGATCCAAAAGAGGGGGAGAAAAAGAAAAAGGGCCCTTTTACACGGGACAACTGTCAGGCGCAGATGCGTTTGATATCTATCCCAACGATGATTGCACCTGTGCTTTTACACTGGAGTGATCATCGGTCAGTGAATAGAGATGTAGCCGGCCAGAGATCGTTCCAGCCCACCTCCATTCACAGTAAACAGGCAGTTGATCACATGGGCATATTTGCTCATGCATCTGCGCACGCAAAATTTATGCATGCAATTTGCAGAGAATAGAACCTATAGATATCAATGGGTTTCTTGTGAGTGCATAAAAATATGTGCAATATGATGTGCAGTTCCATGAACAAAGAACACATCTGGACCGCATTAGGCTGAATAGGCCTTTAAATCAGGCCTTTAAATCAGGGCAGGGGTGTGTTGCGTGTGCAAATGAACAGGCCCTGCGTACATAAAAAAGTACATTACAATGTGCAGACATGCCCGCAAATCAACCTCATTCATAGTGCAAATATATCGCATTTGCGCATACACTCGTGTGAAGGAGCCCAAAGGGTAAAAACCACATCAGCAAAACTGGTTTTGCTGCCTGTTTAAACTGAATGAGAAGTCGCTCATTAGTTGCTGAGTTTTTGTCAGCTGTAATGATGTGACTGGTGACTAATGAGCGACTTCTCGCTCAGTATCCTGTCGAGTCCCATGTTTATACAGGATAACTATAGCTGAAAATTGCTTGTTTGGGTAATTTTTTGACTGATAGTTGGCATGTATAAGGCACAATGAACATGGCCGTATTTGCAGCACGGAATCCGGGCCGGCGTCCGCCCCTGGATTTCGCTGCAGATACCTGTCATAGTATACTATGTAAAATCGCTTTTCCTTGCCCAAGAGCAGAAATCAATTGCAATTTTCGTCTCGCTGATGAGAAATCACAGCATGCTCTATTCTAGTGTGAGCCTCGCACGGATACCTTCCATTGAGATTAATGGAAGCTGTCCGTCCCGCAGCACTTCCGCAGTGAGCACTGCAAAAGGGTCACAGAATCCACGTCATCGTGTCAGCGATGGTGCCTACTGTGCATGTGCGACAGCGTGACGGCCGGAACATCCACAGCACATAGGCCGCCTGCACACAAAGATACTGGACAGGTACGCAGGGGTCACGGCTGGGAGAAATGGTTGGATTCCGCTACGAGATCTCACAGACGGAATTCGACCCGTTCATGTGCATTCGGCCTAAAGCCACCTTTAGGCCTCATGTCCACGGGGAAAATCAGGCCCGCTACGGATTCTACATGTAGAATCTGCAGCGGGTCCCTCCTGCCCCGCGGACATGAGCGCTGAAAATAGGAATTTAAAAGAATTTACTCATCCGTAGCGGGCGGGGAAAGTCTTCTCTTCCTCACGGCCGGATCTTCTTTTTCGGCCGGCGGATGAACTCGTCACGCAGGCGGCACGTCGCCGGCACGTCGCCGACGTGCCGCGCGCATGCTCCGGGCACATCCGCCGAGCCGAAGCAAGAAAGATCCGGCCGTGAGGAAGAGAAGACCTTCCCCGCCCGCTACGGATGAGTAAATTCTTTTAAATTCCTATTTTAGGTCTCCCGCGGATCCGGACGGCTTCCATAGGCTTTAATAGAAGCCCGCGGGAGCCGTCCCCGCGGGAGACCCGCATGAAAATGGAGCATGGTCCAGATTTTTTCATGCTCCATTTTTTTTAAAATCCCTTTTATTGACCATCCGCGGGTATTTATCTACCCCGCGGGTGGTCAATGCATCCCTATGGGGTGCGGATCCGCGGGCAGGAGAAGAGTTAAAATCCGCTGCGGATTTAAATTCTTATTTTGCCCGTGGACATGAGCCCTTAGGCACTGTAATGAGAAGAGACTGGCAATGAGGGTGGCAGCACAGCTGATAAGGGAACTGCAATAGAACTGAGAGGTAGGTGGAAGGTGGATAGAAATGACACATAGTGCACAGCACATATCAAACTCAAGGACTGCAGGCTGAACCCGGTGTGCCGCATCATTTTATGTGGCTAGCGATGAGGTCCAGGCATAGAAGGACTGGCTCTCCACTTCCAGTGCTTGGTAGAGGGGGCAGCACCAGCACAGGCAGCGGGTACCATCTTGGATTCTTAGCTCCAGCATGCACCTCAACACTGTTCTGTTCATCAACTCAAAGGCGATGGCACAGCTCTGCCAGCCTTACCCACGATATCATGGATCACAGAATGCAGGAAAAACTGATTTTTTTTTTTTACTTCAATGCGCTTAGCAAGTCTGCTGTTGTATGGAGACATGTTTTGGCTATGTTATCTATTTTTTGTTATTATGTCTGAAAACCCCTTTAAATATTTTCTCTCCTCCACAGGGGTTGTATTGTAGCAACAATAGCTCGCTGTGAATTCCTCTTCTATGAGCCCCATGTGTCGTCTGACATCTCAGTTGGCCGTTGCATGAAAGATAAATACTTTGTAGAAGCTATCTGCACCGTCGTGTCTCTTCAGGGCAACTGGCTTTAAATATCTCTAAGTGTGTCCTACCTACGATTATTATTATTTTTGTATACGGTTTGGCCCTCACATATATCCTGTCTATTGGCAGAGAGAATGACAGCTGCAATATCTTCTCTCTTGATCTGTTGGTCGGCTGGGGAGCTATGAAGAGAACTGGGCTCATTTCAAGTTTCTCTTGAGACATCAAAACTTGTAATAGAATACCAGTGATGGAAATTGTCTGAGTACTTGTGCCTTGAGTGTGGATGAGTTGCTCACTGTCAAAATGGCAATCATTACTCAAATAGCCTGAATGGCTTGTTTTACTTGGGAACCTGCTGGGCTTGCAAGTTTATTCTGCAAAGTTTTACAATGGTTTATAGAAATACCAAGGCCTGACAAGACAAAATTGAAAATAAAAAAATGAAATCATTGCTAAAGAAAAACTCCAGCTACAGATGAAGATCCCGCATTTGTCATCAAGGTTCTTTCTGGTCTTGATAATACGTAGTGTGAACCATATTAAAAAAAATGGTAACAATCCGAGTGTCTGAGTGGTTAAACATTACAGCGCTGGGGAACCTAGGTTCTAGTGTTTTAATGAGCAGGGGGTTGGACCCTATGACCCCGGAGGTCCCTTCCAACTCTACCATTCTATGATCGATCAACCAGGGCTAATGTTTGCATTGAAGTTTGTGTATAGAAAACTGATATGTGGGCACAACTCTCCAGTGAAAAATCATGAGGCAATAGGATAAAATATCCAACTTCTCTTTAAAGTGGAATACGCATGGCCAGGTTGGATTCTCCATGTGGGATCCCACAGCAGCATCCGACCTCGTGCCCGGACGGTGACCCCTGTGTCCCCCTTCGGATCTGTCTTGGGGATGTACCAACTGGCACATGCACAGTACAGATGACGCCACGCCATCAGTAGGCGATGATGCGGATTCCGTGGCCCACAGCTGCGGACGGGTCGCGGATTAGGAGAATTCCATTGACTTCAATGGAAGCTGTCCACACGGAATTCGCACAGAACTAGAACATGCTGTGATTTTCCCTCCGCAAACGGAAAATCGTAATTGATTTCCGTTCATGGACAGGGAAAAGCGATTTTCTATAGCATGTCTATGGGCAGTATTTGCTGTGGAATTTAGAGGTGGACTCCCGCTCCGGATTCCGCAATGCAAATACGCCCGTCTGCATTGGGCCTTATTTAGTGAATTAAAAGCCAGAACAGATACACGTTTCGAGAAGAATCCCTTCATAAGTCATGCTGAGTGGTACATTAGTACTTGGGGGAAATGCATGTTTCAGTGTAAAGCCACATTAAAATGGGAAAATCCTGCGATTTAAGGAACTTTCACTACTATGCAAGAAAAGTGCACAAGGCTGGAAGTTTTTGAATAACTAGCCCCTGCTAGTCTAGCACCGATGTGTATGCGCATTTGCTGTGTATTTTATATGTGTAATAAAAATATGCCCATGTAATTGAGCTCTTAGAAAAAAGCCAGCTTCACACGACCGGATTTCAATAGCAGAATTCGTCACCCAGGTGGACGATCCACAGTATTCCATGCCTATTGAAAAAATAGAGCATTCGCATGTCAGCTCAGATGAGCACAGAGAAATTGCAATTTCCGTGCGCGGATTTAAAATCGCAACATTTTCTATTTTTGGGTGGAAACTATACTTGAAGCCAATGGAAGCCGTCCGACCCGCAGCCTATCTGCAATGTCAATAGCGTGGGAAAAACAAATATTAAAAAAACAAAAAACAAAACATTATTGCACATGATCAACAGCGAGCATTCGCGGCCATCCATAGTACAGCAAAAGCATGTACGCGGCCTTGCCAGCCGGGGTCCGAACCCGATTCCGCTGTGGTCTCCCACAGCCAGGCTTACAGAAATGTGAGACTCCAGCAGGCGAAAGAATGCAAAAATCAGATCACTGAGCGGTGGAAATGTTCCATAAACAGTGGTGTAATTGTAGATATAAACAAAATGAGTTCAAGCATAAGACACACTTTCTCACAGGGTCATTTAAAGTTTTTTCCTGCTTAAAAACAAGTGACGTTGCGTCATGACATTGGTCTTACCGCAGATTGTGCTGGGCTGTCACCATATAATGCGATCCTGAACTCTCCACCACTTCCTCATGGTACTTTTTACTCAGCCTTACCATATTGTCAGAATTTCAGATTTAATATCTACTTTCTGGCTTTGTGTGAATCATTTAATCTCATCTCCCAGTAACTACTGTGACATCCCCAGAGTCTTAAATATTAAAACTTAAAACCTCTCTGTTCAAGCTGAAATTCTTTTCTCCCAACTCTAAATAGAATTTAGGTAGTTTAAGTATTCCGAGTCCCAAGGTATTCTGCAAATGGCTTTACATTCCTCTTGCATTGCAATACCCTGTGCTTTTTATTATAACTAATCACATTTAAGGCTCTAGAACTTACAGATTCTGTATATTATATAATGTCTGGAACATTATTTGTACTTAAAGGAGAACTACAGGAATATGTATACAGTACTGTGTAAAAGTTTTAGGCAGGTGTGGGAAAACTGCTGCAAAGTAAGACTTTTTTACAAAAATAGGGCTCAGTCAGTTACTGCAGGTAGCAGACGGCCGTACCCGAAGACGGACGTCTCTCTGCAGCGTCGGTCATGTGTTCTTTCATCAGCGCTGCAGAGAGACGTCCGTCTTCAGGTACGGCCGTCTTCTTTCTGCAGTAACGGCTCAGTCACACGGGCGCATCGGCGCCAGTGTACGGGTGCTGATGCGCCCGTGTTATTGAGCCCATAGAAGGCGTCTGATTGAGTCCAAATTTATTCTGCAGCAGGACAACAAGGCCAACCACAGCCAATGTCATTAACAACTATCTTCAGTGTAAAGAAGAACAAGGAGTCCTGGAAGTGATGATATGGCCCCATAGAGTCTTGATATCACATCATCCAGTCTGTTTGGGATTACATGAAGAGAAAGGAGGATTTAAGCAAGATACATCCACAAAAGATCTGTGCTTAGCTCTCCAAGATGTTTGGAACAACCTACCCGGCAAGTCCCTTTGAAAACTGTGTGCAAGTGTACCTAGAAGAATTGATTCAGCTTTGAAGGTAAAGGGTGGTCACACCAAATATTGATGTGAATTAGATTTTTCTGTTCTTCATTCACTTTGCATTTTGTTCATTCACCATCTTTGCAGCATTTTTTCACACCTGCTTTAGAATTTTACACAGCACTATACATACATAACACCACTTTCAAACTATTTTAACATTTGGTAGCTTAGTGTTATCAAAAGAATGCAAGGCCTGGAAACAACCAATGACGCTTTATCTTTTTGTTTTCTTACTTTCTAGCCCATTTGAAGTGGTTGTTCACTTCGGACATCCTATTTTATTAGCAAGGACTCATGATGATATGTCAATTAAGAATATGAGGATATTGTAGGTCAATTAAGCAATATTTCGCTTGCACTGAAAAAAAAGCAAGATTCTCTATTTGTGTGGCCATTTTCACACCAAAGGTTCCCATATATGGGGGTACGCAAGTGCGCACATAAGTATGCATGGGTATAAGCAAAACACTGCATACCCACAAAAACCGACACCTTGTAAGGATAATTAGCCTTTCAAATCACCTCCGAAATTCCCCATCCCATGTGAGTGAGCAGTGCCTGAGAAAATATGCTCAGTATTTGCTCAGGTATGGGCACAACAAATACACCTTCAGGGCTCAGTCACACGGGCGCCGATGCGCCTGTGTTCCTGCACGATAAGATGGCCGCACTGCAGGTGCGGACGACTCTCTGCACCTCCGGAAGAAAGAACACATGACCGGCAATGGAGCCGGTCATGTGTTCTTTCTTCCGGCGGTGCAGATAGTCGTCCGCACCAGCAGTGCGGCCATCTTATCGTGCAGGAACACAGGCGCATTGGCGCCCGCGTGACTGAGCCCTTACTGCACAAATACTTTGCACAGGAGCAAACATTTTTGCGCTTTACCCCAATGCGGTATTCACATGAAAGTATGCATATTTATGCATGCATTTGTGCTAAATTTTTGCTGAATTAGCATTTTTGTGCACCCAAATCGTGCGCATTTACGCGAGCAAAAACACACAATGATGCTCTTAGACACTGAATGGCCAATAGTTTAATATTTGTTCTTTCCCTGCGCAAATACGCAGGAAAATAGAGCATGCTGCGTACTTTTTTGCACAACCGAATTGCGCATGCCAAATATGTCCAGATGAACGAACCCATTGAAATCAATGGGTTTTATTCTCTGCAGATTGTGGGCATCAATACGCTTGTATGAATCTGACATCTACAGTTTATATTGGTATCATTTTGAGGTATATAGGAATTTTTGATTATTTTTTATTACTGTTTTGCTGAAGTGAGATGAACAGAAAATGGTTAGTTTGTCGTGCTGGATAAATAATATATTATTTTACTAGAGCATTTTAGCCCTTTCCAATCCACTGTCTGACATCTGAAGACATTCTGATTGAAGGCTGTACAGCTCTGATGTTGGAAGACGTCGGGCAGGGTATCCTTACTGTATAATACTAGCCACTCTGTTGTTCTAGGGCCTCTCCAGCATGTCCCATACTGCAGTACTGGCTCTAGCCAGCAGATGGCGCCATTGTATAATGGCAGAAAGAGAAAACCCTCTAGGAAACCCTGAATCCAAAATTGGATTGCAAAGGGTTAATTTTTCAGCCCACAGAGCTGCACAAAAGCTTGTTTTCTTTTGTGGGACGACTTTTATTTTTCGTTGCTACTATTTTAAGGTATATACGACTTTTAAATTATTTTTATTTCTATTTTAGGGAATTTACCATGCTGGATTAATAATGTAGTATTTTATAATACGGGTTGTTATGGATGCGGCAATACCAATTATGTGTAGTTTTTTGTTCTTTTTATTCTTTCAATATGTAAAGCTCTGTGTGAGGGGAAAAAGCTTCTATTTTTTTCTGTGAAAGTGTTTAGATCCTGCGGTCAGCAATGATTGCAGCCTCTGCAGGGTTAACTGGAATAGAGGAGTGATTAGATTAGCAATTGCTTATTATTTTACTCCTTTTCTGGGGAAAAAATATCCCTATATGTGTTAATCAGAGAGCAAATATGCAATCTGATTGATGGCATTGTATATGATAACATGAATAATAAATTCATGTCACCCCACCACTGGGACAAAGGGAGAGGCATGAGAATCACAGATTTTATTGGTGTTGGCTTGTTCCCCCTCCCTCTCTTCTTGGCACACACTGACTGAAAAGGGACAGTGAGCATGAACAAGGTTTTTTTTCGTCGACCATACATACTGCATGCCATAGCACAGGAGTTTGAAAAAAATAGCTGGAAGATAGGTCCAGCCCAATCTTTTGCACACATAGTTAATATTACGTGCCGGAAAGGTAGAGCAAGTCATTTCATTTTCATTATCGGGATTCTTGGCCGTTAATTGTACGGGCTAGAATATCGATAGTGAAAATGAAAATTTCAGTGGTGTCATCTTGTCCCGAGAACAACACGTTCATGTGATTAAGCCCCAACATTGTTTCCACTATACTGACTTATAAATACTGATGTGATGGGGATAAAAAAGCACGGTTATGCGAAAATAGAGGTTTAAGGCCTCATGTCCTCGGGCCTGCACAGTTTCCCCATGCAGAATCCTGCTTTCCAGGCCTAAGGCCTTATGTCCATGGGCAAAATTAATTTAGCAAATCCGCGCGTGAAATCCACAGATCAATTGTCCCATAGGGAATCATTGACCATCCGTGGCTAATTTAACAGCTGCGGATGTGATTTATTTCAATTTGTGGATTTCACGTGCAAATTTTAACATGGATCATGCGCGGATGGGCCCCATTAATCTCTATGGGTGCGGGAGATCCACAGTGCATCCGCAAATACATTTGTGGATGCACTGCGGATTGGAAGGTAAAATTTAATTAGGAAGGTGGTGAATAGGCTGGGAGGTGGGATTGCATTTTTTTCATGCGTGTGCAAAATTCGCAATCCGCGATCTCCCAAAAGCCAAAAAAAGTACAATTTAAAGATCATCCGCAGTGCATCCACTGCAGAAATCCACATCAAATATCCGCGCGGGCCGTACTATGCCCGTGGACATGAGGCCTAATGTGTGGAAAGCTGCTGACCCATCTGCCAAAATTGTCTACAGTCCCCTATTTACTCAAAAGATGCCAAAAGAATGTCAATAGCATTCATCGGGAAGGTATGTATCAGCATACTTTTTTTTGCAGAATTCATGTTTTGCCTGCCTCCCAAAAAAGTAATGAAAAAGTACCCCCAAATCATACCAAGTGATGCTACGAAAAGCCTCTATGTGGCTTAGTCACCAGTAAAATAAAAACGTTATGGGTTTTAACATTTTTTTTTTCTTATATTATGGGTTTTGGAATGTAGCCATGGAAATATACGTATTTTAAGTGTTTTTACAACACAAAAGTGGTAAAGCATTAAAAAAAAAACTATATAAATTTTTTATCTTTGCAGCGGTGCTGACCATCAGATTTGAGTTAACCAGTCATATATTCTCAATGAACACAGTAAAATCATAGAAAAGCAGTGCCGGATTGCTGGTTTTTTTTGTTTACCTTGCCTCACAGTCAGGGGTTTATATGAAATAATACCAATAATAATAAAATCAATAATAAACATAATAAATATTTTAGACTGCACCTGTAAGGGCCCTTGGAAATGTTGGGAGCCACAGGCAGAACTTATGAATCCTCGCTCAAGATGGAATATAGAGAGCCCTCTAATGGTAGTATCATTACTTAGATAACGATGGCACTGCAGGCATTATGGTATACTTCTCAACAAAGTCAATCACCAGTAACTGTAATGGAGAAGGAGGTGGTACAAAGTCAATCACATAACAAGATTCGGTTTTGGGCTCTCACTGGCTTCAGTAGAAAGCTCTGTTGCGGGATTGCAAGAAATCTGACAATGGCGTCTTTACATTACGCTGAGGCACGGTCCTGCTACTCAACAATAACTTTTATAAACAAATGGATGTTGTATAGCTGCAACCCTTGCACAAAGGAGAAAAAGTGTAGTACCTGAAGTATGTTGCAAACAACTAACAAGAAAGCAGTCTTCAGTCTGATGACCGCAACAGCTCTAGTTTGAGCACTCACAGCCCGTATTGGGCCTGAGGTCATGGCAATCAGTAGGGTCCAAGGTGTAGGCCATGCTATTAATTTTGCTATCTCCGCCAACTTGACAAATGTAATCAATCAGTCCTGCTACAACTTCCAAGTGTCTTCCCGATTTGCCACCATCCAGTCTGTGCTGGTGGGCCATGGTTCTATGTCAGTGGACTGATGCAGTATGCCGTCTGCCACAATGTTCTCTGGATTTTCATTTTCTTCTCTCCCCAAAATGGCACTTGAAGAACACACCCTTTTGTAGCGGACTGATATCATCCGCTGAGTGCAGCCATGGGACCATTTTGTTCTCAGGCCCACTTGCTGCCTATTAAAGGCACATTATTTAACTTTTGCCACAAGAGGTCGTTAGTGACCAGGCTATAAACTCAACAATATTAAAACAATATAATACAGAGGGACAATGAGGACAACAGAATGACAGCCAAGGCACCCCCCCTACACACCGTGGGGAAACCAAACCAATTCAACTGAATGGAAATAAACTTAAATGACTGCAGTATTATGACAAGAACATTCTCACCTATAATAGATCGGGAAGATAAGCAATGTTTCTTCATTATCTGAAATCCGTAATGCATTTACACATTGCAAGGTGTACAAAGTAAAATGCTTTTAGAGACAGGGAGAAGGAGCAGACATCAATAAAGTGTCTCCATGAAGTGTTTGCGAAAAAAACAAAACTTGTTATTGTACATAATTCCTGGCTGGCTCCATTGACAGTGGCAGAAAATTACATGTTTTTCACACAACCTGATCAATATCAATTTTCAAATGTAATATTGACCGAGGGAGTGTTTTCTGAAATTCAAATGTAACAATGGTATTCCTTTGTAATTTCCTTGTTGCTCATAAAAGTGCTATTGTTGTTGACCTATGTATTGTCAAATTCTATCGATTCAATGGCAAAGCAATGGTGCCTTCCATTTTCCGATCCTAGAAAGGATGTAGAGAATTTCTATGCGCCATGAATCATGAACGCGGAGTTATAATTACTGGCAGGGCTTTCTCCATATTTTAACACTCACTACTATTTAATCAATACAAGTTTTGTAGCGTAAATGCATTTCTCAGAAGTATGAATACAAAGCAGCATGGTGAAGACTAAAATTAAACTGTTCGATGAAAGGAGTTCATTTTTCTATCGATGCGTGTCACTCTCTTTTCTTTGCGGTTTAAGTGACATGGAAAGTTTTAGTTATTTTCACATTTATAATAGAATGAAATGCAATTTAAAGTGTTGTTTAACAGAAAGACGGTATAGAACTGGGTTTTGAGCAGTCAATCACCATAGCTCTGGCACTGCAAATGAGAAAAGTGCAGGACTTGGTGGAAGCAGTTATGGGCTATTCTTGAGTAAGAGGTTTGGGATGTCATAGAGCTGATGTTAGACTGGGGTTTACCAAAGGAAATTATTCCTTACACCCTTCATATGCAAGTCCACATTTAATTGGATTGTAATCTTTGTAGTTATCGTTGTACATACAGGGCATGCCTTCAATAAGATATAATAGGGATTTGTTAAAGGGGCATTTTCTCCATAAGGGTCTAAAGTGACATATAATTGTCCATACAACCTCCTAGTACTGAGTTGGCATTCATAGACTTCTACAGGGCCCTCCTGTACCATAGCATATGGAACCTTTTTTTGGATTCTATATAAATCAAACAGAGTTTTAAAAAAATATATGGCAAGTTCCATTGGATGCCATATTATGGAGTTATACCATATTGTGGATGGGAGGAGACAGAAGAAAATCAGGAGGACTTAAAGGGGTTGTCTCACGAAAGCAAGTGGGGTTAAGTACTTCTGTATGGCCATATTAATGCACTTTGTAATATACATTGTGCATTAAATATGAGCCATACAGAAGTTATTCACTTACCTGCTTCCTTGCTGGCGTCCCCATCTCCATGGCTCCGTCTAATTTCGGTGTCTTCTTGCTTTTTTAGACGCGCTTCCTTCCAATCAGGAGGCTGGAATCGGCACATGTGACGGGGGAGGAGCTACGCGATGACACGTACAAGGGGCGGAGCCAAAACGCCGCTGCTGCCGAGCCGAAGGGAGAAGACCCATCTGCGCAAGCGCGTCTAAAAAAGCAAGAAGACACCGAAATTAGACGGAGCCATGGAGACGGGGACGCCAGCAACGGAGCAGGTAAGTGAATAACTTCTGTATGGCTCATATTTAATGCACGATGTATATTACAAAGTGCATTAATATGGCCATACAGAAGTACTTAACCCCACTTGCTTTCACGAGACAACCCCTTTAAGAAGGGTGATCACCCCTAGCCTACATCTGCCTGTGCTAACATACAAGCTGGTGGCTAGCACCCTGTGCGACTGCACGGGTTGCACCTCAATAAGGCTGGCTATGCTTATGCCTCAGTAATTTGCATTGTTGCCATGCAGCATTGGGGTCCTGAGTTCAAATCCAACTAAGGGCAACAGCTGCATAAAGTTTTATGTTACTTCGGTACTCTGGTTGCCTTCCACATGCCAAAAAACATACTAGTAATTTGACTTGAAATTTGATTGTGAGCCCCAATGGGAAAAAGATCTTATCTCTGTACAGCGCTATGGAATATGTATGTACTATATAAATTAGTTAAATAGATACATTACCACTGGGAAACGTACAGCATATGGACCTGACAAAGTAGAAGGATTTTTATCAAGGACTAGAATTCCTCTTTAAGTAGTCACCTTCATTCTGATAGAAATAGTGATAGAAAAGGAAAAAGGACTGGGATGCTGATGAAAGCAGATGCATAGTGTGAGAGGTCTGCAGATCCCGAATGAACAAGCAGCTCACAGCTACAACACATGACTAATTTAGTAAAATTTCTACCTCCTGCTGACTATTTAATCAAGCCAGCATGGGAAGAGCGAAGAAGAAAGAGTCAGCTGAAGATAAAGGAGTTTTTTTTTACACTGTCAGAGCAGAAACTCCAGTCAGTCAAGGAAGCCACTTCTGTTAGTTCATCTAAGAGGGTTGAGTTTTATATATCAACGCTATGAAGAAAAAGTTTCTTTTCTGAGGGTCTGAGTGGCGATTTACCTCACATCACCTGTATCCTGCCAGTGAGTTACCTAAGTGTCAACGGCATTAGATTCTCATGCCAGAATACCAGTCTATACATGACTGCCACATTTCATGATATTAGGCCTTATTCATACGGGCGAGTGCAATTTATCTGCTAGTGTATATGCATTTTTTATATCCGTTTTTCTTCACTTTTGGCATCTTTACCGCACAAGTGTCATTCAAGTACAATCTGATTTTCAAGTATGTGAAAATATGGAAGGTGGCTAAACTGATGTAATTTAAAATATCCACTAAAGATAGGGCTCTTACCCACTGGCGATAGGTTTTCTAGCCATGCAAAAGTGAGTGAAAATGCATGATTATGAAACCAATGATTTTTAATGGTTTCATTCACATTTGCGATGTGTTCACTCAGCCTCGCTGCAATGGAAAAAAGCTACGATATTGCCCATTGTTTTCGATGGGGTCGGAAGCCCATTGAAATCAATGGGAGGAGATCGCACAACAGCCTTGGAGTCTGCCAACTCTGCAACTCCTTACACCAGATAACACTGAGGAGGTCCAAGTCCGGAGAACATTCAATGGTTCCACCCTGGAGGATTTCACTCTATATTCTATTATATTAAAGCAACAATCACAAATACACTTCTAAACATAAATAAAGGCAAACTCCTATTACAGCACGTGGGAAGTAGAAGCAGCAAATTCAGGACAGGGAACTACTGGCAGAATTCTAGGTTTGCTACACGCCCTATCCCTGATAGTAAAGAGCAAGCAGCAGCACAACATAAAAGTAAGGAAAAACACCTGAAAATCAGAACTTCTACATAAAAAGAAGAAAAGAACTCACTTAGGGAACTGAAAACACACCAGAACACACCAACAAGTAGACACAATAAGAGGGACTACAAGGAATAGACCTCTTGTGTTATCAATGCAGAACTTAAAACTGCATGCAAAGCAGCAGCAAATACAAGGGTAAGGAGAACCTGGTGTATTTTAGAAAACTTGCTGAAAACTCAGGTAGACTTTGAAGGTAATTTCCAGGAAAAGGAAATTGGTAACCTACCTTCAGGACCAGGCTCATGGGCCTGGGTGTAAAAGTTTATCTTGGGGCCCCCCAACTTCTCTTAACCCCTTAACGCAGAGGTGTAACTTGAAGCTTCTGGGCCCCGATGCAAAACCTGTAACAGGGCTTCCAAGTATAATGCTTTATTCATAGTACTGGGCTCCCTATATGGAGAAGAGAGGCTTTATGGGTCCCTTAGGGCTGCTCAGCCTGGGTGCAACTGCATCCCCTATAGTTACCGCTCAGGACAGGTCCTTAGTATCAGATAAGTGAGGATCCACCACCCTGGACCCCTGTTGATCAGCTATTTGAAGAGGCCACAGTTTTTGGATATGCAGTGCAGCCTCTTCTCTGGTCACATCACATTCATTTGTCACATGGCCTATGCGCGTGGATTCACATATTAAACAAATTGATAACCAAATATGGCACTACTCCAAGACCTCATGACCAAAGGATGGATAGATCTGAGGAAATGTTAAAAAATTCACTTTATTCTAAACATAAAAATATCGCAGTTAGGCACAATGCGTTTCTGCTCCAGATTGAAGCCTTTGTCAGCAGCGCTATATTTGGTTGTCAATTTTGCTAGTATGTGCATCTGATTGCTTGTCCCTGCTGGGAATTGACGCTGACAATCTAGTTGGCAGCTTGTGTTTAAATTGCTAAACTCCATCTGGTATGTCATTTATAGCTGATGCAGAGTTGTACCCTATCTGCACAATCCAGCCAGGTGAGAGTCAATAGCTACATTCAGTTTTGTTTTTTTTCTTATTATTGTGGAACTACACTAACCGCCGGATGGTAATGCCCAGTGTTGCAGGATATGGGATGGTACGGCGAAGATAGATGGAGGCAGAGGTGACGCACTTTGCAAAAATAACTTTTACTTAAAGGGGTGGTCTCGCGAAACAAAGTGGGGTTATACACTTCCGTATGGCCATATTAATGCACTTTGTAATATACATCGTGCATTAAATATGAGCCATACAGAAGTTATTCCACTTACCTGCTCCGTTGCTAGCGTCCTCGTCTCCATGGTTCCGTCTAAATTCGCCGGCAGCTTGCTTTTTTAGACGCGCTTGCGCAGTCCGGTCTTCTCCATTCAGCACGAGCCGCTTCAGTGTGCTCCCCGCTACAGCTCTTCTGCGCATGCGCAGATGAGCTGTCACTGCTCGGGAGCGCGCTGGAGCGGCCATTCTGTACCTTCCTCTGTTAGAGGAAGGTGCAGAGCTGCCGAGCTGCCGGAGAAGCCGCCCAGCTGTCCTGCCGTCCAGCTGTCCAGGTAAGTGATGGGCCGGGGGGGCTGCCGCTGCGCCGGGGGGGGGCTGCCGCTGCGATGGGGGGGCTGTCGCTAGGCCGGGGGGGGGCTGCCGCTGCGATGGGGGGGCTGCCGCTAGGCCGGGGGGGGCTGCCGCTGCGATGGGGGGGCTGCCGCTAGGCCGGGGGTGATGTTCACTGACAGGTGAAGGCCCCGGAGCCCAGCGCTGGGCTCCGGGGCCTTCACCTGGGCTGAGGTTCTAGCGCTGGGGAGCCGGGAGCGTAGCGCTGGGGAGCCGGGGGCTAGCGCCGGTTACCTGCTGCCTGGCGGTGGGTGACTGGTCGGCGGCTGCGAGGCATCTGGTCGGCGGCTGCGGGGCGTCTGGTCGGCGGCTGCGGGGCGCCTGGTCGGCGGCTGCGGGGCGTCCGGTTGCCATGGAGACACAGCTGGCAGCGTCTCGGGAGCGCGCACGTCGGGCTGCAGCGAGCGACGGGGAAAGAGCCGGCGGCCATCTTGGGGAAACTTTTATAAGTTACTGAAACGCTGGAACGGTAAGTACGAACCAGCTAGAAAAGTAATTTACAGGAGTAATTAGTAATGTATGTTTAATTAGGGGGACTGGGCAAAAAAAAAAAAATCACTGCTTCCTCGAGACATCTCCTTTAACATTAAGCAAATAAACATATTTACCCTCTCTCTATAGGAGGGTTCCCGTACTTTAACGTTGCATAATAACTTTTTGCATAAAACTCTCTTAAAGTGACAGTCATCAAAATACCGTCTGTAACACAAATTGCACTTTTTCATTACACAGTGTCCCTTGCCGTCATATACATCTGCTATTTCTTTCTGCTATCAGCATCTTTTGCAACTGCTCTTGACTGTGGCATAACTGCTATAGAACATCAACTTTGGCCGTAGGTCCCAACCTTAAATGCCCTATCACAAGGGGCTTTCTTCGCAGCACTGAAGTGCTAATCACATTAGACCTGACATCATTTGACAAAGCAGAGCCTCCTATTGCAGTACTTACTAGTGTTTCCTAACATCGCACCCTGCGCCATTCACACCCTCCCCGCCCTGGCTATGACACTGGCTGGTGGAGGGGCCTGTCACACAGCAGTGCAGTGCACTGTCCTCGGTGGCACCAACAAGCACCGTCCATTGCTCTGCTCTCCGTCCCACTCCCAGCTGGGTTCTGGACCAGAGGGGGAGAGGCCTACCATCAGAAAGCTTGGACCGCTGTCAGAGTGGCCTGACTGCTTTGATCTGTAAGGGGGAATGTGGCAATGCTACCCCTTTAGACAACTGGTCCTATAAATTGCCCTGTCTATTTCCTAATTTCTCCCCTTTGTTCTGCTTTTTTCAGTTTTGAATTCGGGATCTATTACTGCTAAGTGAATGGGATTTAGCTGCTAAACCAAGTATAGCCACTATGAAATAAATAGCACTGTGCCTAATAAGCAGTGAAAAGGCCACAGAGCTCATCCGTTTGTGGTCTCTCCAAGCAGCTAATTAGTGGGAGTCCTGTAGATCTCCACCAATCGGATATTTTACGACTTATCCTGAGAATAAAATATGAATATCCTTGTCGTGGAAAACCCCTTTAATTCTAATCACAAGGTAGAGGTGAGTCAGTATACAGCTGACCAATATGACATAACTTATTCACACAGGCTAACTATGTGTTATTAGCACATTATTTTAAAGTGTAATTGTCATTTTTTTTTAACTTCTAACATGTCAAACGTTTGGAACCCCACTAAACACTAAAGCAAGGGGGTAGTAGTGCTCAGCTACCAAATAATCAATAGTGCTAATAAAGATCGAATATGGATGTTAAAAGTTATTACTTATAAGAAATGTGGAGTTAGGCAAAGTGCTATGTGGGTGTTGCGTTATTATAAATTAGGGTGAATGGTCCTAAACTTTTTTGTTTGAAAAGGTTGTCTGGGACTTTTTGGATTTTTTCCTATTGATGATCTATCCTCATAATAGTTCATCAATAGATGATCAGAGATGGTCTGCTGCTCGAGATCTCCACTGATCAACTGTTTCCCGATGTCACCATTAGTGACAGTGTACAAAATAGATGGCACTGATCGTATTGCAATGGCTCTATTTGGGAATGCAAGAAGAGCTACCAGTGAATTCAATTGGAGCTGTGCCTGTAAGACCAACCCAGGCCGCTATGCTACTGTCAGCACAATCTGCTTCCTGAGATGTTCATAGTGACAGCAGCATCGGAAATAAACCGATCGACAGGGTTCCCGAGTGGTGGACCACCACTGATCATTTATTGATGACTTATCCTGAGGACAGGTCATCAATAGATAAAATCCAAAAAGTCCCAGACAACCTCTTTAACTCTTAAATACCTTGTTATCCTAATGGACCACTTCGGTGAATTTTCATTCATTCATTATGTAGTTATTCCCCTACTATATATTAATGAGCTAGTGTTACCTTAAGGGCTCGGTCACACGAGCGGAGATCCGTGCATATTTCTGTGCGGAAAACAAAAACGCACCGCAGGTGCGGACGAATATCCGCAACTGCCAGAAAAAGAACATATGGCTGGCAATGGAGCTGGTCATGCGGATATTTTTCCGTGCGGAAATACGCACGGATCGCCGCCCGTGTGACTGAGCCCTTAGTTAGTCATTTCTCTTTATCTGAAATTCTTGACCTCCTTTTCCTCAGATGGTCATGTGATCTCAATTCTGACTATTTCAGATCTACTTGGTATTGTATGTTTAGTTTATAGTCAGCTACTCAATCTGTGTGATGCTGTTACATGGTCCCTACAATAGACATTGCCTAGACGGAGACACAGACACCACTATCACAGTTATTGATGGTGATCAAACAGATCACAGCTTATCCTAATCACTGTATACTTATGTTCTGTAGCTTACTTAGGTGAATATAGAAGGTAGTGATAAGTAAACTAACCCCCAGCAGGCAGAAATGGTATAACCTCTAGTTAATGTTGTGCTGATGTTTCATAGGAGTAATGTGAACATGAAAGTAAAAGAAAAATCTCACTCTCAAGACGGTGCCTTTTAAGAATCAGAGTGCTGCTCTGCAGGGAAGTGGCTGTAATACACAGAGGAGACTTCCATAGTATGACATGCAATCAGGTGAAGGGTGCAGGGATGGACAAATGCGTTTTCCTCAAAGTGGCCCTTTTAGTAGTAAGTTGACACACGACATTCATTCATCTATAGAAGCATGGTAGTACCTTTTACTAATGTGCCAGTGACTTTAGACTATTGCTCTTAGACATTGGCAATAGGGGATATGAAGTAGTCTCAAACGTTTTCTGTACCACGTAAATGAAAGGAGTGAGTGGGGACAGCTCAACCGCTCACTTCTTAAAGGGGTTGTCCCGCGCCGAAACGTTTTTTTTTTTTTTTTCAACCCCCCCCCCCCCGTTCGGCGCGAGACAACCCCGATGCAGGGGTTAAAAAAGAACACCGCACAGCGCTTACCTGAATCCCCGCGCTCCGGTGACTTCTTACTTACCTGCTGAAGATGGCCGCCGGGATCTTCTCCCTCGGTGGACCGCAGGGCTTCTGTGCGGTCCATTGCCGATTCCAGCCTCCTGATTGGCTGGAATCGGCACGTGACGGGGCGGAGCTACACGGAGCCGGCATCCTGCACGAGCGGCCCCATTGAGAAAAGAAGAAGACCCAGACTGCGCAAGCGCGTCTAATTTGGCCATTAGACGCCGAAAATTAGGCGGGCTCCATGGAAACGAGGACGCTAGCAACGGAGCAGGTAAGTGAAAAACTTCTTATAACTTCTGTATGGCTCATAATTAATGCACAATGTACATTACAAAGTGCATTAATATGGCAATACAGAAGTGTATAGACCCACTTGCTGCCGCGGGACAACCCCTTTAAGGTAGAAGAGAAGTCATGGTGGTAACAAACAGTATTTATGCTTATTATTTATATTACCATCTATGATTACCTTCCTCGTGGTGCCTAGAAAGACTGGCCAGGGTTTCAGACTGCATAGTGGTTTAAATAAGGCAAATTTTAGCAATTTCTTGTACATGATGACTTTACAGTTGCCTTTTTTATACTATCAAAGCTATATTGCATCATTTGTCATGAATAGAGATGAGCGAACGTACTCGTCTGAGCTTGATACTCGTTCGAGTATTAGCGTGTTCGAGATGCTCGTTACTCGTGACGAGTACCACGCGATGTTCGAGTTACTTTCACTTTCATCTCTGAGACGTTAGCGCGCTTTTCTGGCCAATAGAAAGACAGGGAAGGCATTACAACTCCCCCCTGCGACGTTCAAGCCCTATACCACCCCCCCTGCAGTGAGTGGCTGGCGAGATCAGGTGTCACCCGAGTATATAAATCGGCCCCTCCCGTGGCTCGCCACAGATGCATTCTGACAGAGATCAGGGAAAGTGCTGCTGGTGCCAGAGCTGCTAAGGGAGAGCGTTAGGAGTTATTTTAGGCTTCAAGAACCCCAACGGTCCTTCTTAGGGCCACATCTGACCGTGTGCAGTACTGTTGAGGCTACTTTTAGCAGTGTTGCACAATTTTTTTTTTTTGTATATCGGCCGTGCAGAGCATTGCGTCCACAGTCTGCAGTCATTGTACAGAGTATAGGGCCAGTACTGGTGAGGCAGGGAAAGAGATATTCAGGCTATATAGGCAGTGGGCTTTTTCCAAAAAATTGATTGCCGTCATCCCGCCAGAGGGAAACAGTATACATAATATTATACACTGCCTACAGTATCTATCTGCTGGGGGTAGTAGTCGTAATTAATACGCAGCTAAGCGTTACAGCAGGCTTGCGCAAAATTGTTTCCTGGATCTGCTGTCTCTGTTACATGATTGCCGTCATCCCGCCAGAGGGAAACAGTATACATAATATTATACGCTGCCTTCAGTATCTATCTGCTGGGGGTAGTAGTCGTAATTAATACGCAGCTAAGCGTTACAGCAGGCTTGCGCAAAATTGTTTCCTGGATCTGCTGTCTCTGTTACATGATCGCCGTCATCCCGCCAGAGGGAAAGAGTATACATAATATTATACGCTGCCTACAGTATCTATCTGCTGGGGGTAGTAGTCGTAATTAATACGCAGCTAAGCGTTACAGCAGGCTTGCGCAAAATTGTTTCCTGGATCTGCTGTCTCTGTTACATGACCGCCGTCATCCCGCCAGAGGGAAACAGTATACATAATATTGTATGCTGCCTACAGTATCTATCTGCTGGGGGTAGTAGTCGTAATTAATACGCAGCTAAGCGTTACAGCAGGCTTGCGCAAAATTGTTTCCTGGATCTGCTGTCTCTGTTACATGATCGCCGTCATCCCGCCAGAGGGAAACAGTATACATAATATTATACACTGCCTAAAGTATCTATCTGCTGGGAGTAGTAGTCGTAATTAATACGCAGCTAAGCGTTACAGCAGGCTTGCGCAACATTGTTTCCTGGATCTGCTGTCTCTGTTACATGATCGCCGTCATCCTGCCAAAGGGAAACAGTATACATAATATTATACGCTGCCTACAGTATCTATCTGCTGGGGGTAGTAGTCGTAATTAATACGCAGCTAAGCGTTACAGCAGGCTTGCGCAAAATTGTTTCCTGGATCTGCTGTCTCTGTTACATGATCGCCGTCATCCCGCCAGAGGCAAACAGTATACATAATATTATACGCTGCCTACAGTATCTATCTGCTGGGGGTAGTAGTCGTAATTAATACGCAGCTAAGCGTTACAGCAGGCTTGCGCAAAATTGTTTTTCTGGATCTGCTGTCTCTGTTACATGATCGCCGTCATCCCGCCAGAGGGAAACAGTATACATAATATTATACGCTGCCTACAGTATCTATCTGCTGGGGGTAGTAGTCGTAATTAATACGCAGCTAAGCGTTACAGCAGGCTTGTGCAAAATTGTTTCCTGGATCTGCTGTCTCTATTACATGATCGCCGTCATCCCTCCAGAGGGAAACAGTATACATAATATTATACGCTGCCTACAGTATCTATCTGTTGGGGGTAGTAGTCGTAATTAATACGCAGCTAAGCGTTACAGCAGGCTTGCGCAAAATTGTTTCCTGGATCTGCTGTCTCTGTTACATGATTGCCGTCATCCCGCTAAAGGGAAACAGTATACATAATATTATACGCTGCCTACAGTATCTATCTGCTGGGGGTAGTAGTCGTAATTAATACGCAGCTAAGCGTTACAGCAGGCTTGCGCAAAATTGTTTCCTGGATCTGCTGTCTCTGTTACATGATCGCCGTCATCCCGCCAGAGGGAAAGAGTATACATAATATTATACGCTGCCTACAGTATCTATCTGCTGGGGGTAGTAGTCGTAATTAATACGCAGCTAAGCGTTACAGCAGGCTTGCGCAAAATTGTTTCCTGGATCTGCTGTCTCTGTTACATGATCGCCGTCATCCCGCCAGAGGCAAACAGTATACATAATATTATACGCTGCCTACAGTATCTATCTGCTGGGGGTAGTAGTCGTAATTAATACGCAGCTAAGCGTTACAGCAGACTTGCGCAAAATTGTTTCCTGGATCTGCTGTCTCTGTTACATGATCGCCGTCATCCCGCCAGAGGGAAACAATATACATAATATTATACGCTGCCTACAGTATCTATCTGCTGTATCAGCTCAGCATTTAAAAAAAAAACAGAAGCAAAATACTTGAGGCCTACTACTGGCCTTTGGCCACTTGACTGCTACTGCGCTGTGAATTCCACTAGCTCAGTCATACGCACCTACGTCTCACTACAGGCGTGCGCAAAATTGTTTCCTGGCTCTGCTGTGCGTTCCGTAAGGGAAGTCAGCCTCCAACCACAGGCCAATAAGCGGCACATTTAATTACAGCGTTCGGTTTCTGCACTACTAGTAATACAGCATGCTGAGGAGTAGGGGTAGGCCTAGAGGATGTGGACGCGGGCGAGGACGCGGAGGCCCAAGTCAGGGTGTGGGCACAGGCCGGGCTCCTGATCCAGGTGTATCGCAGCCGACTGCTGCGGGATTAGGAGAGAGGCACGTTTCTGGCGTCCCCACATTCATCTCACAATTAATGGGTCTACGCGGTCGACCTTTATTAGAAAATGAGCAGTGTGAGCAGGTCCTGTCGTGGATGGCAGAAAGTGCATCCAGCAATCTATCGACCACCCAGAGTTCTGCGCCGTCCACTGCTGCAACTCTGAATCCTCTGGCTGCTGCTCCTCCTTCCTCCCAGCCTCCTCACTCCATTACAATGGCACATTCTGAGGAGCAGGCAGACTCCCAGGAACTGTTCCCGGGCCCCTGCCAAGAATGGCCAGCAATGGTTCCTCTCCCACCGGAGGAGTTTGTCGTGACCGATGCCCAACCTTTGGAAAGTTCCCGGGGTCCAGGGGATGAGGCTGGGGACTTCCGGCAACTGTCTCAAGAGCTTTCAGTGGGTGAGGAGGACGATGACGATGAGACACAGTTGTCTATCACTCAGGTAGTAGTAATTGGAGTAAGTCCGAGGGAGGAGCGCACAGAGGATTCGGAGGAAGAGCAGCAGGACGATGAGGTGACTGACCCCACCTGGTTTGCTACGCCTACTGAGGACAGGTCTTCAGAGGGGGAGGCAAGTGCAGCAGCAGGGCAGGTTGGAAGAGGCAGTGCGGTGGCCAGGGGTAGAGGCAGGGCCAGACCGAATAATCCACCAACTGTTTCCCAAAGCGCCCCCTCGCGCCATGCCACCCTGCAGAGGCCAAGGTGCTCAAAGGTCTGGCAGTTTTTCACTGAGAGTGCAGACGACCGACGAACAGTGGTGTGCAACCTTTGTCATGCCAAGATCAGCCGGGGAGCCACCACCACCAGCCTCACCACCACCAGCATGCGCAGACATATGATGACCAAGCACCACACAAGGTGGGACGAAGGCCGTTCACCGCCTCCAGTTTGCACCGCTGCCTCTTCCCCTGTGCCCCAACCTGCCACTGAGATCCAACCCCCCTCTCAGGACACAGGCACTACCGTCTCCTGGCCTGCACCCACACCCTCACCTCCGCTGTGCTCGGCCCCATCCACCAATGTCTCTCAGCACACCGTCCAGCCGTCGCTAGCGCAAGTGTTGGAGCGCAAGCGCAACTACGCCACCACGCACCCGCACGCTCAAGCGTTAAACGTGCACATAGCCAAATTTATCAGCCTGGAGATGCTGCCGTATAGGGTTGTGGAAACGGAGGCATTCAAAGGTATGATGGCGGTGGCGGCCCCGCGCTACTCAGTTCCCAGTCACCACTACTTTTCCCGATGTGCCGTCCCAGCCCTGCACGACCACGTCTCCCGCAACATTGTACGTGCCCTCACCAACGCGGTTACTGCCAAGGTCCACTTAACAACGGACACGTGGACAAGCACAGGTGGGCAGGGCCACTATATCTCCCTGACGGCACATTGGGTGAATTTAGTGGAGGCTGGGACAGAGTCAGAGCCTGGGACCGCTCATGTCCTACCCACCACCAGAATTGCGGGCCGCAGCTCGGTGGTGGTATCTGCGGCGGTGTATGCTTCCTCCACTAAACCACCCTCCTCCTCCTTCTACGCAACCTCTGTCTCGCAATCAAGATGTGTCAGCAGCAGCACGTCGCCAGCAGTCAGTGTCGCGCGGCGTGGCAGCACAGCGGTGGGCAAGCGTCAGCAGGCCGTGCTGAAACTACTCAGCTTAGGAGAGAAGAGGCACACGGCCCACAAACTGCTGCAGGGTCTGACACAGCAGACTGACCGCTGGCTTGCGCCGCTGAGCCTCCAACCGGGCATGGTCGTGTGTGACAACGGCCGTAACCTGGTGGCGGCTCTGCAGCTCGGCAGCCTCACGCACGTGCCATGCCTGGCCCACGTCTTTAATGTGGTGGTTCAGCGCTTTCTGAAAAGCTACCCACGCTTGTCAGACCTGCTCGGAAAGGTGCGCTGGCTCTGCGCACATTTCCGCAAGTCCCACACGGACGCTGCCACACTGCAACATTGGTTTCATATGCCAGTGCACCGACTGCTGTGCGACGTGCCCGCACGGTGGAACTCTACGCTCCACATGTTGGCCAGGCTCTATGAGCAGCATAGAGCTATAGTGGAATACCAACTCCAACATGGGCGGCGTAGTGGGAGTCAGCCTCCTCAATTCTTTACAGAAGAGTGGGCCTGGTTGGCAGACATCTGCCAGGTCCTTGGAAACTTTGAGGAGTCTACCCAGGTGGTGAGCGGCGATGCTGCAATCATTAGCATCACCATTCCTCTGCTATGCCTCTTGAGAAGTTCCCTGCAATGCATAAAGGCAGACGCTTTGAGCTCGGAAACGGAGGCGGGGGAAGACAGTATGTCGCTGGATAGTCAGAGCACCCTCATGTCTATATCTCAGCGCGTTGAGGAGGAGGAGGAGCATGAGGAGGATGAGGAGGAGGGGGAAGAGACAGCTTGGCCCAATGCTGAGGGTACCCATGCTGCTTGCCTGTCATCCTTTCAGCGTGTATGGCCTGAGGAGGAGGAAGAGGATCCTGAAAGTGATCTTCCTAGTGCGGACAGCCATGTGTTGCATACAGGTACCCTGGCACACATGGCTGACTTCATGTTAGGATGCCTTTCTCGTGACCCTCGCGTTACACGCATTCTGGCCACTACGGATTACTGGGTGTACACACTGCTCGACCCACGGTATAAGGAGAACCTTTCCACTCTCATACCCGAAGAGGAAAGGGGTTCGAGAGTGATGCTATACCACAGGACCCTGGCGGACAAACTGATGGTAAAATTCCCATCCGACAGCGCTAGTGGCCGAAGGCGCAGTTCCGAGGGCCAGGTAGCAGGGGAGGCGCAGAGATTAGGCAGCATGTACAGCACAGGCAGGGGAACACTCTCTAAGGCCTTTAACAGCTTTCTGGCTCCCCAGCAAGACTGTGTTACGGCTCCCCAGTCAAGGCTGAGTCGGCGGGAGCACTGTAAAAGGATGGTGAGGGAGTACATAGCCGATCGCACGACCGTCCTCCGTGATGCCTCTGCCGCCTACAACTACCGGGTGTCGAAGCTGGACGCGTGGCCTGAACTCGCGCTGTATGCCCTGGAGGTGTTTGCTTGTCCTGCGGCTAGCGTCTTGCCAGAGAGGGTGTTTAGTGCGGCTGGGGGAATCATCACAGATAAGCGTACCCGCCTGTCAACCGACAGTGCCGACAGACTTACACTCATCAAGATGAACAAAGCCTGGATTTTCCCAGACTTCTCTTCTCCACCAGTGGACAGCAGCGATACCTAAACAATACGTAGGCTGCACCCGCGGATGGAAGCATTGTTCTCTATCACCATCAAAAACGTGGACCCTTTTGCTTCATCAATCTGTGTATAATATTCCTCCTCCTCCTCCTGCTCCTCCTCCTGAAACCTCACGTAATCACGCCGAACGGGCAATTTTTCTTAGGCCCACAAGGCTCAGTCATATAATTTTTGTAAACAATTTTTATATGTTTCAATGCTCATTAAAGCGTTGAAACTTTCACCTGAACCAATTTTTATTTTAACTGGGCTGCCTCCAGGCCTAGTTACAAATTAAGCCACATTAACCAAAGCGATTAATGGGTTTCACCTGCCCTCTTGGTTGGGCATGGGCAATTTTTCTGACGTACATTAGTACTGTTGGTACACCATTTTTTGGGGCCTTCGCCTACATTGTAATCCAATTAATTGTTTGCCCACATGCATTAAAGCTGACGTTACATCAGCTGTGCTGGGCAATGCAATGGGATATATTTATGTACCGCCGGTGGCTTCCTGGCACCCACCCATGCTGTGGGTCCACAGGGAGTTGTAACTGCATGTGTCCACTTCTAAAGAACCCCAGTCTGACTGGGGCATGCAGTGTGGGCCGAAGCCCACCTGCATTTAATCGGACATTACCTCAGCTGTGATGGGCACTGCAATGGGATATATTTATGTACCGCCGGTGGCTTCCTGGCACCCACCCATGCTGTCGGTCCACACGGAGTTGTAACTGAATGATTCCACTTCTAAAGAACCCCAGTCTGACTGGGGCATGCAGTGTGGGCCGAAGCCCACCTGCATTTAACATGACATTACCTCAGCTGTGATGGGCAATGCAATTGGATATATTTATGTACTGCCGGTGGGTTCCAGGGAGCCACCCATGCTGTGGGTGCACACGGAATTCCCATTGCGGAGTTGTACCTGCCTGTGACTATTTATAAAAACCGCGGTCTGACTGGGGCATGCAGACACCTTGACAGAATGAATAGTGTGTGGCACATAGGTTCCCCATTGCTATGCTCACGTGTGCAGCTCCTGATGGCGGTGGCACAGGATTATATTTCTCATTGCTTCTGTACAGCATTGTGGGCTATCGCCCCGCCCCTTTTAAAGAGGGTCGCTGCCTAGCCGTGCCAACCCTCTGCAGTGTGTGCCTGCGGTTCCTCCTCATGGCAGACGCACTTATAAATAGACATGAGGGTGGTGTGGCATGAGGGCAGCTGAAGGCTGCGCAGGGACACTTTGGTGTGCGCTGTGGACACTGCGTCGTGCGGGGGTGGGGGGGGGTTGGCAGCATGTAACCCAGGAGAAGTGGCAGCGGAGTGTCATGCAGGCAGTGATTGTGCTTTGTTGGAGGTAGTGTGGTGCTTAGCTAAGGTATGCATTGCTAATGAGGGTTTTTCAGAAGTAAAAGTTGTTGGGAGGGGGGAGGGGGGAATTTTTGCCGCTATTGTGGCTTAATAGTGGGATCTGGGAACTTGAGATGCAGCCCAACATGTAGCCCCTCGCCTGCCCTATCCGTTGCTGTGTCGTTCCCATCACTTTCTTGAATTGCCAGATTTTCACAAATGGAAACCTTAGCGAGCATCGGCGATATACAAAAATGCTCGAGTCGCCCATTGACTTCAATGGGGTTTGTTATTCGAAACGAACCCTCGAGCATCGCGATAATTTCGTCCCGAGTAACGAGCACCCGAGCATTTTGGTGCTCGCTCATCTCTAGTCATGAAGGACAGAACTTTATTTGTGTATAACTGTTATAAAAATATTGTTTGTTTTGTGGTTAAAATTGGCAAAAATAGCAAAAAATGGCATTTAACCACTTCCCGACTGCGAAAATACATCATTCATTTGCATATGTCAGATAAATATTTGTCATGTAGTTGCGAAGGGTGGAGGGAGCTGGCTTGGGAGTAAAATCCTCTCTGTGCCAGAGACATGTCTTAATAGGCAAACAATCATGGCAGCCCTTCAGAAGGCTCTGTTCATGAAAAATTAAAAATGCTCCAGTCCTGCATGTTGTGCCACAAAAAAAGTATTTTTGTAAAAAAAAGTGGATATATGTTAGAGCGTTCTGCTGGGATCTGTTGTTCTATGTGATCTTCAAGCAACTCAGCTCCACAGGTGGGGTTGATTGAGCTGTCTGGGTGTGGTTTTCCCCAGCTAGCCAATCCCCCAGGTCTGCTGCTTATATATACCAGCCCTCTATTAGTGGCTTCTGTTTTTCCCCTGTTTGCTCTATGTGTTCTGTGAACAGCGTCATTTTTCCTGCGTGTTGGTGCAAGTGCCAGATATGAGGTGTGAACTGCATGTTCAGGGTTCTGTCTGTTTCCGAGTTCTGTCTGATTCCAAGATCCGTCTGTTTCCGTGTGCATAGTGCTGTATGTTGTATGCAAATCCCTGGCATGTTGGGGTAAGCTTTGTTCAGTCTTGTTATGGATCCTGCATCATCTAGGATTAGGTATATCCCTAGGTTCCAGTCGGTTTCTGTCAGGATGATCGCTCTGCATGCAGACAAGTTTCCCGGGGTTAATTGTCTCATTAGTGTAGTGACCCATGAGACAACAAGGTCCCTTGAAGTGGGCTCGCTGGCTTAAGTATCTTGGCCAAAATACGAACGAATACCTTGTACATAGTTATTCTATCTGGCTATGTGTGCAGGCATGCAGATGAGTGTTTTGTGTGCTTGGTAGTCTTTGTTTTATGTCTGTCCATGAGTATGTAGTCTGTCTCTCTGTTCTACGGTTCTCGCTATCTGAGTTCTGTCTGATTTTACCTGTCGACGAGTGTAAAGTCTGTTTCCCAGTGTCCATATTCTGTTTGAGTTCCTGAGTTCTGCAATGCTATCTGAGTTTGGTCTGTGCCTTCTGAGTTTGGTCTATGCCATCTGAGTACTGTCTATGCCCCCTGGGTTCTGTCTGATTTCCCGAGTATGGTTGTCTGGAAGACATAACCTTATATTTCCCAAAAGCAGTGACACCTAGACAGCAACCTTGCGGCTTTTGGGACATTTAAATTCTAATAGATACAGATATGTAAATGCCATTGTCAGAGTTGACTGGGGCATTTAAAGAGCTAATAGCTGCTATCGCCTGCAGGCAGGTGTCGGCTGTTGAAACCATACACAGTATAGTCTTCGGAAGTGTACATCTGAACTGCATGGGGCAAATGCAATCAGGGTGTATATGGCCATATGGCTGATGGGAAAAACTTATTATGGGAAAAACACAGTAACAATTATTGCTAGAACGACCTGTTGGGCATCTGCAGCTGACAGGTCGTCCCATGTAAAAGGGCCCTTAGAGCTTAGATATTCAAGTTTTGAGTTGTGTTCCTGCAATGGTTTGCTGTGTTACATACATTGCTGTGAATAAAAGCTCGTAGGAAATCAGTTTTAAAAAGAAATACACTGTGTTTGAGTAACTTCATATATGAATCCCAACTGTTGACCCCAGAGATGGTAATTCCAGCGAGTGACTAATCCCCAAGGAGTCACATTATATAGACCAGCAGCGTAATTTTTAGTCTAACTGCCTTTTTAATCCCAAGGCACTGTTATTACGCAAGACACTTTATGACCATACAGGAGACAAGTTGTAATAAACCAAAGAAGGGGGAAAAGGAATAATAATAATGATTAACCCACTAAGGCCTTAGTCAGACGGTCGTTTTTTCGCGCGATTTGCGGATCGCATGACGGATGCGCATCCGCAAATCGCGTGACCAGTGCGCGCAAGTCGCCCGCAAATCGCCCGAAAATCTGCTCCTAGCCGCGTTTCATTAGAAACGGGCCGGAGCTGTCCAGCACATTGCATTCAATGGAGACGGCAATAGAGCCGCCTCCATTTAAAGCAATGCGCTGCGGGCGAGCCCGGGATTAATTGTCGGTAAGGGCTTAAATATATAAGCCCTACCCTGCAATTCATCCTAAAATGTGTTAAAATAAAAAAAAATTGTATACTCACCTTCTCCCAGCAGCCGGAGCTCCGCGCGGCCGTCCTGCAGTGGGTGTGAAGGGGGTGTGAGTCAGACCTGCCCCCTGATTGGCTCAGCGCTGAGCCAATCAGAGGCATGCCTCACTCACACCCATTCATGAATTCATGAATGGATGTCAGTCAGACCTGCCCCTGATTGGCTCACCGCTGAGAGGCAGCAGTCACTCACCCATTCATGAATTCATGAATGGGTGTGTGAGTGAAACCGGCCTCTGATTGGTCAGGGCTGTGACCAATCAGAGGCGAGCCCGGGATTAATTGTCGGTAAGGGCTTAAATATATAAGCCCTTCCCTGCAATTCATCCTAAAATGTGTTAAAATAAAAAAAAATTGTATACTCACCTTCTCCCAGCAGCCGGAGCTCCGCGCGGCCGTCCTGCAGTGGGTGTGAAGGGGGTGTGAGTCAGACCTGCCCCCTGATTGGCTCAGCGCTGAGCCAATCAGAGGCATGCCTCACTCACACCCATTCATGAATTCATGAATGGATGTCAGTCAGACCTGCCCCTGATTGGCTCACCGCTGAGAGGCAGCAGTCACTCACCCATTCATGAATTCATGAATGGGTGTGTGAGTGAAACCGGCCTCTGATTGGTCAGGGCTGTGACCAATCAGAGGCAGATCATTCAGCAGGCGGGGATTTTAAAGCCCCGCCGGCTGAATAGTGCCGAGAAGCAGTTCAGGAGAACTGACAGCGGCCGCGGCTGGACTCCGGCTGCAGCGGAAAGGTGAGTATACAATTTTTTTTTATTTTAACACATTTTAGGATGAATTGCAGGGAAGGGCTTATATATTTAACCCCTTCCCGACAATTCACCTCGCGCACGCCGGCAGCCCATTGCTTTCAATGGAGCGGCTGTATTGCCGCTCCATTGAATTCAATGGGCAAACATCGTTCTTCTCTGCCACAGCTGTTACAGCTGTGGCAGAGAAGAATGATTTGTCTTCTATATGTTCTCAATGGGGTCGGCGCTGCTGCCGCCGGCCCCATTGAGCGCATATACAGAAGAGAACAGGAATCGCAGATCGCAGATATGTGATAGATTTTTTTTATGTTTCTTTTTCTCTTTCTTTTTTCAATATTTAAAGACTCGTGTAAGAGGAAAAAAAACATTTTACTTTTTTTTTCTGTAAAAACATGCAGATGTCATGGGTATATTGATAGCTCTGATAGAACCAGAACTACCCTGATTTGAAGTAGAACAAGCTCTGTTGAAAACTGAAATGTCCTTGTCCTGCAGAACAAATTCAACTAGTCCTAAATTCTAGAGGGTTTAATGATCTAAAGGCCCATTTACATCAGCCGATGATCGCTAAAAGATCGCTCAAAGGACAGTTTGAGTGACAGCTTTGAGCGATCATTTTGCATACACTATTAAGTACCTACTCAGCTACTTAAGTGTGCAAATGAAGCCTTCCCTGAATGCAGTTAATAGCTGGAGGGCTCTTATCTGTGCTCAGATCCCTGCTTCTCCACAGGAAAACAATGCTATCAGCACTCCCCGTGGAGAACTGCTGATAAGGCTGAACAATGATTTTTAGATTGGACTGGATTTAACGATAAGCTAGCAGTGCCTGAAAAGTGCATGATAGGCACGCGTTTAGACGCGCCGATGATCGCTAAAACGGTCGCCGATTAGCGATTTTTTTTTAGCGATCATCGGCTGGTGTAAATGGGCCTTTAGAGTTAACAGCCATCACATCAAAATTGTAAATATGGTAACAGCAAAGCTTTACCTTTAATGAAAAAAGAAGAAACAAATCACTGAAATAGCCTAAATACTAAATTGCACAGCTGTCAGCAGCATAAGCAGAAAATTGATTTAAAAAAAATCTTTGGTCATTAAAGGTGTTTTCCAACCTTGAAAGTTATCCCCTATCCACAGGAGTTCTCAGCTATCTCCAGCAGTCACATTGAAATTAATGAAGTGGTGATGCGAATGCTTAACCCACAGCTCCACTCATAAGGGAACCTTAAGGACCCCTATTCTTGGAATAGCTGGGGTTTCCAGCATTTAGACTCCCACCAATCAGAAAAATATCCCTTTTCATGTGGATAGGGGATAACTTTCAATGTTGGCACAACATAAAAAAATTTCAAGAAAGAAGATCACAGCATTGCAGGAATTTCTTAGTAACATAGTATGCTAGGCCGAAAAAAGACAAATTGTCCATCCAGTTCAGCCTGTTACCACCTTCCCCCATGTTGATCCAGAGGAAGGCAAAAAACGCCAATAAGGCAGAGCCAATTTACCCAATTTTGAGTGGAAAAATTCCTTCCCGACTTCTTAATGGGAGTCAGAACAATCCCTGGATCAGCATTTGAAAAGTTCCTGCCTGACTCCAACTCGGGAGATCCCCGAATCAACAACCCTTCTGACTATTTAATGTCTATATCCTGTAATGCCATAGTGCTCTAAAAAGATGTCTAGTCCCCTTTTAAAGTCCTCTATCGATTCTGCTATCACCACGTCCTCAGGCAGAGAGTTACACAGTCTCAATGCATGCTTTATATGTATGCAAAGTTTTATTTGAACCATCTGGCCTTGGCTTAATATCTTTAATTGCTTGTGGCTATTGTGGAATTACAAAGGTTAAGAATAAAGTTAAGTTTTATGATTATTACAAATTGACTATTTTCGTTGTTATGATGTATCTATACATTCATAATAAAATTCGATGTTTCAGCAAACAAGCTGCCTTTTCAAGCCCAAAATATATATGGTATTACAGGGTTAAGCCTTATCTTTACTGATGTCTTATAAGAAAATATCTGCATTAATATATAACAATGACTAATGTTTTTTTTAAAAATATATTGCATACTCTTCAATTCTTCAGTTTTCTTACTAAAAATTCAAATGCCTTGTCTTTTTAACTCAGTAGTTACCATCGAACCATTGACTATTATGCAGAACACTTTGTTACTCTTCATTATCGACCACTTTTGGGTAAAAAAAAAAGTTTGCGTCAACGTTCATATTCTCTTAGGATATTGTTTTCCGCTATGGAGTTTTCATATGCATTTTTCTACAAAATGGAACCAGATAATTCATTCTTCCTTGTTTACAGAAACCATTTCCTATTCAAAATTCATGTTCCACCATTGATTTGGAGTCTAACCGTGCCCCGCTGTATAATGCGTTTCCTGTTCTGACACAATTTGGAATACCAATTTGTATGACAGACACATAAAAATGTAATATATTGTGTTGAAGCAAAGTTTCTTTGAAAGTAAGAAGCATGCAACTCTCTGCCGGTTATTACCATTTCTTGCTGGAGGAGCCTGGGACAAAGTTAACTTGGTCTTAAATCCAATCTCCAGGAAAATAAATGTTCACTCAATTGAGATAAATCGCAGCAGTTTAAATAAATGTCTAACTGGAAAAAAAATCAATTTATTAGCAAATGTTCTGAAATGAAACCAAATTTAAACTCTTGTTATCGTGAATATTAGATGTCTTTTTTTAAAGATATGAATGAAATTGTTATTCACAGTTTCATACCAATAGGAAAAAAAAAGAAAAAAAGATTTCAATTTCCCCATATACAAGACTGATAAATGAGAGACGTTAATATGATGTATGTTTTAAAAGCTTTTTCAAAACAAAAGAGTGAAAAAATACAGGATTTAAGAGAATTGTGTAATTTTAATATGAGTCCGTAATTACCAGTTGTGCTCTGATGTGGTGTCCAGGTTGGACAATCCCTTTTTGCTAAACTGGTCCCCTAACAATAATTAGTTTACACAGTGACCCCCAGTCTTTAACTTTTATCTTAAGTGAACTTATTTGCAAGTGTATAACTTTTCTGCAGTGCCTCCACAGGAAAAATGAAGTATTACAAGTAGAGATGAGAGAGTATACTCGCTAAGGCACATTACTCGAGCGAGCAGTGCCTTAGCCGAGTATCTCCCCGCTCGTCTCTAAAGATTCGGGGGCCGGTGACAGGTGCGTTGCGGCGGGGAGCGGGGGGGGGAGAGAGGGAGAGAGAGATCTCCCCTCCGTTCCTTCCCGCTCTCCCCTGCCGCTCCCCGACGGCCCCCGAGCAGGGAGATACTCGGCTAAGGCACTACTCGCTTGAGTAATGTGTCTTAGGCCTTAGTCAGACGGGCGTTTTTAGCCGCGATTTGCGCATGCGCATGCGTCCGGCGATTTTATAAAACCATTGCTTTGCAATGGTATCGGACACATGAGCGCTTTTTATGCGCTCGTCCGATAAATTATAGAACAGAAATCGCAGATCGCACCTATCTGCGATCTGCGATTCCTGTTCTCTTCTCTATATGCGCTCAATGGGGCCGGCGGCAGCAGCGCCGACCCCATTGAGAACATATAGAAGACAAATCATTCTTCTCTGCCACAGCTGTAACAACTGTGACAGAGAAGAACGATGTTTGCCCATTGAATTCAATGGAGCTGGCAATACAGCCGCTCCATTGGAAGCAATGGGCTGCCGGCGTGCACAGGGTGAATTGTCGGGAAGGGCTTAAATATATAAGCCCTTCCCTGCAATTCATCCTAAAATGTGTTAAAATAAAAAAAAAATGTATACTCACCTTTCCGCTGCAGCCGGAGTCCAGCCGCAGCCGCTGTCAGTTCTCCTGAACTGCTTCTCGACACTAATCAGCCGGCGGGGCTTTAAAATCCCCGCCTGCTGAATGATCTGCCTCTGATTGGTCACAGCCCTGACCAATCAGAGGCAGGTTTCACTCACACACCCATTCATGAATTCATGAATGGGTGAGTGACTGCTGCCTCTCAGCGCTGAGCCAATCAGGGGCAGGTCTGACTCACATCCATTCATGAATTCATGAATGGGTGTGAGTGAGACATGCCTCTGATTGGCTCAGCGCTGAGCCAATCAGGGGGCAGGTCTGACTCACACCCCCTTCACACCCACTGCAGGACGGCCGCGCGGAGCTCCGGCTGCCGGGAGAAGGTGAGTATATATATATTTTTTATTTTTACACATTTTAGGATGAATTGCAGGGAAGGGCTTATATATTTAAGCCCTTCCCGACAATTCATCCCGGGCTCGCCCGCAGCGCATTGCTTTAAATGGAGCTGGCTCTATTGCCGTCTCCATTGAATGCAATGCGCTGGACAGCTCCGGCCCGTTTCTAATGAAACGCGGCTAGGAGCAGATTTTTGGGCGATTTGCGGGCGACTTGCGCGCATCGGTTACGCGATTTGCGGATGCGCATCCGTCATGCGATCAGCAAATCGCGTGAAAAAACGCCCGTGTGACTAAGGCCTTAGCGAATATACTCGCTCATCTCTAATTACAAGGTTCATATTGAAATGAAAAAACTGTTATTTGAAATCAAAGGTTTTCAGATAGGTGGCCAGGTCTACCCACAGCAGGATTCACCGACAATTTATTATGAATCCTAAACAAGCTTTCCATTATGTCTTAAAAATGTTTGAGCTATCCGGTTGTGCCTCAAACTTCAGAATCAACTATTCAAAATGGGAAGTGCTCAACATATCAGTTCCAGACTCCATAATTAAGTCCCTTCAGATACTTGCTCCCTTTAAATGGCAGGATTACCACATAAAATATCTAGGCATTACCTTCACAAAATCCCTGTCAGATCTCTTTTCTTCTAACTATTCCCTGCTACTCTCCAAAATTAAAACTCAACTATACTCCCTGAATGTCCCTTTTCTTTCCTGGGTAGGGAGGAAAGCTATATTAAGTTTTACGTTCCACCTCAAAAATTGTATGTTCTTCAGATGGTGCCTATGAATACACACCAATCCTTTTTCCTTATGATTAGATAGATGTTTATCTGTTTTCTATAAAATAATAGCAAACCCAGATTACTGCATGGATTTCTAATTCTTAAGTCTCCACAGGGTGGTCTAGGGCTTTTAGACCCCTAACTTTGCTAAAATGTTATCCAGTTGAACATATTGGTTTGTTTGACCAGATCAAAGTAGAACCCCTTCCATATCATTGGAAAGCTTTCTCTTAGGACCTCAACACATGGGCCTTCTGCGGTATCCTGCCACTGAGCATAGACTTTTTAAAAATATTATCCCACTGATGAGGGGAACTATCAAGAGTTTTCACAATTTTCTTTCTGCAGCTAACCCTCCCGGACAGATTTCCCCTCAAGCTCCCCTGAGTTACCTCCCACTTTACCTAGTGAAACCACAAGCTACATTATATTACTGGAAAAAGCTTCAAGCAATTTCTATCACTGAAGGTTTTTAAAGTAGGAGATGACCTGCAGAATAAACTCCTGTGTATCAAGACATATGTCTCCTTTCCCTCGCGCCCAAATATATAAAGGCCTCCTTTTGCAGACATCACCTGAGAAACCTAGGTTCCTTAGGGAATGGGAAAGATAACTGAGGCTTAGTCTCACCAGGGAAGAGACCCTCAAGGTCTTGAAAAACTCACATAGCTTCTCCAGATGTGTGCGAATTCAGGAGAATTCATATAAAACCTTGACCAGGGGGTATAGAACCCCAGCAATAACATCTAAAACAAGTCCCGAGACCTCAGACAAGTGCTGTAGCTGTGAGTCAGAGAGGGGAACCGCATTGCACATACGGTGGCACTGCTCGAAAATCAGGCCATTTTGGCAGTCGGTCACACACCACTTCAACACTTCTTTTTCCTTCAGACCGGAGAAGGTTTGGATTTGGTTGCCTACAGACGGGTTTAAACCCTCAAATAAAAGTTTGCCAACAATTCTTTTGACAGCGGCCAAGCTCACTATCCCCCTTCACTGGAGAGAGAGACCCCGCAGGTATCCCAATGGCTAGAAAGAATTACACAAATATTCTGTTTTGAAGAGGTACTAGCTTGGGAGTCTGGCACGGGGGAGAAATTCACATCCCTCTGGACGCCATGGATCCAGTTTCAGGGAAGCAGAAATGATTTAGACAACTAATACAACAGAACAACATATACACTTATTTGCAGGGTTCATCTCACTTTTCCTTAATGATAAAAATACACTATGCTTGCCATTTGTTATTTCTTTTTACCCTACCCCCTCCACTCCCCCCCCCCCCCTATATACCTAAAAATATGTCTAAAGTATGCTCATGCTTCCTTCTTAACAACACCTTTTGTAAACCCAGCAACCTCTTTGCCTGGGAAAAAGTGTTACGCACAAAAGGGCAACTTAGTCATTCAAATGATTTCAGCAGCTAAACTGATGGTCCCAGCATTCTGGAGAACCTATGAGACCCCTCTGCAAAACGTTTTATTACTAAACTAGGCACAATATGCAGGATGGAGGAATTGGTTGCTTGGGAGAGTAGGCATCATTCTAGGTTTGACTGTGGAAACTCTAGAGATGCCTGCTGTGACTCCAACTCAAAATCACCTACGAAGTGAAATCAGCTTTTATTTTAATTATACTAAAGGGGCTTTTAGACCAAACGATTATCGTTCATATGAGTGAAAGTGAATAATAATTGTTTAGTGTAAATGTGAGCCAATGACTGAACGATGAATGAGACTCATTCACTTTTTGTTCACCATTTATTTTATACAGGCAAAAAAACCATTGTTGGCTCATTTACTTAGCGTTCGATTTAAACAGCAATTGTTCAGCCTTTTACATTTCCTTATACAGAGAACGTGAAAGACTGAACAATTCTCTTGTGAACGAGCCAACGATGCATCTGCCTGTCTAAACAGGCTGCATGAGAGTGAATGAACTAGCAGTGATGTAATACGCTCATTCACTCATTCAAATGAGAATCATCTGGTCTCAAAGGACCCTAACTTGTTTTCCACCTGACCTCAAACAAAACATTCTTAGGACCTGTTGATTTTACATATCTCATTCTGGTTATTTATTTTGATGTACAACTCTGAGAAACATGCAAATAGTTTGTGCATTGTGTTTGTTACACACACTGTACAAGCGAGTTACATTACCTAACTGTAACATGTTTCTTTAATGCAATGCCTTTGATGATATACTCTATGGTGCTTTGTTAACCTCTTTCTGCTGCAGGACATAAGTTTACATCCTGGCTGTGAAGGGGTTCCCTGCAAATGGAACTGAATATCAGTCCTGTGGATGGCACGGCCTCAGATGACTGTGATTGACACCCAGCCTCCAGCTGCAACTGCAGGGATCGGTGGCAACACTAATTCCTGCTGTTAACTCCTATATGCCATGATCAATGTTGTAAAGTTTGTAAAGGGTTCACAAAGGGAGGGTGCTCCCCCTGCGAAGTCATTGACTCACCGCAATGTAATCTGGCAATGTATTATTATTATAGCGGTTATAAGATCACAGGATCATGTCCTCTTCAGAGATATAAAAAAAGTAAAAGAAATAAATAAAAATGGTCAAATTGCACACTTTCCCCTCTTTGTTTAACAAATATTTTTAAAAAGATGAAAATACCCATGTTTGGTATCGTCCATAACAACCCATACTATAAAATGCTATAAAAAAATAAGGAGCCAAGATGCTTTTTGTTCCTAATTTTTTCTCCCAAAAAAGCAGTAAAAGTGATAAAAAAACCATATAAACCCCCAAAATTGTATAATAAAAACTACAGCTTTTCATGCAAATAACAAGCCCTCATAGAGCTCCGTCTATGGAAAAATAAAAAAAGTAAGGGGCCTTTGACTATAGTGATGCAAAATAAAGTTTAAAAAAAATCCCCCAAAAAGGTGTTCTATTGTGCAAATGTGGAAAAACTTAAACATTTATAGAATTTTGTTATTGTCGTAATCATACCAACCCACAGAAAAAATGTCATGTCTGTATGTTGCATTATTAACGCTGTCATCCAAAAAAAATTAAAAGTAATTTATACAATACATTATATGTTCTCAAAAGTTTGTGATAAAAATTATAGCTTGCCACACAAAAAAAACCCTCATGTGGCTATGTCGACAGAAAAATTAAAATGTAATGTCTTTCGAAAAGTGGAGATGAAAATACCACCAAAAATCGTTGCATTCTGTGGACCCTCAAGGATTTTACACACCCTACTTTATCCACAATCTGTGTATTGTGATAGCTTTATATATGTTTTTCACTGCATCTAATACCCCTTTTACATGGAACGATTCATGTTTGCCCAGGCAAATGAGATGGTGACTTCATCACCAGCTTGTTCTCACTTGGGCAGCGTGTTAAGATTGCATAATTCTCGTTTACTTGTCATCCAGTGCTTTACATTACTATGTTAAACACTGAATGAAAAGTGTTTAAACTGCTCGACTAGGGATCGAGGTGGCACTGATTTTTATGCCGGCTGAAACTGAATGATGAACAAAATGAAACAAGAAACTTGACCCTAAACCTTCTAATATGAGAAGACCCTACCTATAAGTGGAGCATTCTCTTTGATGAGGACAGTCCAATGTGAGGGACTGTTACAGTGTGTCATCCCGACCCACGTCATAGGCCTCTCACTAGCCAAGAAAGAAACCAGCAACAGCAATTCAGAAGCATTTTCTACTTTATATCTCTTTATAAAATTACTAAGTGTGGTCATTTTTAAAAATTCCCCTTGAATGGTTGTGAAGCAAATTTATTTCAGCCTACTCATATATGCTTAGCAAAAGGGAATGCACAATAGTCAGCAAATCTGAGCCAGAACACTGTGCTGGGACAAAATTATAGGATACAGGAGCATAAATAGAGGACTGACAAGATTTAGGGGTCCAGACGTGCATAAACAATAAGACTTAGGGGTATACACATGCATTTTATTAGACGTTATGGAATAGTTTGCAGAAATTCCTCCTACACCTTTAGAACTCTGTAAAGTACTATATAAAGCTCCAAATGAGGTGACTTCTTCAAGTTGCAGCATCTTATGCTATTTGTATTATGGGTGTAAATCAGCCTAACAGCGTAAAAAAAAGTGACAATAGCCGCACTTATATTCAACATAACTCGAGATATGGCAACCATCGTGGAACAGTCTGCGTTCCAGCTAATCTCCTTTGTCCTACCGCACAAAGACATTTTTACAATATGTTTTCCTCTATTTTCCTAGCAGTTTGTGCTCCAGTACGTGACTCAGTAGTGAATAGAGGTATTGTTTGACTAATGTATCTAATTAAAAGGCTTTGTAGCGCAATAATATGTTCCGACTGCACCTACGTTATATGAAGTAAGAAGAGGGAAACTTTTTTATGCAAATATGACAAAAAAGGAAGAAAACTTTAACCATGCTTTTGTTTCTTCATTTTTTTAAAAGCTGACGAAGTATCTTGTCAGCCACGTCTTCTAAGGAAGGAAAGATAGTTTATGTCAGCAACTTTAAGCTCTGGCTTATAAATAGAGGTCCCATGTTAGATGATCAACCTCTATGAAATCACTATGCCCTAACGAGTATATGGAAAGGAGCAGGGGCGTACCTAAAGGCTCAAGGGCCCGGGTGCAAAAGTTCAGCTCAGGGCCCCCCCCCCTTCCCTTTCTCACCGCGTACCCATACCTAAATCGTGCTGTATACAGCTGCAAAACGAATTTCCATACATGAATTAGCCCCATTAACGCATTTCCTGCACTACATGAAAATTTGTTTGTAGCCCCTTGGGCCACTCTCACACACACATCACTTTTTATTGCGGTATACTGCTTCCATTGATTTGAATGCGATTACTCAGACGTGAGCTCGGAAGCGGTGATTTTTAAGCGCTATCTGTCCCGCATTTGCGTTTTCTAACACACCTCCCCACCCATCACAATAATGGGGTGCATTAAAACCGCTTTACCATGCGTTCAAAAGTGCTGCTCAAAATTGAGGTAAAAAACCCACGATTTTAAGCTGTGTTTTCTGAATGCACGCCTTAGAGCAGCCTTAGGCCCCGTGCACACGGGCGGAAATTCCGCTGCCAGATTTCCCGCAGAATTTCCACCCATGGAAGCTGCCATAGGATTGCGTTAGAAAATGCAATCCTAGGCAGACGGCCGCGGTTTGTCCGCGCGAAATCACACATGGAAAACAAACCGCAGCATGCTCTATTTCTGTGCGGGGATCGCAGAGCCCCGCACAGAAACGTCACTCGCCGGCCGCTGGCACCGGTCTGCGCATTTAGGATGGCAACTCCCACAGCCTAGGAGTTTGTATGATCTAGAGGCTCAGTCACAGCAAATGTGGACACATAATACCATATGGAACCTGTATGCCTAAATTGCCCCCCATATCACATCTTGTATCCAAGCTACAGGCGGTACAGCAGTGTACGAGAGCCTCCATGCCCACCCGTATCACATCTTGTATCCAAGCTAGAGGTGGTACAACAGGGTACTAGAACCTCCATGCCCCCCGTATCACATCTTGTATCCAAGCTAGAGGTGGTACAACAGGGTACTAGAGTCTACAGGTGGGCCGTATCACATCTTGTATCCAAGCTACAGGCGGTACAGCAGTGTACGAGAGCCTCCATGACCATCTGTATCACATCTTGTATCCAAGCTAGAGGCGGTACAACAGGGTACTAGAGCCTCCATGCCTGCCCATATCACATCTTGTATCCAAGCTAGAGGCGTACAACAAAGTACTAGAGCCTCCATGCCTGCCTGTATCACATTTTGTATCCAAGCTAGAGGCGGTACAGCAGTGTACGAGAGCCTCCATGCCCCCGTATCACATCTTGTATCCAAGCTAGAGGCGGTACAACAAAGTACTAGAGCCTCCATGCCTGCATCACATCTTTTTTTATGATCGCAGGAAGAGAAAACGCATCAATTCTGCCATAGATTTTTGAGTTTTTTTCTATAGCGTTAATTATGCAGCATAAATGACACACTATATTTTTTTCTGTGGGTCGGTACGGTTACAACAATACCAAAATTCTTATATTTTTTTTAGGTTTTTCCACTTTTCCACAATAAAACCCCTTTTTTGGAAATTATTATTTTTTTCTTAACTCACTGCATTAAAAGTCCTATAACTTTTTTATTTTTCCATGGACGGAGCTCTCTGAGGGCTTAATTTTTGCGAGACGAGCTGTAGTTTTTGTTGGTACCATTTTGGGGTACATACGCTTTTTTAATCATTTTTATTGCATTTGTTTGTGAGGCAAAATGCTAAAATGCTTACTATAGCGATCTTAGGCGCTGGCAATACAGGACGCCGGTATCTGGCGTCCTGTTGCCATAACAACCAGCCGGGCTCTGCGATAACATTGCGAGAGCCGGCTGAAGTCACAGAGGGAGTGCGCTCCCTCTGTGAACCCTCTCCCTGCTGCGATCTACATAGATCGCGGCAGGGAAGGGATTTACAGCAGGGAGTGGGGGGGGGGGGCGCATCTCCGATGCCCCCCACTGTTGCAGCGGGAGGCGGGCTACTAGTGACAGCCGGCTGCTAGTGACAGCCGGCTACTAGTGACAGCCGGCTCCCGCTGCAGAATAGCGCGAGATCTGCTATGATCTTGCGCTATCCCTATGACGTGAGGGTACGTCATTTTGCGGGAAGTACCACCCTGCCATGACGTACCCTTATGTCATGGGGCAGGAAAGAGTTAAATAAACAACTTTTCACAGAAAAACAAGTCCTCAAAACAAGCATGTCAACAAGAAAAAAAAATAGTTCTGACCCTAATAATGCACAAAAATAAAGACTTAAAGGAGATGTCTCGAGGAAGCAGTTAAATTTTTTTTTTGCCCAGTCCCCCCCATTAAGTACACATTACTAAGCCCCCCTGTAAATGACATTTCTAGCTGGTTCGTACTTACCGTTCCAGCGTTTCAACAACTTATAAAAGTTTCCTCAAGATGGCCGCCGGCTCTTTCCCCGTCGCTCGCTGCAGCCCGACGTGCGCGCTCCCGAGACGCCGCCAGCTGTGTCTCCATGGCAACCGGACGCATCGCAGCCGCCGACCAGACGCCCCGCAGCCGCCGACCAGACGCCCACCGCCAGGCAGCAGGTAAGGCGCTAGCCCCCGGCTCCCCAGCGCTAGACCCTCAGCCCAGGTGAAGGCCCCGGAGCCCAGCGCTAGTTCCCCCGGCCTAGCGGCAGCCCCCCCATCGCAGCGACAGCCCCCCCCGGCCTAGCGGCAGCCCCCCCCGGCCTAGCGACAGCCCCCCCATCGCAGCGACAGCCCCCCCCCGGCGCAGCCCGGCGCAGCGGCAGCCCCCCCCCCACAAATCACTTACCTGGGAGGCTTCTCGGGGCTGCTGGGCTGGGCTGGGCTTCTCCGCTGGGCAGCTCCAGTTTCTGCACCTTCCTCTAACAGAGGAAGGTACAGAATGGCCGCTGCAGCGCGCTCCCGAGCAGTGACAGCTTGTCTGCGCATGCGCAGAAGAGCTGTAGCGGGGAGCACACTGAAGCGGCTCGTGCTGAATGGAGAAGACCGGACTGCGCAAGCGCGTCTAAAAAAGCAAGCTGCCAGCGAATTTAGACGGAACCATGGAGACGAGGACGCTAGCAACGGAGCAGGTAAGTGGAATAACTTCTGTATGGCTCATATTTAATGCACAATGTACATTACAAAGTGCATTAATATGGCCATACGGAAGTGTATAACCCCACTTGGTTTCGCGAGACCACCCCTTTAAAAACTGTTTGCTCATTATTGCTTAAACCAGGCCGGTCATGAAGGAGTTAACAGCAGGCATTCACTGCTGGTCAGTGAGGTTAGACATGGAGGGTTGTTGGATGAACTGCATGTAAATCTGCTCACCTCAGTAACTCCACTAGTTTGGGGGACTCCCAGCAGACAGAGGGGTTCTCCTCCAGGGAGCAGGCAGCACATGGTTAACTACCTGAGCCGGGTGCTGTCTGTCCAGGAACTCTGGTGATGTTACACGCATGTGGCAGTCATGTGACCAGCCTGTGGGAGGAGCCAATCGGGACTTTACTACAAAAAAAAATGCTTACAGACCCAGGGAGAAGCCTGTTTGTTCCTGCCTGGACGTCTCACTGGTGGCTGCCGACACGCTGCGGGAGGAGAAGTAACCCGAGAGGAGCCACGGCTGCAGTGTTCTCTGCGTGGGTAAGTCAGCCTTGCCTCGCCTCCCCTCCTCGCTCCTCCCCTCCAGCAGCCACACACCCCAGCCGCACCAATCACGCGGCTGCCAGTGTAATGCCGCTCGCCCTGCTCCGCCTTCTATAGAATGCACAAGTGTGCATTTTGAATATGGCGGGGCTTCTGGGCCCCCTGCAGAGCAAGGGCCGGGTCGCAACGGCGACCCCTGCACCCCCTCACGATACGCCTATGGAAAGGGGACATCTAGATGAGTTGTCCACTTCTCACAAGTTATATGTCCGTTCAGCTTTTCTTTAGTTGTATCAGTTTTTAGTAAAGCTGCATAATATACCATGTGATTGCTATTAAATTGGGTTTTCCGGGACCCACCTCACCTCCTGACATCACTTTCCCCACTGCTCCAATCCTGAAACTAGCTGTAGTAGTTACATGCTGCTCATTGTGTATGGAAATGCCCAGCCAATCACTGACTTAAGTGGTCATCTACCATTTATGATATTATCACCTATATCACTACACAACTGCGTTGATTTGCCATTAAAGAATTGGGTGATCTTGCTGAAAAACACTATCACAGACATTTGCAGGATGAATGGAGGGAAATACTAGCTCAAGTATATCAGATGTTAGTAAGAAGTATACCACAGAGAGTATCCAATGTCATTAGGGCCAAAGGAAGCCCTATTAAATATTGACATATAGAAATAAATACTACAATTGATAATTACTCAGGTGTCCAATTACATTTGGTAGGATAGTGAAAATCATAAAAAAATAATTTTTTAACTATTTGTGATATGGAATTATTGCCATTGTTCAGCAGTTGTTCATTGTTGCTAGCGATTGTCCAAACTGAAGACTTTTTTGAGATAAAGTACAATGAACAATATTTGATGTGCAATATTGTATATAGATACTAAGCAAATACTTATTTTTGTCACGTATATACCCCAGGAATAGATACTAAATCCACATTTCCCAACAGTAGTGTCATGGTGTGGCGGTAAACAATGTAGCGCATTTACTTACTACTACTGGCGGACTTACTGGGTACTTTTTAGGACCAACATTGAATCTAAAATGACCTCACCATAGAAATGTATTTGCCTATAATAAGGCGCTGACCACACACAGCTAGTAATGAGTTTTAACCCTTTACCACAGTAAACCAAGCCTGTTATCTCTTTATAACTCATTACATATTCATTGTTTCCTATGCAAATGAATGTAATCAGAATTAGCAACATAATGGAACCAATTCAAAAGTTCTGTATCGTGGAAAATGGCTTTGGCTACCGATTTTACATTACAGCTGTTTTATAATTACTGTGGAATACTCTGAATCCTAATTCTGATGCTTTGCTAGAGATAAGATTTATTGCTCAAGGAAACTCGTTTCCATCCTAAGTTTCTAGATTTAGGCATGATATCATTTTCTCTAGGACATTCTAAAGCAACACTGTTGGCTATCAAAAGACATCCTATAATATCCTGTCCAGTTGGCACATGGCAAGGAAATATTTGCATATTGAGAGAGATGTTGGAGGGATCAAAGGACTAAAAAATGTATATTTTCAAGTAACAAATAGAGATGAGTGAACGTTCTCGTTTCAAGTAATTACTCGATCGAGCACCACGATTTTCGAGTACTTCACTACTCGGGTGAAAAGATTCGGGGGGCGCCGAGGGGCGGGGGGAGGCGTGGCGGAGCAGGGGGTAGCAGCGGGGAACAGGGGGGAGCCCTCTCTTTCTCCCCCTCCCCCCACTCCCCGCTGCAACCCCCCACTCACCCACGGCGCCCCCCGAATCTTTTCGCCGGAGTACGGAAGTATTCGAAAATCGTGCCGCTTGGGCGAAAAAGGGGCGTGGCCGAGTAGGTTCGCTCATCTCTAGTAACAAACTTTTCCTTAAAAGATTTTCAAACTCCACTATTATAAAATTCGTAATCTTTTAACTATCTGCTAGTAGAACCTTCTAATCTCCTGATGCAATCCTCAGACACATGTGTAGTACAAGACTGAAAATCGCAATTCCGCAAAAGTGAATAAAAATGCTTGCTTCATCATGAAAAACATGCTTTCTGCTGTTATAGCACATCTGTGCTAAGGAATGAAGGAATGGTGAATGGTGCATTTAAACATGTTAGTTGAAGCAACGATATTGTACTCAGCTGTAATTTGCTTGACTGTGCAGCACCTGTTCGTAACAATGATTCCTGACATCCTCCCATGACCCCTTTCCCCTTTTATCGGTGAGTTGCTTATGTCCATAGGATCCCCTTTCGTTGGATGTTTTCCTCAATCGCACTGTTCTCTGTATACTCTCCATACTGTTGCACAAGGAAACCTCACAATTTTGTTTGTGAAATCCTGGTCCCAGCTAGTCTGGCACCAATAACTAGACCTGATTGAAAGTCGTTCGGATCACTGGATTTTCTCATTCTAATGTGGATTAACACTGAAACTGATCCACAAAAAAACTTGCTCACTTGATTTTATGCTTCACTCTGGGTCATGTTTCTAATTTTCATACAAACAAGCTCCAACCATGCAAGGGCTAGTGTCTCTAATAAAGTGACTATTCAATGCATATAGAGTAATGTGTGTATGAGTACTCTTGATAGGCCATTGTTATTCATGTAGACATAACATAATCCTTTATAGGATATGCAAAAATTGTGTACAAAAATACATCTTTTGGCTTCTATTGATCATTGTGGATTCACTCAAGAAAGCTAATTCTAGGCAATCATAGTCAGACAAGCACTAGAATCCCTTTGCTATAGTGATAAGAGAGATCTAAACACCTGAATCCCCCTTTCCCCCAATGCTATCTTTTCTCATGTCTTCATTCAGGGAGTATACTGGTTGTCATTAAAGAGACTTGGTGAGTGAATGGAGATTCATTTTCATGAGAAAAACATATGCAAGTAATACCATTCCTCCAAATTTACTAATGCAAGGCATCTAGCCAAGCAGTACTCTGCTCTGTACTTATACCCCGAAAGTTCCAGATAAATAATGTTATTTATACTTCCCACATAGAGAAGTGCTGCTATGGCTGAGGATTTCATTTCTAACCTCAATAGTACATTTCTTAAAGAGGTTGTCCCACTTTTAAGACTGATGACCTATCTTCAGTATAGGTCATCAATACCTGATCGACAGGGCTACACCACCTGAAACCTCTACTGATCAGTTGTTCCTCTGGGCTGGTATTCTAAGGTATGAAGCTTGGAAATAGACTGCTTCCTACATTGTGTAGTGGCCTGGTGTGGTACTGCTGGATGAGTCCCATTCACTTTATTGGAACTCGGACTGCAATATCAGTCTGGGCTGCTATGTAATGTATGGAGCTGTCTGCTTCTGGCAATAAAGCAGCTCTGTACATAAGAACACCAGTCCTGGAGATCAAATAAACCCCTACTGATCATCTATTGATGACCTATCCTGAGGATACATTAGCAATCTAAGGCCTTATGTCCACAGGTGGATTTGATCCACAGTTCAAGCCGCCCATAGGGAACCATGGGCGTCCGCACTTCAACTTACACAAGCAGATTTGTTTTTCCGGATTCCGCATGCGGAAAACAAATCGCAGCATGTTCCATTTTAGTGTGGCTTGCGTGCGAATGTTTTCCATTGAATTCATGAATGGGTGAGTGAGAGCTGCCTCTGATTGGTGAGGCTTGTGACCAATCAGAGGCAGCCCATTCAGCAGGCGGGGATTTTAAATCCCCGCCTGCTGAATACTACACAGAGCAGTTCAGGAGAACTGCTGTCCGGCCGCGGCTGCAAGAAAAAGGTGAGTATATATATATTTTTTATTTTTACACATTTTAGGATGATTTTCAGGGAAGGGCTTATATTTTTAAGCCCTTCCCGAAAATTCACCCCGCGCTCGCCGGCAGCCCATTGCTTTCAATGGAGCCGGCTGTATTGTCGGCTCCATTGAATTTCAATGGGTTGGACAGCGCTCCTTTGATCGGGCCCGATTCGCCGAAAACGCTGCTAGCTGCAGATTTTTCGGCGAATTGTCGGCCCGGTCACGCGATTTGCGGATGCGCATCCATCATGCGATCCGCAAATCGCGGCAAAAAACGGTCGTCTGACCGAGGCCTGAAACTGAATGATGAACAAGAACCTCACTAGAGATGAGCGAGAATATGCGCTAAGGCACATTACTCGAGCGAGTAGTGCCTTAGCCCAGTATCTCCCCGCACATCTCTAAAGATTCGGGGCCGGCGCGGGTGACAGGGGAGTTGCGGCAGGGAGCGGGGGTGAGAGAGGGAGAAAGAGATCTCCCCTCCATTCCTCCCCGCTCTCCCCCGCCGCACCCCGCCTCCCCGCCGGCCCCCGAATCTTTAGAGACTAGCAGGGAGATACTCGGCTAAGGCACTACTCGCTCGAGTAATGTGCCTTAGCGAGTATACTCGCTCATCTCTAAACCTCACTTTCTTGTTTGTTGTTTGGTCATCGGTTTGCATTGAAACTAAATGATTATTGTTCAGTTTCACTCATTTTTAATAATTTTTCTGACTTAAACTTTCAGTCTAAATGCAGCTTAAAGCCCTTTCTATTGTTCTCTCTGATTGGGATGTCTTGGTGAGCAAGTTTTTTTTTTATCTACATGCCTTCAAGGACCATGGGTGTGATGGCCTTCCAGGAGGTTAGGCCGCTTACACCAGGTGAGTCCTTTTCCTTTTATCAGGTCTTTTAGCTTTGTGTTTTTATTGCTCAGAGCACTGTCTTGCTTTTTAACCCTTTCCAATCCAATTTGTATCCTGGTTTTCTTAGGGGGCTTACTCCTTTTCTGCCATTATAAAACAGAGCTATCTGCTGCCTAAAGCCAGTACTGCATGAGGTGACACGTTGAATAGGCTCCTACAGCAGAGAGGCTGGCAATATACAGTAAGAGAACCCCGACGGATGTCTTCCAACATCAGAGCTGTACAGCCTTAAATCATAATGTCTTCAGACATCAGACATTGGATTGGAAAGGATTAATACTCGGGAGACTATGTGACCACCAATATCTCTCTAATGCCCCTATGCCTTCAATATTGATACGGGAACATACACATCTGGTGGTGTCCCCTACTAAGCAATGGCCCAATCATATGCACAGTAAACCGGGAAAAAAGATATGATAGAAGACTTTCTGTAGTAAATACTTTGGTAGAAAATAAAATTTGTGGAGTTTCCCTTTAACTAAATCCTACAACCTACAGATGAATGTCCCCATAAATATGGAATGCAAATAAAATTAATGTAGCTGAAAGAATGGATTACATTTAATTAACAGAGAGCTCATAAAAAATACAGATTTCTGCTTGTTTTAATTCAAGTCCATATTTGACTCTTATTTGCACCAATTTCACAATCAAGGGCTTTTAATAGATTTTGGAACATTGAAATGTATTCAATTCAGAACTAGGGGAAAAAAAGAAAGAAAAGAAATTGCAATGTTTAAAGGTACAATGGAGAAGCAAACAAAGGCTGCATGCTCCAGGAAATGTGCTGCTGTGTACAGAGTGACGTGCTTAATAACAAGGGCGAGAAAATGTTGACTTTTCCGACAAAGCAGCTCATAGTAAGAAGAATTAAAGGTGCCCAGTAAAATAAAAAGAAGATTGATTTCCCGAAACATAACAAGGAAAGCCTAAATGTGATTGATGTTTGCTTCTGTTTGCGACAGTGACACTGGCCACCTTATCTCTAATGTGGCAGCCAAATTTCCAATGTCATCATGAATTATGAATCATTTTATCACCATTGTTGTGTCAGAATCGGAATATAGGGTTTCACATCTGTTACTAGCTAGAAATACAGGTAGATCAATTATTAACCATATCCAGTCTTTCCTTACTAACGACAGTATCCCCCAGTTACCAATGAACAAGGATTAATGACATTCCCATTTTATAAAGGACAATGGATGGGTCTTACGGCTCAGTCTGATTGAAGTGCGATGAGTGTAAATGTGGCATGAAAGGCGGGAGAGCTAAAATCCAGTAAGTGATATATTAATCCCATTGTGGTTCTATTAGGACAAATGCTTGGATTAAGGATGAAATAAAAGCCATCAAAGGCTAAAACTATCAATAAAAAAATGTAATTTGATCCTTAGACTACAGAGCTGAATTTGTAAATTTGAGTTTTATATGGCTGTATGTAGAGAAAACGATACCCTATAGAAAGAAAAAAATCAAAACTGAGTCCCCCCTCCTTCAGTTCTATCATGCCACAAAAATCTTCCATGAAAGACAAATCTACTGTGTATAGGCACAAATGTCTTTCAAATAAGTCCATGTGAATGTAAAAATTATGGGTGATCATGGAAAGAGCCAAATACAACAGTTATAGTATAACCCATAACCCTCTAATATGAGACTTACAGTACGTTTTTCCAAAATCAACTTTTATCACCTATCCATCCCACCAATTCCAAGAGTGGGAGTCCCATGCCTCCCACTTCTCACTGAGGGCTCACTGACTCCTTGCAGTGAGGAGGAGATGGAATGATGCAGCAGTTTTGCATACATGGTGCTGCTCCATTCGTCTTCAGTGGTGCTGATGGAAATACCCAAGTATTTTTACCATTGAAGATGAATAGATTAATGTCATGCATGTGTGACCTCTACTTCATTTAGTCTGACATCACTGTGCATGGGTGCAGTGAGCCTGTAGTAACAAGCAGAGGGGGTCATGAAAGCTATTTTCTTGGGATAGGTGGGGGTCTCAGTGATGAGAATCCCACTGATCAGACCATAGGATAGGTAATAAAAGACTATTTTGGGATAACCTCTTTAAGTTGAGCTATGATTTTATTCCGGGATGTGATATATAACAGATGGCAACTTTTGCATCTTTTCAATCTTGTAGGATCTTTTGCCCCATTTAGACAGAATGGTTATTGTTCAGAAAATTGTTCAAACAAACAAAAGTAAACGATAATCGTTCCGTTTAAATGCAGGCAATGTGTGATTACATTGGTAGCAGCGGGATGGGAGTGGGGAGTGAAATATATATAAAGAAAACTATTAATCACTTATATGCTAACTTACTGGTCCCCCACAGCTGGTTTGGTCTGTTTAAATGGTCTGCAGTGGTTCCATGGTTGTTTACCCATGGGACTGCTATGGCCAATCTGAGGCTGCGACATGGGACACCATCAGTGATATCCCATAAACAGGCCAAGGATTCTACATTAGAAGCCCATGTTACATATTTATTGAAAGTCAACTGGCCTAGGGACCTGGTGACATCAACGGGTCAGATTCCAGTGCTCTGGCGCCATGGTAACTATATTACCATACTAGATTATAGTTTGTGGTGCAGAGGGCTCATGGATAGAAAATAAAGAATAATTCAGATAACCCCTTTAAAATAATGCTCCACCATTGGAAACATTTTGACTAGTACAGTATATTAGGGCTATGATTCTCAATCAGAGTTCTGTGGAATTATTGGATTTCTTTGAATACTAGATTGACCCGATGTTGGCTACGCGAACATAAAATGTTTGGAAAAATGGTTGCAAATGTTTTTTTAAGAACTGATTATTTTAATTGGCAAGGACTTCAGGATAAACTACATTTTCAGTGTACAAACTTCCATCTGAGAGTACCCCTTGAAGTGAATCAGAGAATATTTTGATTTTTAAGTTCTGTTTCTTGGTGACTCTCGAAAATTCTATAAAGAATAATGCTTAGCAGTTTGACTGTTCGCCATCCATGGCTTGGTCTTCCACATTTTGGGGAATAGCAACAATCAAACTGGTAAGCACTATTCATTATATCAACTTGATATGAATGTCGCTTAGCAACGGTTGACTCTACCTAGCGGCGCTGTTGAAGCACAACAGCGCCACCAGACTTAACATAGGAACTTTGATCTTGCCTGACAGGTCACTCAACGTATCAAACTCAAATTTTATGACTTTATGGCGGAGGATGTAACAAATCTAATGATCCCCAAATCACCCACCAAAGGACACGCAAAGGGATCAAAATGTGGTTCAAGAAAAAGCCTGTAGGTTTTTTTTAGATTAGATGGTTAAATTTTCCTTGGTAGACTGCAACTGTAAGATCTGTCATTTTTATGATGGGCATGAACAATTTCCTCAGAGTGGCAAACGAGGGGTTTCTAATGGTTAAAATTCTGAGAATTACTGCATTAAGAATTCCTATTATTTCCATCTACATAGTACCCTGTTTTGAGATATAGTTCCCCGAAATACATAAGTGAAAGATAAACTAAAAATAGAATTTGACTTTAAATACTATGACAGCACTTCACTAATATGCATTGCACCAGGGGCGTAACTATAGGGGGTGCAGGGGATGCGGTTGCACCCGGGCCCAGGAGCCTTATGCGGCCCATAAGGCCTCTCTTCTACATTTTGGGAGCCCAGTACTATGAAAAAAAGCATTATATTTGGGGGCCCTGTTACAGATTTTGCATCGGGGCCCAGAAGCTTCAAGTTACTGCTCTGCATTGCCCCATAGAGCTTCAGCACCAAGAACATTGAATTAAAGAGAACTATTTAATACTATAAATTGTCTTTGTTATTCTCAGCTACTGATCCATCAAACTTTTTCCTTTAGGTACATTTTAAATGCAATTTCTCCTAAGAACAAAAAATGTTAAACAAGACCCATCAAGATTAGATTGTGTATGCAGGAAAGAAGTAAACAAGCAGTAACATTTAGTTAAATTATAAAGCAGTAGCTGGGACAATACATTTGCATTCAAAACTTTAATTGAAACACAAAATCGAAAGGTCGAAGCCATGTAAAATGTAGAAGCTATTTTTAAGAAGTGATGGCGAACAGAAATGTTTTGAAATGTATTCTTGAATTAACAAGTGCAAAACAATGCTGATACAGTTTTCATCATGGGGATAGAGGTTTTTACAACAATTTTAGGCCTAATTACAGTAAATTACAATTAACTAAAATCAAGTTGGTCAAGGAAAAATATCTTGAAGTCACTCAATTTCTAATGATTAGCATAAGAACTAGGGCAGATTAAGAGTGTCTATGATATGGGGCTGCTAATCTATCAGGGCCCTCTAATTTATTTTTGACCCTGTATCAATCTAAAACAAACATTCATACAGGTATACTTACACCACTTAGTGAATCCGCAGTTTGCTTGGACAGCATTCTCATGGTAATGGGAGATGGCCACTGAGTGAGGTTGCAGGCTGAAGAAACAGGAAGTCACGTGTACTATGATGCGCTTCTCCATAATAGAATGCAACGTGCATTCCATGTTACTCACGGAACCTATAGTATACGCCTACCACGAGAATGCTGTCCAAGTGGACTGCGGATTCGCTAAGTGGTGGAAGTATACTTGTATAAATGTTTATTTTAGATCTGTTGTAGTCATGCTGTAAAAAGGCGCTTGTACCTGCACCGAAACACATTGTATGTTGTTCCTTTTTACACATTTTTATGTTACTGAGCCTGTTCTCTGTAAAGAACTTGTATAATAAATTCCCCGAAAAAAACTTTCCTAGAATCTCGTCTTGAATTGTTGTACTTCTTGGGACGCATTCCTTCTAAAAGTATTTGGATTGCACCATATTATTCAAACAGGATGAGTCTCTTGAACATGAGAACTACCTCATTTCAAGTAAGTTCCGCTTTTTCTTTGTTTTTTGTGTAGCACAGATCCAGTGTTTCTTTTTCCCACTTTGTGGCTTTGCATCTTGTTTTTCCTGGATCACTTGTGTGTTTCTGGTGTGTGCCTGATCTGCTGCTCTCCACTTTCTAATGGATACTAAACACATCACTTGCTAGTGACTATTATAATTATACCATTCAGCTTTGTACATTTCTACCAAAATGCTCTCCTTTTCTGTGTAAGGCCATTCATAAGTATAGATGGTTTATACATAAAGATAATAAATATATGGATACATATAAATTAATAATTTATTAATCATGAAAAGTTAAAATATAGTATGCATTTAGTTTCCATAGTAATGTTGTGATAAACCAGAACTACTCCGGAACAGATAGACAAGGTAAAACAGAATAAATGGAGGAAACATGATTAACACCTGGGTAGAAGTATAAAATTGCACACAGGGAGATGAATGCGCTATTAGTAATGCTCTCTAACCAATGACATCTTTCATTCCGAATCTGCATATGTAAGTGCCTTGCTTGCCAATTAACCTCTTTGAACTTCTATAATGTGATAATTTTGTTCTTAGGATAATTGCATAAATATACCTGATTTCACTGAACAACGATATCTTTTATTTTTCCTGATAGACAGCAAATCACTTTGCAAAAAAAATAACCTGACTGAATGATAGGCAATGGGATATACTGGAAATTATATGAGAGAAATCGGGCAATAAATGAATGAATAGATTAATATAACCAACAATGCTAAGAGTCGATTGGCTGGTGGAGCTTATTTTACAGATGGGACAAATTGTAGGTTGATTCTGATAGGCTGCCTCAAAAAGTTATCTTATCCCATTAAAAAAACTATTGTTTTAACTTAACACAACAAAACCCATTGTAATGTAATTTGAAGTGTAAATAAGCTGCCCTTTTAGCACAGCACACTGTGCTATCAGAGCACATTAAAAGTCAAGCTAGACAGTAACCCATCTGAATATTTACAATTTACGAGTAATTGCTAGATGATATAATATTGGAGAGTAGGGGTCATTATGTTGACAATTTGTACCCAATTGACTGTAAAAGGTAATTATGTTCTACATTCCAAGGGGAAAGAGGAAGAGGAAAATTAGTTGTAGGATTGATTAATGAATACATCATTGAGATGCCTTAACACCCAGTCCCTTTTTATATGCAAGGATAGCATTTTATACAGATATGCCCTCCATTATTTTCTAGCTTAAGATATTGTGAGAAGAGTGGTGAAAGATGGCATAGCATGTGGCTGCCGCACATTGGTGTCCAGCAGTAAGTGTCTTATGCAGTTGAATGATGCAGTTTAACAGCACAGTTATTACTATTCATCTACCTTCTCTCTCTCATCAACAGGTATGTCTCCATATTGTCCTGCATAGACTCCATTTGTTACTATATGCATTTTCCCCCACCTCTGTCTCATCTAGTGTTGCTGGGCACATTTTGTTTATCTAAAGAGATCAATAAACCTCTCCACCCCCTCCCCTGTTCATTAACCTTGTGAGGATGGGGTCAGCTGGTTAACTAATGTAATCCAACAAGCCACTCCCAGCTGTAGTCTTGTAGCCTGAACTATAAACCTGGTGGTAGCCTCATTGCCACGCATGTGTGTCCAGCATTAAGTGTCCAGGAACAAGTGTCTTATGCAATCGAATGATGCAGTTTAACAACTCAGTTCGACGGAGCAGGTGACAGGTCAAACCCGCATTCATCCACAGCCTGGACAAAAATACCCTATTCTTTGCATCAACCTCCACCGCTATACTCCTTTTAAGCCTTAAAATTTTCTTCCTACGCTCAGCCCTATCACACTTCATCCACATCAGCCCCTCCCTCCTCCGCCCACCCATGTACAGCTCCCATGCACTCTTCACCTTCCTCAGATTCCTCCATCCCTCCATACTGCAAAGAAACACCTTAGCCACCCTCACAAATCCCCCAATCACCTGATCACCCTCACTACTGTGCTACTCTTAGCCATGAGAGGTATATCCCCCAACACTGGCCCACCCTGTACTGCTCTCTACCAAAATCCTCCCCCAATCATACCAAACCAGCCCACTAGCCCATACGTCCCCCCTGCCCAATTCAAATGCACCATATGGAACTTCCAGTCTATGTGCAACAAACTCCCAACTATCCATGACCTCTTCACCACCAAGCACTTCAACCTGCTCGCCCTCACCGAAACCTGGATACAGTCTGATTCTACCTCCCCCGCTGCATTGTCCTATGATGGCCTGCAGTTCTCCCACACCTCCAGACCAGACAACAGGCACAGCAGAGGAGTAGGCATCCTCCTCTTACCGAACTGTACTTTCCAGGTAATTCCCTTGGCTTCCTCACTCACCTTCCAGTCATTTGAAGTCCACACCCTACAGCTCTTCTGCAGTTATCTACCAGCCCCCAGGTCCCACTCACCTCTTCCTAGACCACTTTGCTGCCTGGCTGCCCCACTTCCTATCCTGTGAAATCCCAACCCTTATCCTTGGCGTTTTCAATATCCTTACTAACAACCCCAGCTCCTCATCTGCCTCCCAGCCTTTAACGCTCACCTCCTCCCTCAGCCTATCACAACTCTCAGACTCCCCCACTCACAGAGATGGCAACACTCTTGATTTAATCTTCCTCTGCTCTGCCTCCCACTTTACTAACTCCCCTCTTTTACTCTCCGATCACAACCTCTTCTCTTTCTCCATCAGGCACCCTAACATTTCTCACCAGGCATCTATTGCACCTCAAGGAACCTCCAGACCATCCACAAACCATCATTTCACTGAGACCATCCAGTCTTCCCTGTCCCCTATCTCTCTCCTCTCCTGCCCTAACCTGGTAGCCGAATACTACAACACCACCCATGACCTGAGCCGTCAACTGCAGACCATGGCAACCTTGGCTCAAGTCCCAGAAGCGCTTTATCTGGCGGTGCTCTAGGTGCGCCGAATGGCTGTGGAGAAAATCTGCCCGCAGATATCCTCCACTTCAAATTCATGCTTAAAACTTATAACATAGAATCGTAGAGTTAGAAGGGACCTCAAGGGTCATCTGGTCCAACCCCCTGCTCAGTGCAGGATGCACTAAATCATCCCAGATAGATATTTGTCCAGCTTTTGTTTGAACACTTCCTTTGAAGGAGAACTCATCACCTCCCATGGTAACCTGTTCCACTCATTGATCAACCTCACGGTCAGAAAGTTTTTCTAATATCTTATTTGTATCTCCTCCCTTTCAGTTGCATCCCATTGCTTCTAGTCTTTCCTTGTGCAAATGAGAATAGGACTGATCCCTCTGCACTGTGACAGCCCTTCAGATATTTGTAGACAGCTCCTCTCAGCCTTGTTTTTTGCAAACTAAACATTCGCAGATCCTTTAATTGTTTCTTATAAGATATGATTTGCAGACGGCTCATCATCTAGGTAACTCTTCTCTGAACTTGCTCCAGTTTGTCTTTGTCTTTTTTAAAGTGGGGTGCCCAGAACTGGACACAGTATTCCAGATGATGTCTGACTAAGAAAGAGTAGAGGGAATAATTACCTCACGTGATCTAGACTCTATGCCACTCTTATAACCTAGCCCTTTACCACGCCAAACAAGTTTATTTCACCTCCCTTGTCTCCTCACTGTCCCACAACCCTAAATGACTCTTAAACACCTTCCACTCCCTCCTCAGCCCCAAAGAACAGGCCCCTGTGACTGATCTGAGTGCTGAAAAACCAGCCGCCTATTTCAAAGCAAAAATCGACAACATCCATAAAGAAATCTCTGAAAACTGCATAGCTAGAACTATTCCCATTCTTCTCAGCACTGCATCCATCACCCATTCACTTTCAATGTTAGAACCAACGACAGAGGAAGAAGGGTCCAGGCTGCTTTCCGCCGTTCGCCCTACCACGTGCGCTAGCAACCCTCTCCCCTCTCATCTCCTCTGCTCCCTTTCCCCAGCTGTCATTGCCCACCTTACCACCATCTGAAACCTCGAGATGCCTACAGCTCACCATCAGAGCTGCAGGTGCTGCTGGAGATCACTCCTGGCACTCCTCTTGCCCTGCTCTATACCTTCTGTCTCGCTCTATAAGCTATTACAGCTAATTCTGCCTTACTGAATGCAAGCCTTGTAGCCAGTTTAAAATGCTTTTTGCCATTGTGGCAGTTACTAGTAGGTCTTAGCCTGAAGTGGGGCTGTATATCATGCATGCTATCATTGTGCTGGGCTAATAGGTGTTTAACCTGACAGTCATTTTTCCAAGAGCCAAGGTCTCTTGGTGTTAACCCTACGAAAATCACCAAGGATCTTGAGACACGATTGGAGGTGGACAAAATTCTGGCTATTTTGCACATGCATCGTCGCCGTGTATAATACACGATGCACAGTTAGTGTAACTCTAAGATAGAGTAAAGTATCTAATGCGAATACGGCATTCAGTTGCGAGGCAATAGGATCCAGTTGAATAGCTTTCTGGACCTTATAGGTTTCAAGCATACGTAGGATTCACTCTACAGATAGAATCCAAGTGCAATTTATAAATGAGGCAATTTTGAGGAATCTAGGAATCTCTTTATTGAAAAGTGACAGGCACATTTTAGCCATCGTTTTGGTGATCATTTCTGATAGAAAACTCTCTCCTACTTCTCTAGGGGCTTATTGTTGCCCAGCTCCTGACGAACTATCGGCTATCCCGATACGGAAACGCGTAGAGCAAAAACAAATGAGAGTCAAAAATAATATGAATACAGTGTAAACAATGCAGGAAATGATACAGTGTAAACAATACACCAAACGACACTGATTTGAATACCATACTAAAAATCATACGAGTCCTTATAAATAAAAGAGCTGTCTGGTTCGCACTAAAAAACAATCGCCATCTCAAGGGGATGCGAATCATAACAGCTCAAGTACTAAATACTTACCTTGATAGTGAACCATCTTATATAAGTGACTCCTGAGGACCTCTGGAGGACTACACGGGAACTGTAGATATACTTCCCCCTCCCTTACCCCCATAAGATCCTCCCTTTTTATGTTAACTGTTTGTCCTGTCACTATATGTTCTATGTGACTGTGTTTTTTGTTTTTTTTTGGTAGGCTTTGCTTTTTTAAATCAATTACTAATAAAATTTATTCTTTTTAACTCTATATCTGTGACGGCCTCCCCCTAACCTATGGCACCTTCCCTATCTCATTTAAACACTCCATCTTATCTCCACTGCTAAAAAAAACAAGCCTTGACCCGAACGACACTGCCATATACCGACCCATCTCAAACCTCCCCTTCATCTTCAAATTACTAAAACGCCTGGTCTACTCTCACCTCACATACTTTCACTCTCTCCTCGACCCCCTCCAGTCTGATTTCCGCTCTCTACACTCGACCAAAACTGCCCTCACAAAAGTTTCAAATGACCTGATGAAGGCAAAGTCGAGACTACTCCCTACTAATCCTCCTTGACCGCTCTGCTGCATATGACACTGTCAACCATGACCTCCTTCTCACTATGCTCTGCTCTATTGGCCTAAAGGACACTGCTCTCTCCTGGTTCTCTTCCTACCTCTCTGACCACTCTTTCAGCGCCTCCTTTGCTGGCTCTATCTCCTCTCCACTTGCTCTTGCTGTCAGGGTCCCTCAGGGCTTGGTCCTTGGTCCCCTTCTTTTCCCTATCTACACAGCCGTGACTGGACAAACCATCCGCAAATTCGGCCTTCAATACCATCTCTACGATGATGACACCCAACTATACACCTCCTCCTATGACATCTCTGAATCATTTCTCCAAAATATCACTGACTGTCTGTCTGCTGTCTCTAATACTATGTCCTCCCTTTTTCTCAAACTTAACCTCTCTAAAACTGACCTTCTCATCTTTCCACCTTCCAATCTGCCTCCCCTCAATATCTCCATTCCAGCGTCTGGCACCATCATAAACCCCAGACAGCACATCTGCTGCCTTGGGGTCACACTGAACTCTGACCTCTCCTTTACCCCCCACATCCAATCTCTGGTCCGAACATGCCACCTACACTTCAGAAATATTGCTAAAATCTGTCTGTTCCTTACAACGGACACGCTAAAGATACTCGTTGTCATCCTCATCCACTCACAACTCGACTACTTCAACTTGCTATTCATTGGCTTTCCTTGCACCAGACTTTCCCCTCTCTAATCCATACTAAATGTGGCAGCTAGGCTCATTTTTCTATGCAGCCATTGCTCAGACGCCTTTGCACTATGCCAGTTATTGCACTGGCTGCCCATCCTCACCCACAAAGCCCTCCATGGCGCCGCGCCACCGTAAATCGTTTACCTCCTGTCGTAAACAACCCAGCCCGCACACTCCAATCTGCTAACACACTCAGACTAGACACCCCTCTAATACGAACCTCACATGCTCGCCTACAGCACTTCACCAAAGCAGCACCCGTCCTCTGGAATGCTCTACCCCAAGGCTTCTGGACAATTTGCGATGCATAAAAAATTGAGACGTGCCTTAAAAATGCACCTCTTCAGGGAGGCTTGCCAAATCCCTTGACCTAGTCCCCCTGCCTCTCCCTATGGCTCTCCACACCTTCCACCCTGCCTATCGCACGTTATATGACCTGACTAGGGCTATATGACCTCTACCACTGCACCTCCTTACTGCCTCACCCCGTTTACTTTCTAATAACTGATTTCCGCATGTAATTCCCCTACTGCTTGTGTTCCCCCAATGCCTTATCTCCCCCCACTTGTTCCTCCTGTATCACCCCCACCCAGAAACCATGATTTTTGCCTCTGGTTGCCTTGTCAGCCAATAGCACATGATTGTATCACAGGGATGCTGAAGGGGTGGCGGAAACCTTCAAAACCTATAGATGCCACGGTCTAAATTGTCAGTTTTAGCCAGCTCCTGTTGAGAACACTGCTCCTTAGCCCGCATAGTGTGAGCATCATAGTTTGTTCCAAGACTTTTGGCAGCTGCAGTGTATATAAACATGGTGGATTATAATCGGGGTGATAAGGGCAACCGCCCCGGGCTCAAGACTACAGGGGGACCCATGGCCAGCCAAATTACTCCTATTGATAATCTGTCGGTCCTTGGGTCAGTGGAAGGGAGGACACTTTTGATGAAATGTAAAAAAAAAATAGGTATACTTTCTGATGTGCCACACCTACTCATGGCCTGTTCGCACTGCTCACTCACTGAGTTCCTGGATATGTGACACATATGTGATATTTGCAGCTGGTAACTAGCCCAAGTTAACATATGATTGCTCTACCCAGAGGCGAAGGGGCGAGCTGTGCAGGCAGCATGAATTGCAGAGGCCAAGAGCGGGAGGAGCAGCACAGCAAGTGAGTATAACATTTTTAAAGGGGGATAGTATTACTATGGGGGGCACCACAGGCAACATAAATAATATCTGGGACACTATAGAAGGGGGTATTACATAGAGGTATGTATAATATAAGGAGGGTGCTAGAAAACTGAAGAGTTAAAGATATCTGTGTGTTAAATTCTGCAGTATTATTGGGTATTATTTGGTCCTCATATAGTGCTATTATTGATAATATTGATCTTTGTAGTGGTGTTTATTCAGTAACAGTATATTGGCATTAATCACTATGTGGTGGTAATATGTGGTCATGCTAAAGTGGTATTATTTTGCCCTTATATAATGTTTTTATTAGCAATCTTGGTCTTAGCATAGTGGGTTTTGTTGAGTGACAGTATGGAGGTAATTATCTGGCTATTGTGATTACAGGGATGCTTTCTGTATGGTTTATACTTAGCCAATTAATATTCGTCTGCATATTTGTGGCACAACAGCCACGGATTTGTGCTGCATTTCTCTAGGCAGATTGAACATATAAGTTCTGCAGCAGAATCCTCCATGTGCACATGGCTTTAGGGTACTCTCACACATCACACATAGTGGATTTTTGTGTGGTTTCACATCAAAAACTGCATAAAAATATGCACCATTGATGCAGATTTTGATGTAAATCTGTAGTAGATTTTACCCTTTGAATTGGGGGGATAAAGTCTGCTGTGGATCCACATGAAAATCAGCACCAAATCTGCTACATGTGAACATACCCTGAAAGGCAATCATATTGGGAGTATTAGGGTATTTTCACACACATCAGATTCACTGTGGACATGGGGGTCCAAGTTGTGTGAACAACTCTGGGTTTTTGGTCTCCTCAATCCCCCACCTGGCGTCAAACGTTGCCAAGAGGTTAAGACACTTCATGGTTGGCCTACATACTGTATATATTGCAGAAAGATGCTGCTAAGTTTCATCAGTGTTCAAAGACAGCATGAGTCTGGCAGACTAAGGGCACCTGGTGTAAGAAGTGACTGATAGCGAAATTACTGTTAAATAGCTAAGCTAGACTTTACTAAGGAATGTTGCCATGTTATTTCATTGCCAGTATGTAAAAACTGTTAAATTACATCTGCATATAGTATATAATTCTGCATTACTATGCATGTTCCACTGCTGTGTTTGCTACTGCATAATCTAAAATAAAGAAACTGTTCATTGTAACTACTTCCTCTGTGATTTTGTCTCCCATCCTCCACCATCCATTATAGATATTCAAAATATATATTTAGCAAATATCTTCAATAGATTTGGCATACCCCTTTCTCTTTACACTTTTCAAAACAGTTGTGCCATGCATACAAAAGTATCAAACACCCCATAATCGCATGCCAAATAATGTAGTCATTTTTAGACAAATTTGCATAGTAGATCTCCCCAAATGTACCAGTGCTTTAGGGAGGCATGGTCTAGAAAATGTGTCTATGCTGAGATTACCATAGAGGCTTTTTTGGAATAGAGGCGCTATACAGGGATTGAAACGTCTGGATTCAAATTTGTAGGAGGTATGAAGATAATTCAGTGAATAGGAAAAACACTTGGAATTTCACCTAATTCTTGTGTTTTTTTCCATATTGCACATTAATCACTGCCTAGTTTATGTTGCTCATTACAAGCCAATGCCTACTGTCATGGGTGGGATATTGTATTGGCAACTTCTAGAAGAATATGTGATCCCATATGTGACACTTAATGTATGTATGTGTTGACTTTCCTGTTATCTTTAAGGAATACACCAAAGCTAATAAGGATCTTTCACTTAGTGAAAGTGATAATGAATTTCCAACGCAATATACTCTGATGTGATTTACGTTGTGGTGTCTGCTTTGATTAACCTTTAGCACGTTAAGAGGTTCTTTACACACGCGTACATAAATTAGGAGAGTAATTATTATGGTGCACTGAGTGGGGGATCTGGATACAACTGTATAAACTTGTGTGAAAAAGAACAGGATACTGTATTGTACATTCCACCTTCATAAAAAAAATGTATGAAAGACCCCCCCCCCCCCCCCCAAAAAAAAAAAACAATAAATAAATAATAATACTTTAAAAAAAATATATATATATAAAACCTGAACTTGTAGCAACCAGTGAAGTTTAGTTATTGTGATTATTTTGATTAGATATTAGATTAGATATAATATTTTTATAGATATCCTATAAGTGACAGTCTTGTTATAGATTTATGAGAAGATAATTCAAAGGTGGCAACCAATAAGGCAATATTTCTCTTTGCCACTTTTATAAAATGTCAGTGAGCGTAGGTATATCTGCCTTGCCACTAAGTGATTTGGTTTTGAGCTAAATCTGGAGGCAGCACCCTGTGTTTTACCGTTTCACCTTACCAATTTGAATCTGGTCTTTTTTGCAGGGTCCCAAAGCCATTACTTGAAGATCAAGTTGCAATTATGTGGCAGTTGACAGGACATGAGACCAAGGTGCAGTACCTAAGGGTGTGAGCAGAGACTAAACAGCAGACTTAGCTGAGGTCGAGGTAGGCAGCAACATGAACTTTAAGGGGCTTTCTGGGGAAAATACTATTGATGACCTATCCTAAGGATAGGTCATCAATAGTTGATCGGCTGGGATATGTCACTTGGGATCACTCACTAACAGCACTGCAGAGGTTGGAATGGAAGCAACAGAAGTCTCTGCTTTAAGCTCTGTGTAGTGGCTGGCACTTGTAATTGCAGGCACAGCTTGTGTTGATTTCAATAAGAGCTGCGCTTGCAGTTACAAACACTGGCCACTACACAGATGTTGGAGCAGAGATTTCCGCTGATTCTGTTTCGACCCCTGTGTAATTATGGTGCTGTCAGCAGGCACACAATCAGCAGATCGGTCACAGTCCCAAGCGACGAACCACAGGCTATCAACTATTGATGACCTGTCCTGAGGATAGGTCATCAATAGTATTTTCCCTGGCAATCCTCTTTAAACTTCAGTATGGGAATCAGAAACCCAGCCATGTTGTTGGCAACAGCTGCACGCTGGTCCCAAGCCCGAATAAATGAGGAGGAGTGGGGAAAACAATGGCAAACTACTCCACTACCACTGGCAAAATACTTTATGGATCAAAACTGCAAAAATTGGCTCGAGAGAAAACCTACCCGTCATTGGAAAATTTGGATTGGGTGAGCGGAATAATGCAGATGACCGTATGGCTCAATGTTGCACGGAAAACTGCCTACCGATCATGAACACATGGTTTGAGCAGCCCAAACGCCGTTTGTACACATGGACGGTCCCAAATGGTGTTGGAAAAGCTCAATTCTGGCCGTGATAGCACTTCCAGGTGCAGACTGCGGCTCCGATCATCAGCTTCTAGTCGCAAAAATCATGCTAATAATTCAGCAACATCAAAAGGTCACCAGCACTATGCCATTTTGATGTAGACAATACCTCTTCACGATATGCAGTCGAAGTGAATAACCGATTTGAAGCGCTCAGCGCCATCGGAAACGACCCCGATGAATTAAGAGGAAATCAAATCCATCACAGGAAACACAGCTGAACAATTTGTCCCTTTCAAAAAATCAGCAAAACGACCACAATGGATATTGGTTGAATCCATCAGAATTGTCAACAAGCGCTGAACATCTAAAGCAGCAGGCACCATCATTGAGTTTAGACAGCTAAATGTGGAATTTCAAAGAAAAGTCAGACGAGACAACCAATGCGTGAAACTGGAAGAAGCAAACCAGCAAGCCCACACCCGAGTACTCTTCGCCCATGTTAAGCAGACTCGGGTACCATTCGCACCACCCTAGGCAGCAACTATCAAAGACTGGGATGGCAAATTATTACAAGAAGAAGATCAAATCAAGCGTAGGCAGTGAGAATATACAGCAGAGCTGTATGCAGGCAATCAGACAGACAACCCATTGGATCATGTACATGGAGTAGAACAAGAACAGGGCATTCTGGAGGAAGAAGTCACATGGGCCCTGAAACAACTACCAAGCTCCAGGGATTGATCACATACCAGCTGAACTGCTCAAACCAGTGTCAGTCAAGATCTTAACTGACCTATGTCAAAAGATCTGGAGCTCCAAATCATAGCCCAAAGACTGGAAAATATCTGTCTTTGTCAAACTTACAAAAAAAAGGTGATGCTCAAGAATGTTCCAATTATCGCACCATCACCCTCATACCTCACACAAGCAAAATTCTTTTAAAGATCAAACAACATTGCGACAATTGTGAATGGGAACTGCCAGATGTTCCAACTGGCTTCCACAAAGGTCATGGCACGAGAGACCAAATAGCGCACCTGTGCTGAATCATGGAGAAGACCCGAGAGTATCAAAAGGACATGTACATGTGTTTTATCGACTACAACAAGGTGTTACCATGCAGGGCGGCGCTGGGTCCCGCGGCCGGCGCGCGCCGCTCCGATGTCGGCTCCGGTGTCCCGGAGCTCGGCAGTCGGGGCTCTCTCGGCGGCGTGGGGCAGCCAGCGTGCGGCGGCCGCCCGCTCTCCCCCACCTTCCATATGCAACAGTGGGGAAGTCGGCTCGTCCCACTCTCCGCCCCTGGGCGGAGGCTTGAAGTTAAAAGGCTGGCAGTGACCTGAGCTCACTGCCAGATATTGGTTCTGTTAGCAGGTCTGTCTCAGTCTGTTCTAGTTGCTAGTCAGTGTCCTTCCAGTTTGCCTGTGAGCTCCATCTCCAGCCTTGCTCTGCCTTGTAAGTTCTGTTGGTCTGTTCCACCTGCCTTTTCTGTCGGCACTCTGTCCCCCGTTAGTTAGTTCCACCTAGGTAGTTGACAGGTCCCTAGCCAGTGCAGGGACCGCCGCCCAGTTGTCCGCCTGGGGTTAGCCAGGGCCGAGGCAAGTAGGCAGGGACAGTGGGGTGCGGGAAGTTCTGGGCACCCCACCTGGCGCTCGGGGGGCAGAGTGCCGTAACATAATAACTGGCCCTTAAAAACTGTTTTGTCATCGAGGCGATCAGTTCTCTCGCGAACCAGCTGCAGGCCCTGGTGCCTGTGATCCAGGACTTATCCGCCCGCATGGTGGCCCAGGAGCAGCGGGGGGTGTCGCAGGGGCCGGATGCCTCAACCAGCCCAGAACCCAAGTGCCCTCTTCCCGAGGTGTTTTCTGGGGAGAGGAACAAGTTTTTTGTTTCCCGACAGGCGTGTCGCCTGTTTTTTAGGATGCGTCCCCGTTCTTCCGGGTCGGAGGCTCAGAGGGTCGGGCTGATAATGTCCCTGCTGCGGGGCTTTTTCCATCCCCGAGGGTTCCTCCTGCCTGCAGTCTGTGGACTCCTTTTTCTAGGAACTCGGGGGTATCTTCGACGAACCGGACCGAGCGGGGTTGGCGGTCTCGCGGTTGTTGGCGCTGCGGCAGGGATCGTCTTGTGTGGAGGATTATTGCTCCAACTTCAGACGCTATGCGGAGGATACGGCATGGAACGATAGCGCTCTGAAAGACGTCTTTCTGCAGGGTCTCTTGGACGCAGTTAAAGACCTGTTAATTTCCCATCCCGTTCCCAGGTCCTTAAGGGAGGCTATGGAGCTAGCGGTGAAGGCAGATAGGAGGCTCAGGTCTAGGAAGCAGGACAGGCAGACCCGTAGAGTCATGGATGAATCTCACTCGTCGGTTCTCGCAGGGCATCCAGAGTTCCAGGGGACCCTGGAGCTTTGTTCCAGACACTTCTGGTGGCCAGGCATGTCACAGGAGATCCGCAACTTTGTGAGGGGTTGCTCGGTCTGTGCTCGCAATAAGAGTCGGCAGCATCCTCCGGAGGGTCCTCTGAGACCGCTACCGGTTCCTTCCAGTCCATGGTCGCACTTATCAGTAGATTTCATCACTGACCTAGCAGAATCCCAGAAGTGCACCACTATCTTAGTGGTGGTCGACCGGTTCTCAAAGATGGCACATTTTGTGGCGTTAAAAAAGCTACCCTCGGCAAAAGAATTCGCCACGATTTTTGTAAAGGAAATAATTCACCTGCATGGGGTTCCCCAAAATATTGTGTCTGATCGCTGGGTTCAGTTTGTGTCGCAGTTTTGGCGTGCCTTCTGCAGAAACCTGGGAACGTCGCTTTCCTTCTCTTCAGCGTTCCACCCGCAGACTAATGGTCAGACTGAGCGGAAGAACCAAGATTTAGTGCAATATTTACGGTTGTTTGCTAGCGAAAAGGCTCATCAGTGGGCAGAGTTCCTGCCGTTGGCAGAGTTTGCACTAAACAACCGCCTTTGTTCTTCCACTGGGGTGTCTCCATTTTTTTGTGTATACGGTCAGCATCCTCGCTTCCTTACAGCAATCCCTACTCCCTACTATCGGTCTGTCCTGCAGTTGATGTCGCCACAGATACGCTTCGGGGAGTATGGAAAGAGGTACAGAGAAACTTGGAGGCAGCAGGGGCCCGTATGCAGTTGCGTAGAGAGAAGAGTCTGTCTGTGTCTGAACCTTACAGGGTGGGACAGAAGGTATACCTGTCTTCTAAAAAGCTCAAATTGCGGGTCCCATCCTTGAAGCTGGCGCCACGTTACGTGGGGCCGTTTGCCATCACACTTGTGGTGAACCCACTCGCCTACGAGCTGGGGTTGCCAGCCACATGGAGGGTTCACAGGGTGTTCCATAAATCGCTATTGAAACTGTTTGTCCCTTCGGTGATGCCCACCCTGGTCTGGGATGAAGTTGAATACGAGGTCCAGGAGATACTGGATTCTCGTCTGTGTCGAGGAACCCTACAATATTTGGTGGCCTGGAAGGGTTTTCGACCAGAAGATCATTCCTGGGTGGCCGCACGTGATGTTCACGCTCCCGTGTTGGTACGGCGGTTCCACCGTCATTTTCCGCATAAGCCTGGTCGAGTTTCCGGGGGCCCGGAGGTCCCCCGTCAGACGGGGGTAATGTTACCATGTAGGGCAGTGCTGGGTCCCGCGGCCGGTGCGTGCCGCTCCGATGTCGGCTCCCGCATTTCGGAGCTCTGCTGTCGGGGCTCTCCCGGCGGCGTGGGGCAGCCAGTGTGCGGCGGCGTGGGCGTGTCTGCCCGTAGGGTGCCGCCCACTCTCCCCCACCTTCCATATGCGACAGTGGGGGAGTCGGCTCCTCCCACTTTCCGCCCCTGGGCGGAGGCTTGAAGTTAAAAGGCTGGCAGTGACCTGAGCTCACTGCCAGATATTGGTTCTGTTAGCCTCTAGTCAGGTCTGTCTCAGTCTGTTCTAGTTGCTAGTCAGTGTCCTTCCAGTTTGCCTGTGAGCTCCATCTCCAGCTTTGCTCTGCCTTGTAAGTTCTGTTGGTCTGTTCCACCTGCCTTTTCTGTCGGCACTCTGTCCCCCGTTAGATAGTTCCACCTAGGTAGTCTCCAGGTCCCTAGCCAGTGCAGGGACCGCCGCCCAGTTGTCCACCTGGGGTTAGCCAGGGCCGAGGCAAGTAGGCAGGGACAGTGGGGTGCGGGAAGTTCAGGGCACCCCAACTGGCACTCGGGGGGCAGAGTGCCGTAACACAAGGCATTTGATTGTGTTGAGCATTGCAAGCTTTGGAAGTGTCTGAACCAAATGGGCATCCCAGAACAGAGTGAACAGCTTATAAGGTCGCTTTACAACAATCAAGAAGCAACAGTCAGGACATCTTATGGAAATACGGATTGTTTTGGAATAGAGAAAGGCATATGGCAAGGCTGCATTCTATCACCAGTCCTTTTCAATCTGTACGCAGAAAGGATCATGAGGCGATGCAATCTGGACGAATTAGAAATCGGAGTCAAAATCAGTGGCAGAAATGTCAACAACCTTCGATATGCTGATGACACCACCCTGCTTGCGGCAAGTGAAAGGGACCTAGAATACCTTATCCAACGAATGCAAAAGGAAAGCGAACGCATGGGACTGTACCTCAACAGCAAGAAAACGACAGTAAGCAACAGAACAGTGAACATAAAAATTAACAACAAAGAAATCGATTTGGTCCAAGATTTCATCTTCCTTGGATCCAAAATCAATTGCAATGGGCAATCTGGAGCTGAGATCAAGAGACGGATTACACTTGGTAGGATTGCAATGCAAGGAATGCAAAAGATCTAGAAAGGCAAGGATATTAGCATTACAACAAAAACCAGCCTGGTCAATGCAATCGTCTTTCCCATAACTACGTTTGGTTGCAAAAGTTGGATGCTCAGAAAAATGGACAGAAGGAAAATTGATGCGTTTGAACTATGGTGCTGGAGGAGAATGCTACGGATACCTTGGACTGCCATGACAACGAACAAGGTAATGTTCGATCTCTTCAAACCAAAAATATCACTAGAGGGCAAAATCATCAAACAGCGGCTCTCTTTTTTTGGAATGTGATGCGCGCTAACTCACTGGCAACAGTACTGATGCTTGGCAAGGTCAGTGAAAAGAGAAGATCAGGAGGACAAAGAACAAGATTGCTAGATACAATCAAGCCCACCACCAACATGTCAATCATTGAACTGAAGGAAGCCGTGAAAGACGGGATTGCGTGGAGAACATTGATCAATAGAGTGACTGAGGTCAGATGCGACTGAACGGATAATCATCATCATCATGGGAATCAGAGGTCCAGGCTGGCAGAATAGGTACAATATGATAAACAGTCTGAGTTGGGGTAAGGCAGCTGACAGAGAGAATGGTCCAATAAATGCAGCATGGGTCAGGGATGAAGAAGTCAGATTAATCAAGAACAAGGATGAGTCAGGAAACCTTTGAGGCTAAACACATGGATGTTTTATTCACAGAAACACATAGTTCTTGGACGAGAAATAGGACATGCATTGCACATGAATGTGCTGTGTCTATGTATATTGGACAGGTGTCCATGTGTTGTCTGATGTGAGTTGCATCTCAGTCCCTTGGGTGCTACTCCAAGTTACAGCCGTGCGCCCCTAGCCTAATGGAAAACAAATAAAATGCACTGTGTTCACTGGACCTCAGTAAAATACGGCTAAAGCATAAGATATCAGCATTACCTTTCTAAGTTTTCAATGACTGATTTACCAAAGTAAGTGGTCAGTTTAATAAGCTGCATAAACAACATGAGAGCTACAATTAAAAAATATAATTATCATGTAAAGGAAAATATTTCGATTGGCTTCAGTACAATGTTCTAATGATAAACTATTTAACCTTGCTTCCATATGTTTGCATGTGACATTTAAATTTTGCAATTAAAATATATTATTAGAGTAAACACAACAAATACTAATGGAATACATCTGAACAACAAAATGAATCATTAAGCTTTCTTAATTAAAAACACATTTTCTTTCCTTGTAAGCATAGAATTTACCATTAAATGTGTTCAAATTAGATTCTAATTGACCAGCTAATTTATCAGGAAATCAGCAGGTCACAGATGTAGAAAATGACCAAGAAAACTTGTGTAGGTTTAAAAAACACAATAAAGGAAGGACTGTGTAAAATAACTTGTAGAATATAAAATATTTATAATAATTAGAGATGAGCGAGCACCAAAATGCTCGGGTGCTCGTTACTCGAGACGAACGTTTCGCGATGCTCGAGGGTTCGTTTCGAGTAACGAACCCCATTGAAGTCAATGGGCGACCCGAGCATTTTTGTATTTCGCCGATGCTCGCTAAGGTTTTCATGTGTGAAAATCTGGGCACTTCAAGAAAGTGATGGGAACGACACAGCAACGGATAGGGCAGGCGAGGGGCTACATGTTGGGCTGCATCTCAAGTTCACAGGTCCCACTATTAAGCCACAATACCGGCAAGAGTGGGCCCCCCCCCCCTCCCAACAACTTTTACTTCTGAAAAGCCCTCATTAGCATGGCATACCTTAGCTAAGCACCACACTACCTCCAACAAAGCACAATCACTGCCTGCATGACACTCCGCTGCCACTTCTCCTGGGTTACATGCTGCCCAACCCCCCCCCCCCCCGCGCGCGCGCACGACAGTGTCCACAGCGTACACCAAATTGTCCCTGCCCAGCCTTCAGCTGCCCTCATGCCACGCCACCCTCATGTCTATTTAGAAGTGCGTCTGCCAGAGGAAAAGCAGGCACACACTGCAGAGGGTTGGCATGGCTAGGCAGCGACCCCCCCATAAAAGGGGCAGGCCGATAGTCCACAATGCTGTACAGAAGCAATGAGAAATCCAATCCTGTGCCACCTCCATCTGGAGCTGCACACGTCGCATAGCAATGGGGAACCTATGTGCCACACACTATTCATTGTGTCAAGGAGTCTGCATGCCCCAGTCAGACCGCGGTTTTTTATAAATAGTCACAGCCAGGTCCAACTCCGCAATGGGAATTCCGTGTGCACCCACAGCATGGGTGGCTCCCTGGAACCCACCGGTGGTACATAAAAATATCCCATTGCATTGCCCATCACAGCTGAGGTAATGTCGTGCTTAATACAGGTGGGCTTCGGCCCACACTGCATGCCCCAGTCTGACTGGGGTTCTTTACAAGTGGACAGATGTAGGTTCAACTCCGTGTGCACCTACAGCATGGGTGGCTCCCTGGAACCCACCGGTGGTACATAAAAATATCCCATTGAATTGCCCATCACAGCTGAGGTAATGTCGTGGTTAATGCAGGTGGGCTTCGGCCCACACTGCATGCCCCAGTCAGACTGGGGTTCTTTACAAGTGGACAGATGTAGTAACAACTCCCTGTGGACCCACAGCATGGGTGGGTGCCAGGAAGCCACCGGCGGTACATAAATAAATCCCATTGCATTGCCCATCACAGCTGAGGTAATGTCATGTTAAATGCAGGTGGGCTTCGGCCCACACTGCATGCCCCAGTCAGACTGGGGTTCTTTAGAAGCGGAAACAGATGCATTTACAACTCCCTGTGGACCGACAGCATGGGTGGCTCCCTGGAACCCACCGGCGGTACATAAAAATATCCCATTGCATTGCCCAACACAGCTGAGGTAGTAATGTCGTGCTTAATGCAGGTGGGCTTCGGCCCACACTGCATGCCCCAGTCAGACTGGGGTTCTTTAGAAGTGAAAACAGATGCATTTACAACTCCCTGTGGACCTACAGCATGGGTGGGTGCCAGGAAGCCACCGGCGGTACATAAATATATCCCATTGCAGTGCCCATCACAGCTGAGGTAGTAATGTCATGTTTAATGCAGGTGGGCTTCGGCCCACACTGCATGCCCAAGTCAGACTGGGGTTCTTTAGTAGTGGTAACAGATGCATTTACAACTCCCTGTGGACCGACAGCATGGGTGGCTCCCTGGAACCCACCGGCGGTACATAAATATATCCCATTGCAGTGCCCAGCATAGCTGAGGTAGCGTCATGTTTAATGCAGGTGGGCTTCGGCCCACACTGCATGCCCCAGTCTGACTGGGGTTCTTTACAAGTGGACAGATGTAGGTTCAACTCCGTGTGCACCTACAGCATGGGTGGCTCCCTGGAACCCATCGGTGGTACATAAATAAATCCCATTGCATTGCCCATCACAGCTGAGGTAATGGCGTGGTTAATGCAGGTGGGCTTCGGCCCACACTGCATGCCCCAGTCAGACTGGGGTTCTTTACAAGTGGACAGATGCAGTTACAACTCCGTGTGGACCCACAGCATGGGTGGCTCCCTGGAACCCACCGGCGGTACATAAATATATCCCATTGCAGTGCCCTACTCAGCAGAGCTAACGTCAGATACAATACAGGTGGGCTTCGGCCCACACTGCATGCCCCAGTCAGACTGGTAATATGTACCTTAACAGTAACCTCGTTGGTGGTAATGTGGTGGTGACTGCGGACCTGGTAGCGCGGTTTTATGTAGTTGGTTTTCGGAATGTGGCCAGGATTAAGTGGGCCGTGGCGGGGGGATGGTGGTGGTGCTCTCTTGTTGTGTCGTTAAAGGTAAAATTCTTGGACTGCCACCAGACGGACCAATGCAAAGGTATTTGCCAAGAATGTTTTCATTGTTGGAGGAGGAGGGGGATGTTTTGGAGGCACTATGTGTCCTCTACACGTGTCTGTGGTTATATGCACCTTAACAGTAACAGCGTTGGTGGGAAATGGCCTCGCCGTCATCATGTCTTTGTGAAGCCTCTGTTTCCACACCCCAGTGACATACCATTAGCAGCGGTATAGGCAGAGCCCAGAATTATTAACATTTCAGCGGTAGCATTAGGGACAGGCCCCACTAACATATCACTAGCAGCAGTATAGGGGGAGCGCAGTCTTAGTTCCATTTCAGTAATAGTAGCACTCAAGACAGGCCCCAGTAACATTCCCATTGCAGCAGTTTAGGGAGATAACAGTCTCTTTCACATTTCAGTAGCTGCAGTATAGACAAGGCCCCAGTTACATTTATGTAGCTAAAGTGTAGGCCAACCCCACACACCTTTCTGTACCATGAGTGCAGGCGAAGAACATAGAAATTACTATGATTACACTGTAGGTGAGGGCCCAAAAAAATTGATGTACCAACAGTACTAATGTACCTCAGAAAAAATTGGCCATGCCCAACCAAGATGGCAGGTGAAACCCATTAATCGCTTTGGTTAACGTGGCTTAAGTGGTAACTAGGCCTGGAGGCAGCCCAGTTTAACGAAAAATTGGTTCAAGTTAAAGTTTCAACGCTTTTAAGAGCATTGAAACATATAAAAATTGTTTAGAAAAATTATATGAGTGAGCCTTGTGGCCCTAAGAAAAATTGCCCGTTCGGTGTGATTACGTGAGGTTTCAGGAGGAGGAGCAGGAGGAGGAGGAGGAATATTATACACAGATTGATGAAGCAGAAATGTCCCCGTTTTGGATGGTGATAGAGAACGATGCTTCCATCCGCGGGTGCAGCCTACGTATTGCTTAGGTATCGCTGCTGTCCGCTGGTGGAGAAGAGAAGTCTGGGGAAATCCAGGCTTTGTTCATCTTGATGAGTGTTAGCCTGTCGGCACTGTCGGTTGACAGGCGGGTACGCTTATCTGTGATGATTCCCCCAGCCTTACTAAACACCCTCTCTGACAAGACGCTAGCCGCAGGACAAGCAAGCACCTCCAGGGCATACAGCGCGAGTTCAGGCCACGTGTCCAGCTTCGACACCCAGTAGTTGTAGGTGGCAGAGGCGTCACGGAGGACGGTCGTGCGATCGGCTACGTACTCCCTCACCATCCTTTTACAGTGCTCCCGCCGACTCAGCCTTGACTGGGGAGCGGTGATACAGTCTTGGTGGGGAGCCATAAAGCTGTCCAGGGCCTTAAAGAGTGTTGCACTGCCTGTGCTGTACATGCTGCTTGATCTCCGCACCTCCCCTGCTACCTGGCTCTCAGAACTGCGCCTTCTGCCACTACCGCTGTCGGATGGGAATTTTACCATCAGCTTGTCCGCCAGGGTCCTGTGGTATAGCAACACTCTCGAACCCCTTTCCTCTTCAGGAATGAGAGTGGAAAGGTTCTCCTTATACCGTGGGTCGAGCAGTGTGTACACCCAGTAATCCGTAGTGGCCAGAATGCGTGCAACGCGAGGGTCACGGGAAAGGCATCCTAACATGAAGTCAGCCATGTGTGCCAGGGTACCTGTACGCAACACATGGCTGTCTTCACTAGGAAGATCACTTTCAGGATCCTCCTCCTCCTCCGGCCATACACGCTGAAAGGATGACAGGCAAGCAGCATGGGTACCGTCAGCAGTGGGCCAAGCTGTCTCTTCCCCCTCCTCCTCATCCTCCTCATGCTCCTCCTCCTCCTCCTCAACGCGCTGAGATATAGACAGGAGGGTGCTCTGACTATCCAGCGACATACTGTCTTCCCCCGCCTCCGTTTCCGAGCGCAAAGCATCTGCCTTTATGCTTTGCAGGGAACTTCTCAAGAGGCATAGCAGAGGAATGGTGACGCTAATGATTGCAGCATCGCCGCTCACCACCTGGGTAGACTCCTCAAACTTTCCAAGGACCTGGCAGATGTCTGCCAACCAGGCCCACTCTTCTGAAAATAATTGAGGAGGCTGACTCCCACTGCGCCGCCCATGTTGGAGTTGGTATTCTACTATAGCTCTACGATGCTCATAGAGCCTGGCCAACATGTGGAGCGTAGAGTTCCACCGTGTGGGCACGTCGCACAGCAGTCGGTGCACTGGCAGATTAAACTGATGTTGCAGGGTGCGCTGGGTGGCAGCGTCCGTGTGGGACTTGCGGAAATGTGCGCAGAGCCGGCGCACCTGTACGAGCAGGTCTGACAAGCGTGGGTAGCTTTTCAGAAAGCGCTGAACCACCAAATTAAAGACGTGGGCCAGGCATGGCACGTGCGTGAGGCTGCCGAGCTGCAGAGCCGCCACCAGGTTACGCCCGTTGTCACACACGACCATGCCCGGTTGGAGGCTCAGCGGCGCAAGCCAACGGTCGGTCTGCTCTGTTAGACCCCGCAGCAGTTCGTGGGCCGTGTGCCTCTTATCTCCTAAGCTGAGTAGTTTCAGCACGGCCTGCTGACGCTTGCCCACCGCTGTGCTGCCACGACGCGCGACACCGACTGCTGGCGACGTCCTGCTGCTGCTGACACATCTAGATTGCGAGACAGAGGTTGCGGAGGAGGAGGAGGAGGGTGCTTTAGTGGAGGAAGCATACACCGCCGAAGATACCACCACTGAGGTGGGGCCCGCAATTCTGGGGGTGGGTAGGACGTGAGCGGTCCCAGGCTCTGACTCTGTCCCAGCCTCCACTAAATTCACCCAATGTGCCGTCAGGGAGATGTAGTGGCCCTGCCCGCCTGTGCTTGTCCACGTGTCCGTTGTTAAGTGGACCTTGGCAGTAACCGCGTTGGTGAGGGCGCGTACAATGTTGCAGGAGACGTGGTCATGCAGGGCTGGGATGGCACATCGGGAAAAGTAGTGGCGACTGGGAACTGAGTAGCGCGGGGCCGCCGCCGCCATCATACTTTTGAAGGACTCCGTTTCCACAACCCTATACGGCAGCATCTCAAGGCTGATAAATTTGACTATGTGAACGGTTAACGCTTGAGCGTGCGGGTGCGTGGCGGCGTACTTGCGCTTGCGCTCAAACACTTGCGCTAGCGACGGCTGGACGGTGCGGTGCGAGACATTGGTGGATGGGGACCTTTTTGCTTCATCAATTTGTGTATAATATTCATGCTCCTCCTCCTGCTCCTCCTCCTGAAACCTCACGTAATCACGCCGAATTTTTCTTAAGCCCACAAGGCTCAGTCATATAATTTTTGTAAACAATTTTTATACGTTTCAATGCTCATTAAAGCGTTGAAACTTTCACCTGAACCAATTTTTATTTGAACTGGGCTGCCTCCAGGCCTAGTTACCAATTAAGCCACATTAACCAAAGCGATTAATGGGTTTCACCTGCCCTCTTGGTTGGGCATGGGCAATTTTTCTGAGGTACATTAGTACTGTTGGTACACCAATTTTTGGGGGCCCTCGCCTATAGTGTAATCCAATTAATTTTTTGCCCACCTGCATTAAAGCTGACGTTACATCAGCTGTGATGGGCAATGCAATGGGATATATTTATGTACCGCCGGTGGCTTCCTGGCACCCACCCATGCTGTGGGTCCACAGGGAGTTGTTACTGCATGTGTCCACTTCTAAAGAACCCCAGTCTGACTGGGGCATGCAGCGTGGGCCGAAGCCCACCTGCATTTAATCGGACGTTACCTCAGCTGTGATGGGCACTGTTATGGGATACATTTATGTACAGCCGGTGGGTTCCAGGGAGCCACCCATGCTGTGGGTGCACACGGAATTCCCATTGCGGAGTTGTACCTGCCTGTGACTATTTATAAAAAACCGCGGTCTGACTGGGGCATGCAGGCATCTTGACAGAATGAATAGTGTGTGGCACATAGGTTCCCCATTGCTATGCCCACGTGTGCAGCTCCTGATGGCAGTGGCACAGGATTATATTTCTCATTGCTTCTGTACAGCATTGTGGGCTATCGCCCCGCCCCTTTTAAAGAGGGTTGCTGCCTAGCCGTGCCAACCCTCTGCAGTGTGTGCCTGCGGTTCCTCCTCATGGCAGACGCACTTATAAATAGACATGAGGGTGGTGTGGCATGAGTGCAGCTGAAGGCTGCGACGGGACACTTTGGTGTGCGCTGTGGACACTGGGTCGTGCGGGGGGGGGTTGGGCAGCATGTAACCCAGGAGAAGTGGCAGCGGAGTGTCATGCAGGCAGTGATTGTGCTTTGTTGGAGGTAGTATGGTGCTTAGCTAAGGTATGCATTGCTAATGAGGGCTTTTCAGAAGTAAAAGTTGTTGGGAGGGGGGGGCCCACTCTTGCTGCTATTGTGGCTTAATAGTGGGACCTGGGAACTTGAGATGCAGCCCAACATGTAGCCCCTCGCCTGCCCGATCCGTTGCTGTGTCGTTCCCATCACTTTCTTGAATTGCCCAGATTTTCACAAATGAAAACCTCAGCGAGCATCGGCGATATACAAAAATGCTCGGGTCGCCCATTGATTTCAATGGGGTTCGTTACTCGAAACGAACCCTCGAGCATCGCGATAATTTCGTCCCGAGCAACGAGCACCCGAGCATTTTGGTGCTCGCTCATCTCTAGTCTTTATGTATTTTGGAAGGCAGGATGAACAAAAAAAAAAAAAAACAGCAATTGATCTGGCATTTGACATGAAGAGCTGTAACTGCATCCTGGTTGGGACAGTTGTAGTTATCCATGAGTCCTATTCTAATTAACAGAATAAATATAGGAAAAAAGTGGTTGTAGGTGTAATCCCTTTTCGGAAAGAGGCACGGGACATATTTCTAAGCTCGATTCCTCTGTTTCTATTAAGAATTAATCCAGCATACAATAGATGCATTTCAGGGCCGTTGAGCCCCTTCCTCAGTATTGTAGCTGAGGACACATAGCCAGCATTCCTCTGTAAAGAGAACACACCAATGTGGCTGTGTGCCTCCAGCTAAACCACTGAAGAAGGGGCACAACAACCCCAAAATGCATCTATTGTATGCTGGATAAATTCTTAATAAAAACAGAGGAGTTGAGCTTAGAAATACATCTCGTGCCTCTTTAAGAAAAGGGATTGCGCCTACAACTACTTTTTTCCCACATTTATTCTATGTATTGTAAGTCCTTCTGGAAAGGTGTGATGGTTTGTGGACTGGCTCCACCCTCTGAGACTCATCAAGAATCGATCAATCTCACTCCGATATATAGAAAAAAGGGAGGGTAAACTAAAATTGCCAAACCAAAACATCGGTTTATAGACTTTGGAACTCTCAAGTACACGCTCCGTTCCCTCTTTTTCCCTCTCATTTCTCATTCTAATTAATAGGACCATGCACAATACTTAGTGGATGTCAGACAGTTGCCTCTGCTGTGTTGCTTAGCATGCAGCTTTGCCTCTCCACATCTGGGATTTAAGTGAAGCCGGACTGCTTGCCCCAAAATACTGAACCAGGACCTCTGTGGCTAGTAAGTGGCTGCAAGTAAAAAGTGCAGTCCTCTGCACCCCCCCCCCCCCCCCCCCCACACACACACAGCACTGCCAGTGTCCTCCTACCAGTGAGCAGCCTCATCACAGAGCAGTAGCAGTGCCATCACATTTAAATTTTAAGGGAAGATGCGGACGGGGAGGAGGGTAAAGCACCAGCTTGCAGGAAAAGAAGGGTGAACCTTGATTACTATTATTGACTGTGTTACTTTGTTCACAACTAGTGTTGAGCTAGTCGAAACAGTCAAACCTTGTTTAGGGTTGAACTTTGTTAAGAGTTTAGTTCGGCACAAACCCAAACCTTGGGCAGTTTGTCTCGGCTGCACCCACTAAAATTTCTACTACTCCTCTAATCTGACCAAAAACAACATCTACATGGAGTTTGTGTGGGTTTCTAAAAACGGTCATACAAACGCCATGCAGATGTCCTTGATCAGATTTGAATCTAGGATCCCTGTTCTGCAAGGCAATAGTGCTGACCACCGAGTTACCATATTTCTTTTCACTCCTTTTTGAAGAAGTTGAAGAAGAAGAAAGAGGAGGAGGAGGAGAAGAAAATGAATTAGGAGGGGGACTGTTATGGCTTTTAGACAGTTTTATATGCCAGTTTTAGTAGTACTGTAAGTAAGTAAGTAAGAAGTAAGTTCTGGTTTAGATTAAAGTAATATGTACCAAAGCCTGCTTTCTGACAAAGTTTGGTGAAGCGGTCAAACTGTACTTTTCAAAAGTTTACTCAACACTATTCACTACATCAAACTGCTGCTGTCAGTAGAATTCAATGCAGATACACAGAGCACCTCTGACACTACTTGTAGCTACTCAAGCCTTATCAACAGAAATCAGCTGTTTTGTTTAACCAGTGTCAGGGATGCTCTGTGTGCAGATATCTAGTTGGGCAGTTGAAACAGCAGTCAGATGTTGTGAACACTAAGTTACAGAGTCAGTAATAGTAATCAAGGTTCATTCTTTTTTGTATTGCAGCCAGTACTCCCCCAATCTTACCTCCTAATTGCACCCAGGGCAAATTCCCCACCTGTCGTCCCTAGATACACCCGTGCATTAAGCATTAAAAAAGTCTATGTCTATAGGATAGATCATAAATCTTTGACTGGTGGGTATTCGACCTTTGGTTCTAGACTAGGACTTAACTGCATTATATAGCACAATTAAAAGTACAAATGTGCCCCTATGTCTGTGTAATCAATGATGGGCAAGCGGTACTCACAGGGGCATTGCAATATTTTTTTTTGCCAATCAACGGCAGTCCTAGAGGTTGGACTTTCCATGAATCAAACATTGCTGGCTTATCTAAAGAATAAACCATGAATGCTGAAGTCCTGGTAAACTCTTTTAAAATGTTATGTCATTTTAAGTTATGTCCACTGCAACATAATTATGAACTTTTATTTGCAATTTCTACTGCACTCAGTCCGTTTACATGTTAGTTATGTTATTTGCACTTGTAATTTGTGCTTTATATGCCTTTAATATTCCATAAAAAAAACTAAGCAAACCTCTTCAACTCATTTTAACTTTTAGGTTAGTCTAAATGGAGAAAAGTATATGAAGGTGCATGACAGTGTGAGATAAATGACATTTTTGCGATACGGAGGACACTCTTTGTTAAAAGCTTTATACTGCCTTGAAGGCATATGTTATCTTATGGTAGCACATGTCTTGTTTTCTCTTTAAGTTACTCAACGTCCATGAATATCAAATATGTTTTATCAACGCCACATTTTTCCAACTATTCCTTCAGGGAGAAAAATATTAGAAAAGAATTAAAAATTCAAAGGAGATGTGGATAAGGAATAGAAGATAGGGAAGTAGGGAAGGGTTAGAACCGGCAATAAGGTAGATTACAGTTATGATATTAGTAGAGATGTTAAGGGGAAATATAATGCCAATTTTGATGTAATTATCACATAATGCGTGAAAGGGAGAAATCTTTGATAGTATCGGTGGAGCATAAAAGCATTAATGTTTGACTATGCCATGCGGCTTAATCTCTAATGTGATATGAATTCATGATAAATAATAATACAGATGTATTTGATTCTTTGTATCTGTGTCACAACTTTGATCTGATCGTACAGGAAAAGTAAGTTTACAGTATTCTGTATATAGCTTTTACTTTGCCAATGATAAATTTAGTTCAAATTGTATCTGACTTTCACTAGAATCATCCATTTTCTACTTTGCAAAGGGGTTCATGAGACTGGAAAAAAGGTCTAATTTTTCCTTAGAAAACGTGCACTCTTGTCCAATGACTACATCTGGTATTGCTACTTAGATTCTCTACCACAACACACAACCCTTGGATAAGAGTGGTGCTGTTTCTGGAAACTTGTTTGTTTTTTTACTCATCCAATATGGTGTCTCTGAATATGTAAAGGACATATATATGAAACTTATGGGCTTGCCGATGTATCCATACTGTCACCTTCACATGCCCCAGCATCAGTCCCACTATGGTCATGTCCTGCTTGCTAGCAGTGGTTACCATTTGTAACCAATTTTGTCTGGCAATCCAACAATCACCATCACCAGACCTCATTCAAGAAGTAGGACAGATCTTTACTTACAACTTCAGTGCTACTTTATTCATTGAGTCAGGGGGAGGTGTTGAGGTACATAATAAAAAAAACAGGAAATTTAGCATTGGGCGGTTTGGCGAATTTCATCAAAAAGTTAAGATTAGTACTAACCAAACCAAAATTCATAGAAATTCTTACAACTAGTATGGAAAGCTGTCTAAGGGGATGGGTACTGGACTTTGAAAAGCTCCATGCAGATGTTAATCTCAGTCAGATTTGAACCTAGGACAACAGTGCTGCAAGACAACAGTGTTAATCACTAAACCACCATGCTTCTTTATTTTTTGGAAACTAATAAGGGGAAGAAAAAGAAACACAGGAAGAATATACAAAATGCATGCAGATGTGGTCAGATTTGAACATCCGAGGAAGAAGGTAGAATAAGCTTATTGGCTGGTCTACACATTAGCAGAAATCACTCCATCACCCATCTACAAGAGGATCCAGAGGATGGGACTGATCTACTGGACATGTGTGATCACGGGCACTGGACACATGAGGTGGATATTCTGAGAAGGAATCAACAGATCATTAGAGGGTGCCATAACAAGTATGGGAAAGCAATATATATGGCAGAGATATACTCAGGTGCAACCATTGATTCAGCAGAAAGAATGAATGTTGCGGCCCATTTGTTGCATTACTCGACACAGTGCTATCCATATTTGTATAACTATATATGGTACTGCAAATCAGCTCATTTCAAATTAATATTGTTGTAATTCCAGGTACATTCAAAAAGTCAAGAACAGTGCTGTGTATGGTGCTGCAATGAGGTAACCATTGGGTACTCTAGCAACTGTGGACTTGTTCTATTGATCAGTAAAAGAAGAGGTGGTAGGAGCTCCACAGATAACACATTAAGGGCTCAGTCAGACAAGCAATTTTTTTAAACGCATGTTAGGTGCGTTTGCGATTTGCATCTATTAGAATCAATGCTTTTCAATGGAAGCAGTCACAGGTGAGCTTTTTACATGCATATAAAATTTGCACCTGTAAAAAGTACGTCAGCGATTCGCAAACGCAGCTAAAATTCACACACGCCCCTAAAATTCACACATTAGTGCGGCCCCACTGAAAGCAATAGGAGCGGATTGCTATCCCCTGCCTCGGCTGTGACAGCTGCAGCAGGTGATTCTTTGGATGTGAAACCCCTGGATGCTGTCACATGCAGGGGTTTCACCTTGTGGTCAATGGGGCCAGTGGCAGCAGCGCCGAGCCCATTCAGAACTTACAGAGAAGATCGCAATCCTCTGCCACAGCTATGACAGCTGTGGCAGAGGATTTCTTCATCTCCACGGGGAGTCCCATCATCACTGAACACTGTGACAGCACTGTCACAGTGCTCAGTGACAAGGGGATTCCCCACTGGGATGAAGAATTCCCCTGCCACAGCTGTGGCACAGGAGCATAATGTTCTTGGCCCCATTGACCACAAGGTGAAGGTTTCATATCCAAGGAATCCTCTGTTGCAGCGGTCACAGCCGCCGCAGGGGATAGCAATGTTGCCATTGTGTGACCGCACAACAAGTGCGAATTTAAAACGCGCCTTCTGCTTCGGTCACGCAAATTGTTTACACATGCGTTTCAAAAAATGTTCATCTGACCGAGCCCTGACAGTCAATTAAATTTTAAAACTACTTTATATGTTGTGCAGACAATTATATAGTTTGCGGGACTGTAAAAAGTTTTGATACATTATTTATATATAAATAGAGAAAGAGATCAAGTAAAATGATCAATGCACATTTTGTGTAAGCCTCCACATACTGTATGTTTTGCTAGTTCCATATACTTTAGTACTATGATACTACCGGTAATATCATTATTTGTACACGTAAACAGATAAAAATGATAAGTGTTTCATTCAGAATTTTATCTCTTCCTCCGAGTATGTTTATCTATTCTAAAATGCAAATAGTTTCTGTTCTACTTACAAAGCAACCATTACAATATACAGTGTTTATTAACTTCACTAATAATTTCATTAAAACTATCCGGGGATCCGCTATACTGAGACCGTAACAATCACAATATTTGGAGTCTCGGATGTCTTGAATGTCATATATTAAATAGGCACTTTAATAGAGAGCCTGGCTGTTGCACGATTTAAGTTTCCCTGTTTGGAAATTAGACCTATGACCCCAGAATACAGAATAAGATCAAGTGACAAGTTTTCTGTGGATCAGTTTCAGTATGAATCCACATTAAAATGGAAAAATCCAACAATCTAAATGACTTCCAATGAGGCCTGGTCAGCAGCGCTAGGCTAACCGGGGACAGGATTTCATAGGCTGCCAGCCTTGTGGGGTTTTCACATTATATTTTCCATCACTTCCATTGAAGCATTACACATGTGCAACCTTCACTCATTCAATCTCTTTCTCCTTGTTGGGGATGTAGTGGGCCCATGGTGAGGAGGAGAGGAATACCCCCATTCTTGGGTTCGGTGGAGGTCTCAGCGGTGAGACCACCACTGATCAGACTTTTGCCACTTATCCTGTGTATAGGTAATTAAAATTTTGGTACAACTCTTTTAAATATTAACAAGATGCCCAGGCCTCCCGGAAAAAAGTGTCACTCAAACATGGTGTATACAAATTTTAGGGCATGCTGTTGGTTTTGAAAATGCCACATCATGGTTATTACTTTGGAACAAATATGCAATGTAATGGGTGAAATCTACTGTAGATCTACAGTAAATTCCACATGTAACTCTACAAGGCGTGCTGTGCGCCCGCAAAGTTCAGACCCAGCGAAACTTATGCAAATTTTGCCATAGATTTAACTAAAATTGGCAGCAATATCCATAGTAAGTTACACCGGGTCTAATCAAAATGTTATAACAAAGTAACAAAATGTATATGAGAAATGAAATGTTTCTCCACTTCATATTACCAAACAGACATTTTTCAAAATCTCCTCAAAATGTTGATGTTTTAAAAATGTGACATTCTATTCAGTTGTAGTAATGCTTTTATTTTTCAAAGCATTTTTAAATGTACACGCCGATTTACCGAAGGCAAATGAGACTGAACCGCATGCAAAAAAATGTCATGCTCCAGCAATGTATTTGTATTCAGTCAGCTGCCTGTTAGCCATTCACGTTGCATGCTTTGATGATTGGGGTATGTACTTTACTAATCAAGCTGTGAACTTTCGGAGCTTGTGTTGTATCTATAATAGAGATGAGCGAACACCAAAATGTTCGGGTGTTCGTTATTCGTAACGAACTTCCCGTGATGCTCGAGGGTTCGTTTCGAACAACGAACCCCATTGAAGTCAATGGGCGACCAGAACATTTTTGTATTTCGCCGATGCTCGCTAAGGTTTTCATGTGTGAAAATCTGGGCAATTCAGGAAAGTGATGGGAATGACACAGTGACGGATAGGGCAGGCGAGGGGCTACATGTTGGGCTGCATCCTAAGTTCACAGGTCCCACTATTAAGCCACAATACCGGCAAGAGTGGGCCCCCCCCCCTCCCAACAACTTTTACTTCTGAAAAGCGCTCATTAGCATGGCATACCTTTGCTAAGCACCACACTACCTCCAACAAAGCACAATCACTGCCTGCATGACACTCCACTGCCACTTCTCCTGAGTTATATGCTGCCCAACCGCACCCCCTCCCCCCCACAGCGCACAGCAAACTGTCCCTGCGCAGCCTTCAGCTGCCCTCATGCCACACCACCCTCATGTCTATTTAGAAGTGCGTCTGCCACGACGAGGGACCGCAGGCACACACTGCACAGGGTTGGCACGGCTAGGTAGCGACCCTCTTTAATAGGGGCGGGGCGATAGCCCACAATGCTGTACAGAAGCAATGAGAAATACAATCCTGTGCCACCGCCATCAGGAGCTGCACACGTGGGCATAGCAATGGGGAACCTATGTGCCACACACTATTCATTCTGTCAAGGTGTCTGCATGCCCCAGTCAGACTGGTTATATGCACCTTAACAGTAACCGCGTTGGTGGTAATGTGGTGGTGACTGCGGACCTAGTACCACGGTTGTATTTTGTTGGTTTTCGGAATGTGGCCAGGATTAAGTGGGCCGTGGCGGGGGGATGGTGGGGGGGCTCTCTTGTAGTGTCGGTAAAGGTGAAATTCTTGGACTGCCGCCAGACGAACCAATGCAAAGGCATTTGCCAACAATGTTTTCCCTGTTGGAGGAGGAGGGGGATGTTTTTGAGGCACTACGTGTCCTCTCCACGTGTCCGTGGTTATATGCACCTTAACAGTAACCGCGTTGGTGGTAATGTGGTGGTGACTGCGGACCTAGTACCACGGTTGTATTTTGTTGGTTTTCGGAATGTGGCCAGGATTAAGTGGGCCGTGGCGGGGGGATGGTGGGGGGGCTCTCTTGTAGTGTCGGTAAAGGTGAAATTCTTGGACTGCCGCCAGACGAACCAATGCAAAGGCATTTGCCAACAATGTTTTCCCTGTTGGAGGAGGAGGGGGATGTTTTTGAGGCACTACGTGTCCTCTCCACGTGTCCGTGGTTATATGCACCTTAACAGTAACCGCGTTGGTGGTAATGTGGTGGTGACTGCGGACCTAGTACCACGGTTGTATTTTGTTGGTTTTCGGAATGTGGCCAGGATTAAGTGGGCCGTGGCGGGGGGATGGTGGGGGGGCTCTCTTGTAGTGTCGGTAAAGGTGAAATTCTTGGACTGCCGCCAGACGAACCAATGCAAAGGCATTTGCCAACAATGTTTTCCCTGTTGGAGGAGGAGGGGGATGTTTTTGAGGCACTACGTGTCCTCTCCACGTGTCCGTGGTTATATGCACCTTAACAGTAACCGCGTTGGTGGTAATGTGGTGGTGACTGCGGACCTAGTACCACGGTTGTATTTTGTTGGTTTTCGGAATGTGGCCAGGATTAAGTGGGCCGTGGCGGGGGGATGGTGGGGGGGCTCTCTTGTAGTGTCGGTAAAGGTGAAATTCTTGGACTGCCGCCAGACGAACCAATGCAAAGGCATTTGCCAACAATGTTTTCCCTGTTGGAGGAGGAGGGGGATGTTTTTGAGGCACTACGTGTCCTCTCCACGTGTCCGTGGTTATATGCACCTTAACAGTAACCGCGTTGGTGGTAATGTGGTGGTGACTGCGGACCTAGTACCACGGTTGTATTTTGTTGGTTTTCGGAATGTGGCCAGGATTAAGTGGGCCGTGGCGGGGGGATGGTGGGGGGGCTCTCTTGTAGTGTCGGTAAAGGTGAAATTCTTGGACTGCCGCCAGACGAACCAATGCAAAGGCATTTGCCAACAATGTTTTCCCTGTTGGAGGAGGAGGGGGATGTTTTTGAGGCACTACGTGTCCTCTCCACGTGTCCGTTCCATGTAAGCAATAGTAGCACTCAAGACAGGCCCCAGTAACAATTCTGAAGCAGCAGTATAGCGGGAGCGCAGTCTTCGTTCCATGTAAGCAATAGTAGCACTCAAGACAGGCCCCAGTAACAATTCTGAAGCAGCAGTATAGCGGGAGCGCAGTCTTCGTTCCATTTCAGTAGCCTTAGTATAGCCAAGGCACAAGTGACATTTATGTAGCTAAACTGTAGGCCAACCCCACACACCTTTCTGTACCATGAGTGCAGGCGAAGAACATAGAAATTACTATGATTACACTGTAGGTGAGGGCCCCAAAAAATTGGTGTACCAACAGTACTAATGTACCTCAGTAAAAATTGGCCATGCCCAACCAAGATGGCAGGTGAATCGCTTTGGTTAATGTGGCTTAAGTGGTAACTAGGCCTGGAGGCAGCCCAGTGTAACGAAAAATTGGTTCAAGTTAAAGTTCCAACGCTTTTAAGCTAATTGAAACTTATAAAAATTGTTCTGAAAAATTATTTGAGTGAGCCTTGTGGCCCTAAGAAAAATTGCCCGTTCAGCGTGATTACGTGAGGTTTCAGGAGGAGGAGCAGGAGGAGGAGGAGGAGGAATATTAGACACAGATTGATGAAGCACAAATGTCCCCGTTTTGGATGGTGAGAGAGAACGTAGCTTCCATCCGCGGGTGCAGCCTACGTATTGCTTACGTATCGCTGCTGTCCGCTGGTGGAGAACAGAAGTCTGGCGAAATCCAGCCTTTGTTCATCTTGATGAGTGTTAGCCTGTCGGCACTGTCGGTTGACAAGCGGCTACGCTTATCGGTGATGATTCCCCCAGCCGCACTAAACACCCTCTCCGACAACACGCTAGCCGCAGGACAAGCAAGCACCTCAAGGGCATACAGGGCTAGTTCAGGCCACGTGTCCAGCTTCGACACCCAGTAGTTGTAGGGGGCAGAGGCGTCACCAAGGATGGTCGTGCGATCCGCTACGTACTCCCTCACCATCCTTTTGCAGTGCTCCCGCCGACTCAGCCGTGACTGGGGAGCGGTGACACAGTCTTGGTGGGGAGCCATAAAGCTGGCCAGGCCCTTAAAGACTGTTGCACTGCCTGGGATGTACATGCTGCTCGATCTACGCACATCCCCTGCAACATGGCCCTCGGAACTGCGCCTTCTGCCACTAGCGCTGTCGGCTGGGAATTTTACCATCAGCTTGTCCGCAAGGGTCCTGTGGTATAGCAACACTCTCGAACCCCTTTCCTCTTCGGGAATCAGAGTGGGCAGGTTCTCCTTATACCGTGGATCGAGCAGTGTGTACACCCAGTAATCCGTAGTGGCCAGAATGCGTGCAACGCGAGGGTCACGAGAAAGGCATCCTAACATGAAGTCAGCCATGTGTGCCAGGGTACCTGTACGCAACACATGGCTGTCTTCACTAGGAAGATCACTTTCAGGATCCTCCTCCTCCTCCTCCTCCTCAGGCCATACACGCTGAAAGGATGACAGGCAATCAGCCGGTGTACCGTCAGCAGCGGGCCAAGCTGTCTCTTCCCCCTCCTCCTCATCCTCCTCATGCTCCTCCTCCTCCTCCTGTACGCGCTGAGAAATAGACAGGAGGGTGCCCTGACTATCCAGCGGCATACTGTCTTCCCCCGCCCCCGTTTCCGAGCGCAAAGCAGCTGCCTTTATGGTTTGCAGGGAATTTCTCAAGATGCATAGCAGAGGAATGGTGACGCTAATGATTGTAGCATCGCCGCTCACCACCTGGGTAGACTCCTCAAAATTACCAAGGACATGGCAGATGTCTGCCAACCAGGCCCACTCTTCTGAAAGGAATTGAGGAGGCTGACTCCCACTGCGCCGCCCATGTTGGAGTTGGTATTCGACTATAGCTCTACGCTGTTCATAGAGCCTGGCCAACATGTGGAGCGTAGAGTTCCACCGTGTGGGCACGTCGCACAGCAGTCGGTGCACTGGCAGCTTAAAGTGATGTTGCAGGGTGCGCAGGGTGGCAGCGTCCGTGTGGGACTTGCGGAAATGTGCGCAGAGCCGGCGCGCCTTTACGAGCAGGTCTGACAAGCGTGGGTAGCTTTTCAGAAACCGCTGAACCACCAAATTAAAGACGTGGGCCAGGCATGGCACGTGCGTGAGGCTGCCGAGCTGCAGAGCCGCCACCAGGTTACGGCCGTTGTCACACACGACCATGCCCGGTTGGAGGCTCAGCGGCGCAAGCCAGCGGTCGGTCTGCTGTGTCAGACCCTGCAGCAGTTCGTGGGCCGTGTGCCTCTTATCGCCTAAGCTGAGTAGTTTCAGCACGGCCTGCTGACGCTTGCCCACCGCTGTGCTGCCACACCGCGCGACACCGACTGCTGGCGACATGCTGCTGCTAACACATCTTGATTGTGAGACAGAGGAGGAGGAGGAGGAGGAGGGTGCTTTAGTGGAGGAAGCATACACCTCCGCAGATACCAGCACCGAGCTGGGGCCCGCAATTCTGGGGGTGGGTAGGACGTGAGCGGTCCCAGGCTCTGACTCTGTCCCAGCCTCCACTAAATTCACCCAATGTGCCGTCAGGGAGATGTAGTGGCCCTGCCCGCCTGTGCTTGTCCACGTGTCTGTAGTTAAGTGGACCGTGGCAGTAACCGCGTTGGTGAGGGCGCGCACAATGTTGCGGGAGACGTGGTCGTGCAGGGCTGGGACGGCACATCGGGAAAAGTAGTGGCGACTGGGAACTGAGTAGCGCGGGGCCGCCGCCTCCATGATACTTTTGAAGGACTCCGTTTCCACAACCCTATACGGCAGCATCTCAAGGCTGATGAATTTTGCGATGCGGACGGTTAACGTTTGAGCGTGCGGGTGCGTGGCGGCGTACTTGCGCTTGCGCTCGAACACTTGCGCAAGCGACGGCTGAACGGTGCGCTGAACTACACTGCTGGATGGGGCCGAGGACAGCGGAGATGAGGGTGTGGGTGCAGGCCATGAGGCGGTAGTGCCTGTGTCCTGAGAGGGGGGTTGCATCTCAGTGGCAGGTTGGGGCACAGGGGGAGAGGCAGGGGTGCAAACCGGAGGCGGTGAACGGCCTTTGTCCCACCTTGCGGGGTGCTTGGCCATCATATGTCTGCGCATGGTGGTGGTGGTGAGGCTGTTGGTGTTGGCTCCCCGGCTGAGCTTTGCGCGACAAAGGTTGCACACCACTGTTCGTCGGTCGTCAGGCGTCTCTGTGAAAAACTGCCAGACCTTAGAGCACCTCGGCCTCCGCAGGGTGGCATGGCGCGAGGGGGCGCTTTGGGAAACACTTGGTGGATTATTCGGTCTGGCCCTGCCTCTACCCCTGGCCCTGGCCACCGCACTGCCTCTTGCAACCTGCCCTGCTGATGCCCTTGACTCCCCCTCTGAAGACCTGTCCTCCTGAGTAAGCGTTGCACACCAGGTGGGGTCAGTCACCTCATCGTCCTGCTGCTCTTCCTCCGAATCCTCTGTGCGCTGCTCCCTGGGACGTACTGCCCTTACTACTACCTCACTGCAAGACAACTGTGTCTGATCGTCATCGTCCTCCTCACCCACAGAAAGTTGTTGAGACAGTTGGCGGAAGTCCCCAGCCTCTTCCCCCCGACCCCGGGAACTTTCGAATGGTTGGGCATCAGTGACGATAAACTCCTCTGGTGGGAGAGGAACCGCTGCTGCCCAATCTAAGCAGGGGCCCGAGAACAGTTCCTGGGAGTGTTCCCGCTCCTGAGCAGGTGTCATTGTAGTGGAGTGAGGAGGCTGGGAGGAAGGAGGAGCAGCAGACAGAGGATTCGGATTGGCAGCAGTGGACGGCGCAGAACTGCGGGTAGACGATAGGTTGCTCGAAGCACTTTCTGCCATCCAGGACAGGACCTGCTCACACTGCTCATTTTCTAATAACCGTCTCCCGCGTGGACCCATTAATTGGGCGATGAATGTGGGGACGCCAGAAACGTGCCTCTCTCCTAATCGCGCAGCAGACAGCTGCGACACACCTGGATCAGGAGCTTGGCCTGTGCCCACACCCTCACTTGGCCCTCCGCGTCCTCGGCCACGTCCACGTCCACGTCCTCTAGGCTTACCCCTACCCCTCAGCATGCTGTATTACCAGTGATTAGATTTCCCAGGCAGGAAATAAATTGGCGCAAGACTGCAGGCCAAATATAATTTTTGCCCTTTTTGGAAAACGAAAGGCCCCACTGCCTCTAGTGAATGAATTATCTAAGTTTAATAACTGTGCTGTGTCCCTGCTTATGTGTCACAGAACGTGAGGGTAGCAGAGTTATTAACTGTGGCAGAGCAGGTATTTTTTTTTCCCAATTAAGGAAAGCAAATGGCGAAGCCAGCAGTAAAGCGTAGCTGGGTGCGTATGATTTAGCAATGTTTTTCACGCAGCTCACACGTCTCCACAGGCGTAAGGACGGACACAGGCTGGACAAATAGATTTCTTTTCAGTTTTTTCCCACCAACAGGCAGCACTGCGTATATTCAATGAACCTGAGAAGTTTAATAACTGTGCTGTGTCCCTGCTTATGTGTCACAGAACGTGAGGGTAGCAGAGTTATTATAACTCTTGGAGAGCAGGTATTTTTTTTCCCAATTAAGGAAAGCAAATGGCGAAGCCGGCAGTAAAGCGTAGCTGGCTGCGTATGATTTAGCAATGTTTTTCACGCAGCTCACACGTGTCCACCGCCCTTAGGACGGACACAGGCTGGACAAATAGATTTCTTTTCAGTTTTTTCCCACCAACAGGCAGCACTGCGTATATTCAATGAACCTGAGAAGTTTAATAACTGCGCTGTGTCCCTGCTTATGTGTCACAGAACGTGAGGGTAGCAGAGTTATTAACTGTGGCAGAGCAGGTATTTTTTTTCCCAATTAAGGAAAGCAAATGGCGAACCCAGCAGTAAAGCGTAGCTGGCTGCGTATGATTTAGCAATGTTTTTCACGCAGCTCACACGTCTCCACAGGCGTAAGGACGGACAGAGGCTGGACAAATAGATTTGTTTTCAGTTTTTTCCCACCAACAGGCAGCACTGCGTATATTCAATGAACCTGAGAAGTTTAATAACTGTGCTGTGTCCCTGCTTATGTGTCACAGAACGTGAGGGTAGCAGAGTTATTATAACTCTTGGAGAGCAGGTATTTTTTTTCCCAATTAAGGAAAGCAAATGGCGAAGCCGGCAGTAAAGCGTAGCTGGCTGCGTATGATTTAGCAATGTTTTTCACGCAGCTCACACGTGTCCACCGCCCTTAGGACGGACACAGGCTGGACAAATAGATTTCTTTTCAGTTTTTTCCCACCAACAGGCAGCACTGCGTATATTCAATGAACCTGAGAAGTTTAATAACTGCGCTGTGTCCCTGCTTATGTGTCACAGAACGTGAGGGTAGCAGAGTTATTAACTGTGGCAGAGCAGGTATTTTTTTTCCCAATTAAGGAAAGCAAATGGCGAACCCAGCAGTAAAGCGTAGCTGGCTGCGTATGATTTAGCAATGTTTTTCACGCAGCTCACACGTCTCCACAGGCGTAAGGACGGACAGAGGCTGGACAAATAGATTTGTTTTCAGTTTTTTCCCACCAACAGGCAGCACTGCGTATATTCAATGAACCTGAGAAGTTTAATAACTGTGCTGTGTCCCTGCTTATGTGTCACAGAACGTGAGGGTAGCAGAGTTATTATAACTCTTGGAGAGCAGGTATTTTTTTTCCCAATTAAGGAAAGCAAATGGCGAAGCCGGCAGTAAAGCGTAGCTGGCTGCGTATGATTTAGCAATGTTTTTCACGCAGCTCACACGTGTCCACCGCCCTTAGGACGGACACAGGCTGGACAAATAGATTTCTTTTCAGTTTTTTCCCACCAACAGGCAGCACTGCGTATATTCAATGAACCTGAGAAGTTTAATAACTGCGCTGTGTCCCTGCTTATGTGTCACAGAACGTGAGGGTAGCAGAGTTATTAACTGTGGCAGAGCAGGTATTTTTTTTCCCAATTAAGGAAAGCAAATGGCGAACCCAGCAGTAAAGCGTAGCTGGCTGCGTATGATTTAGCAATGTTTTTCACGCAGCTCACACGTCTCCACAGGCGTAAGGACGGACAGAGGCTGGACAAATAGATTTGTTTTCAGTTTTTTCCCACCAACAGGCAGCACTGCGTATATTCAATGAACCTGAGAAGTTTAATAACTGTGCTGTGTCCCTGCTTATGTGTCACAGAACGTGAGGGTAGCAGAGTTATTATAACTCTTGGAGAGCAGGTATTTTTTTTCCCAATTAAGGAAAGCAAATGGCGAAGCCGGCAGTAAAGCGTAGCTGGCTGCGTATGATTTAGCAATGTTTTTCACGCAGCTCACACGTGTCCACCGCCCTTAGGACGGACACAGGCTGGACAAATAGATTTCTTTTCAGTTTTTTCCCACCAACAGGCAGCACTGCGTATATTCAATGAACCTGAGAAGTTTAATAACTGCGCTGTGTCCCTGCTTATGTGTCACAGAACGTGAGGGTAGCAGAGTTATTAACTGTGGCAGAGCAGGTATTTTTTTTCCCAATTAAGGAAAGCAAATGGCGAACCCAGCAGTAAAGCGTAGCTGGCTGCGTATGATTTAGCAATGTTTTTCACGCAGCTCACACGTCTCCACAGGCGTAAGGACGGACAGAGGCTGGACAAATAGATTTGTTTTCAGTTTTTTCCCACCAACAGGCAGCACTGCGTATATTCAATGAACCTGAGAAGTTTAATAACTGCGCTGTGTCCCTGCTTATGTGTCACAGAACGTGAGGGTAGCAGAGTTATTAACTGTGGCAGAGCAGGTATTTTTTTTCCCGATTAAGGAAAGCAAATGGCGAAGCCAGCAGTAAAGCGTAGCTGGGTGCGTATGATTTAGCAATGTTTTTCACGCAGCTCACACGTCTCCACCGCCCGTAAGGACGGACACAGGCTGGACAAATAGATTTCTTTTCAGTTTTTTCCCACCAACAGGCAGCACTGCGTATATTCTATGAATAATAACTGTGTTGTGGCCCTGCCTATACAATTCTTTCCCTGCAGTATCAATGGAGGGTGGAATGCTCTGCAGAGGCGATTTTGAGAAGCCCAAAAAAAATGCAGCACAGCCAACAGCAGCCTGGACAGTACTGCACACGGATAAATATGGCCCTAGAAAGGACCGTTGAGGTTCTTGAAGGCTACACTCACTCCTAACACTCTCCCTGCCTATGCAGCACTTCTGTCCCTAATGCCAGGTGCAACGGTCTGCAGAGGCGATTTTGAGAAAAAAAAAAAAATCCCACTGCTAACAGCAGCCAACACACAGCTATCAGTGGCCCTAATAAGGACCTTTGGGGGGTCTTGAAGCCTACACTAACTACCAATTCTTTCCCTACAGCAGCTCCGGTATAAACAGCACTGTCCCTCATCTAACTCACACCGCATCTGAGGCGAGCCGCGGGAGGGGCCGACTTTTATATTAGGCGAACACCTGATCTCGCCAGCCACTCACAGCAGGGGGGTGGTATAGGGCTTAAACGTTGCAGGGGGAAGTTGTAATGCCTTCCCTGTCTTTCAATTGGCCAGAAAAGCGCGCTAACGTCTCAGGGAAGGAAGTGAAAGTAACCAGAACACCGCATGGTGTTCGTCACGAATAACGAACATCCCGAACACCCTAATATTCGCACGAATATCAAGCTCGGACGAACGCGTTCGCTCATCTCTAATCTATAATCATGTAGTATTCTCAGGGAAGGAAGTGAAAGTAACCAGAACACCGCATGGTGTTCGTCACGAATAACGAACATCCCGAACACCCTAATATTCGCACGAATATCAAGCTCGGACGAACGCGTTCGCTCATCTCTAATCTATAATCATGTAGTATTCTCAGCTGATTAAGTTGCACATAGGGGATCAGAGCTGTTACATTCTATGCTGATGCAATTGGATTTTTTTCCCCCGCTGCATAAAATTACACAGCATTTCTGAACTGATCTAGAATGTAAATGCTTCCAGTACGTTTCCAACCTCTTCTAAATTCCCACCCATACAGAAGAGTATTTACATTCCCTTTGAACTTGCTGTATAGCATGGTGGAGGGTATTTTATAGAAAGTTTTTTTGTAATTGGAAATAAGTAAGTGGAGAAGTTAAAAAAAAAAAAAAAAACTCCACTATTCTAAGGCCATCTTGAACAAAGTCCTATCTTATTTTTTATTTCACATATCTCCCTTTGAGAAGGATACATATATATCCTTGTAGGTAGAAAAGAAAACACTGGAATATATACATTTATATAGATATAGTTATGTGCCTTTCTTTTATATGTATACTAACTTTATTCTTATATGTACTAACTCTATGAAAAACTTAATACTTCGCCTTATATCAGATATGCCAAGAGGCCTTGCAAAGCAAAGACAAAATGTATCTTAAACACAGCAAAGAAGAACCAGACACAAGGCCGCGTACTTGGCCGTTTTCCCAGAAGCGCCATATCTAGATGAAGACCGTTCAACTATGCATCTGAACTTTCACTGTCTCAGGCCGGAAATCCGGACTTCCCATATATGGTTATGTGGTGAATTTCAGCCAATGAGCCCATCACCCATTCCTAGTTATGAGACCAAAGGGTATAAGATCTCATGTAATCTGTAATAAAGCGGGCAGCGCAGTCATGTCCCCGTGTGAGGAACTATACCAGACCTCCGTGTGGTGTCTCTTCTTTACAGCCGGCAGCGGGGCAAGTGGGGTGGGCCTGATTGGTGCTGTACTTAGAAATTTTCCCTGACACCATAATGCATTATTTTCAAATATCATTTTATCTCTTTTACATACAGTGTATGGAGCTTAGTTATCACTACCACTTGTGTCTGCCTACAGAACCAAAAATAAGGGGGGAGGGGAAGTCTGAGAAACCACGACAAGCTGCTATAATGTAGAAACTATATTGTAATAGTAACCACAGAGTGCAAAGCCTTTACTATTGTTTCAGCCGAGGTTCATCTGTTTCAGATTCTTGCAATACCCCAACTAGAAGATTGAGTTTTAAAAGAAAAGCAGGTGAAATCTGTGTGTGATGGCCAGAGGCCTTGTACAGTAGCTATGGATTTGGTAACAAATAGCTTCAAACCCAATCTCACACCGAAAGCAATGAAATTGGACATAGGCAAGAGATGAATTACTTCTATGCCCCACTACCCTGCCCCCCTCCCCTGTTTTGAGAATGCCAGAACTATGAGAACAACATTTTAACAGCCAATAAAATTACAGGTTCATAGTAACTAAAATTTAGGGATACAGGTTATCTCTAACAGTGATGAGGCAAACTTTTCAAAAGTTCAGTTTGGCTGGTTCACTGAACTTTTACAAAAATTTCTGTTTATACTAAAATTGTTTGAACCGATCCGGAATTTCACTACAACCCCTAAAACTGATATATAACACTGTCTATTTGGTAACAAATAGCTTCAAACCCAATCTCACAACGAAAGCAATGAAATTGGACATAGGCAAGAGATGAATTACTTCTATGCCCCACTACCCTGCCCCCCTCCCCTGTTTTGAGAATGCCAGAACTATGAGAACAACATTTTAACAGCCAATAAAATTACAGGTTCATAGTAACTAAAATTTAGGGATACAGGTTATCTCTAACAGTGATGAGGCAAACTTTTGAAAAGTTCAGCTTGGCTGGTTCACTGAACTTTTACAAAAATTTCTGTTTATACTAAAATTGTTTGAACCAATCTGGAATTTCACTACAACCCCTAAAACTGATATATAACACTGTCTAAGAGCCATTAAAGCTCTATATAACACCCTGAGAGTGATATACAGGGCTTTTATGGCTTTTAGACAGTGTTATACACCAGTGTTTAGGACTGGTGTTGAGCCAACTGAATCGGTAGAACCCTGTTTTTGGTTGAACTTTGCTAATAGCTCAGTTCGAATCCATGCCAAACCAAACTTTTAGCAAAGTGCAACACAAAAAAGGATTCTACTATTTTGATTCACTCATCACTAATCTCTTAATCTCTAACATGGATAGCTGAATCAATACTCTCATTGTATTCTCGAAACTGGTGAATATGTAATTAGCGAAAGTGGTGAATATTCCTTCTGCTTTCTATTGGAAGTATCAGAGAAAGCTTTCAGATGTGTATCTCCTTGGGAAGGCTGAAATGTGATCTGCACACAGGCTTAAGGCCCATTTAGACACAACGATTATCGCTCAAAATTCGCTCAAAAGCCGTATTTTGAGCGATAATCGTTGTGTCTAACTGCACTGACATTGTGCAGTTTACGTTAAGCAGTCGCTGATCATTGGCTTTTAGCATGCTGAAAGGCAAAGCTCAGCCTTATCAGGAGTTCACAGCAAGTTACAGCTGATACTATTGTTTTCTAGCTGTATCCCGCTCCCTTAAAACAGGCAGGGTATGAAGAACACAGCAGTCCAGCTGTGTTCTTCATACTCCACACGGAGTGCACAGCTGTATACTAGCTGAGCGCTCTGTTAACAGCCGGGGTATGAAGAACACAGCGGTTCAGCTGTGTTCTGCATACCCCGCTCGGCTGTATAACAGCTGGGCGTTCTGAGCAAAGAACAGCTGGATACAGAAGTCAAGCGGCCCCGCTTGTCTTCTGCATACCCCACTCAGAGCGCAAGGTGATCGCTCTGTAAAGGTACGCAACGATTATTGCTCAAAAGTTGCTCAAAAAACATCTTTTGAACGATAATCTTTCTGTCTAAATTCGCCTTAAGAGATATTGAAACAAGACACAAATCCATCTAATTGCCTTGAAACTGACATAACGATGTTCTTTCTTTCTTCTATGTTTAACCCTGGAGCCTGAGCAACTTATGTATCTGTGTAGCAGCCAAGTCCCCAGAAGAAGACCAATACATTGGGTGCATCTTCATCCTGTTATGAATGGGCCTAAGTGCTACTCAAACAGGATGAGATGGTGGTGTTATGGTGGATGGTGACGGACGGAGATGGAAGCAGCACACATTTGGATAAAAAATAACATACCGAACGAAAGCAACTTTATGCATCATTTCACTGCAGAGAAGGGTACGTGTACCTAAACAATGTGTTAACATTACATGTCATAACATGTGGGGTGCCTTGGATGAAGCGGCACCCTCTGTGATCTGAGCTGTCTACCGCAACCTTGGCTGACACCCCAAATGCGCTTGGTGTTCTAGGTGTGCTAAACAGCTGTCAAGAAAGTCAAAGCAGCCCACAGATTTCCTCCACTTCAAATTTATGCTCAAAACTTACAACCTTGCCCTCCACCATGTCAAACAAACTTACTTTACCTCCCTCTTCTCCTCACTATCCCAGAACCCCAAACGACTTTTCTACACATTCAACTCCCTTCTCAGCACCAAATAACTGGCCCTCATGATGGATATCAGTGCTGGAGAGCTAGCTGCCCGTTTCAAATAAAAAAATCGAAAACATCTGAAAAACAAAATCACTGAACACTGCATGGCGAGCCTTGACCCTGGTCTCTTCAGCACTGAATCCATCACTCACTATCTATACTCGAACCAATGACAGAGTCTCCAGACTGCTCTCTGGTACTCACCCCACCACCTGAGCTAGCGACCGTCTTCCCTCACACCTCCTTCAGTCCCTTTCTCCGGCTGTTATTACCCACCTCATCACCATCTTCAACCTCTCCCTGACCTATGGTGTTTTCTCCTCCTTATTCAAACACTCCATCATATCACCCTGCTAAAAAAAATGACCCATGTCCCGACTGACGCTGCCAATTACCAACCCATATCAAACCTCCCCTTTATCTCCAAACTACTAGAACACCTGTTCTGCCCCATACACTTGACTGAAACCACCGTTGCAAAAGCATCTAATGACCTGATGATGGCGAAATCTCGGGGTGACCATGACCTCCTCCTCACTATGCTTTGCTCTATCACATTAAAGGACACGGCTATTTCCTGGTTCTTCTCCTATCCCTCTGACCGCTCATTCAGCATCTCCTTTGCTGGCTCCCCCTTCTCTCCACTTCCTCTTGCTGTTGGGGTCCCCAAGGGCCTGATCCTCAGTCCCCTCCTCTTTTCTATCTAATCCCCAATCGGACAAACCATCCACAAATTTGGGCTTCAATACCATTTCTATGCTGACGATACCCAGCTATACATCTCTTCCCGTGACATCTCAGCACCATTCCTCCAAAAACATCACTGATTGTCTGTCCACTGTCTCTAATACCATGTCCTCCCTCTTTCTCAAACTTAACTTTTTAAAAATGGACTTTCTCATCTTTCCGTCTTTTAGCCGACCTCCCCTCAACATTTCCATCCATTCCCTTCTCTTCTCTATCTACACAGCCGTGACTGGACAAACCATCTGCAAAATCGGCGTTCAATACCATCTCTACGCTGATGACACCCAACTATACACCTTCTCCTGTGACATCTTTGAATCATTCCTACAAAATATCACTGACTTTCTGCTGTCTCTAATACTATGTCCTAACTGACCTTCTCATCTTTCCGCCTTCCAACCTACCTCCCCTCAATATCTCCATTCCAGTATCTGGCACCATCATAACCCCCAGACAGCAGGCCCACTGTCTTGGGGTCACGCTGGATTCTGACCTCTTCTTCACTTCCCACATCCAATCTTTGGCCCAAACATGCCACCTGCACCTCAGAAATATTACTAAAATCCAGCCATTTCTCACCACGGACATGCTAAAAACACTTGTTGTCGCCCTCATCCATTCCCGATTCAACTACTGCAACTCGCTGCTCATCGGCCTTCCCGCACCAGACTATCCTCTCTACAATCCATACTAAATGCATCAACTAGATTCATTTTCTTATCCAGCTGATTCTCAGATTCCTCTGCACTATGCCAGTCACTGCACTGGCTGACCACCCAGTACAGAACTAAATTCTAACTCATCACCCTCACCCACAAAGCCCTCCATGGTGCCGCACCACCATACATCGCCTTCTTCCTGTCCATACATCAACCAGCACACACACTCCGATCTGCTAACACACTTAGACTAAACGCCCCTTTAAACACCCCAGTCTTTAAAATAATGATTGGGAATAGAAAACCAAGCCAGAAAACCATACACAGACAGCTGTTTTGAAGTGTTTGTTCCTCATCAGTGTGCACTATGTTTCTGGCATGGATGGTGAGAGGTGTGTGACGTGGGTTCAGGAGGGGTGTCACCTTTCCTTAAGGAGAACACCCAGAAGATGTGTGGAGACACCTAGGAGGTGAGTTGGTCAGGAGGGGTATTGTCTCTCCCCAAGGAAGGGGTGTGGAGACACCTAGGAGGTGAGTGAGGAGACTTCTAATCATTGTTTTAAAGACTGGTTTAAAGAGTTCTACATTGATTTGAAGGAATGCTACCATCCAATAGGTGGCTCTGCAGAGGTATTGTTCCATCTTCCTTATTTGCTTATATTACCAAAAGAAGCACACATGCCCTTATGAGTCTCCTCACTCACCCCTTAGGTGTCTCCACACCCCTTCTGGGTGCTCTCCTTGGGGAGAGACGATGCCCCTCCCAACCCACTTACCTTCTAGGTGTCTCCACACACCTTCTAGGTGCTCTCCTTAAGGAGAGATGACACCCCTCCCGACCTCTATACTTTTGAGACATCCTGTATTTAATTTGTCTTGGATTGTGGTGTGCACCACTGAAAAGCTCCATATCCTTTGTTCTTGGGACTATTTTTAATGGATGCAGGACCAGCTAGATCTCCAGACTATTGTGCCCTCGTGAGAAGTTATTATACAGCATTTAATTTACAAATGCACTCAGTTATATGTATCATGGCTCCATATTGACCTCTAGAGCATCTTATAATCCGTTTTAATTTTCATTCATTCAACGTGTAAGAAACTTCCTATGTAAAAGGGAAAATCCCACAGGAAATAACAGATTTTGTATATTTCATTAAGATTTTTTTTTACTTGTTATTAATATTTTTATTGCTCTCTGGATGATCCAAATAAATGGGACCATTTTGATAATTGGTTCACAGATCTCAACATGTTTTATTGCATCTAATAAATTGAAATCCTGTACCGAATGGAGGCGAGAGAAGCTGATAAAAATAAAACCTCGCTTCTTGTACATTCCGTAATTCTCATTAAAAATAAGTAACTGGAATATAATCAACACATTCTAAAATCAAGCGGACGCCACTTCCACTGCTGAGATAAACTTGAATGGCTTTAGGAAAAAAAATAACTCCTAACATGATTATGATTCCCTTAATTTTAATAATATCTTCTTTCTTTAACCACCTTAGCACATGCGTGACTAATACATCCGCTTTATGCACCTGAAGCAAACACAAATATATTTTCTTTAATCCATTGCTTTGCTCCCAAGCAAATACATCTGATCCAATACTTTGGACTTAATCCCTTCAAATTGAAATTTTTATTTAATCACAAACTACAGAATTATAGGCTAGCAGCAAGTTAACCAACGGGTGACTTTTATGTTACATATTAATAGCTGCCATGCCCAAAAGAGTTGCTACTTTATATTTTCCATTCCAGTTTCAAGTAAGCAAAAAGATATGTTCTTCCTCACCTTTCCACTTGGCTGAACTTATCCCATAATGTGTAGCGTGAAATGTAGAGCATTGAACAAAACATGATTTTTTTGCAATACTCTGTGAGAAGATATCTATCCTATGTGAATCTCCGTGCTGCCACACAGTGGTTGCGATATGAATTCCAGCCTGCTGAACATTTTACTTGCATGTCACATAATATGTTGAATTTATACCATGAAAATTTGTTTAAAATTTGTGGAAAAGTTAAGGCTGAGTACTATTCAAAAGAAGGAAAGTTGACATGCAGAAAACAGTGTATTCCCATATTTAATAAATAAATTGTATTAAAGGGGTTGTCCCCAGGGTCCACAAAAAGTGGGTGTTTTTTTTCTGCTGTCCATAGCATCTGGCAGAAAAATACCCTGTCCATGAATGGCACATGCAGGCAGACACCTCTAAGGCAGTCAGACCTATGAAGGAAGGGGTTCTTAACAACAGGAAGAGAGATGTTACGGATTAAGACATCCTTCAATCCTCTGTCTGGCTGCAGTGTGCTCAGCCAATCACAGTCTCATCTTAGATAGCACACACTGTGCTACAGAAAAGATCTCAGACTGTTGTTCTGACTCATGAAATTCTTTCAGGTATAAATGTAAGTCATACATTTTTAATATTCCTCCAATGCAAATATTTTTAATGCAAATAACTTTTTTAAATTCTGCAGCTGGTTTGACATATGTTTTTACTTTCCATGTCGATTCAATAAGAATACACTTTTTCTTTTAAAAGAAACAGCACTTTATAGTGTATCAAGAATTTATTGTCTATTGCATACAAAGTACTGCTTTCAGATATTATGCCTATATATAATAGTTTTTGGGAGCTTTATTTCACTTTTTGAAGGAAATATATAAATTCTATTTGACCCCATCTGCGTGTTCGAGAATTGCAAATTTATTTAAGCCTGAATTTTTCTTAATGTGATTTTAAATGCCATTTATAATGTATTTGGATCTCAAATTCTTTTTCTGTATTTGTACTTTATTCTTTTTGTGTTTTGTCCCATAATTACTTTTGCTTTACAATGCTTCAGTTATTCTAATATACACTATGGAGCCCAGCTCTTTGAGAAGGGATCTGTATTTCCTCTAAGGGCACCTACCCACTGGCGTTGCCGAGTTTCGTGCGTGAAAAACGCAGTGTTTTCTGCGCCTTTTTCGCGCCTTTCCATTGACAATCATGGGTGCATTAAGAGAAAAATAAGGAGACATAAATGTATCCCATTGCAGTGCCCTGGACAGCAGAGCTAACGTCAGATTAAATGCAGGTGGGCTTCAGCCCAAACTGCATGCCCCAGTCAGGCTCGAGTTTTTTATAAGTATACACAGGCACGTACATCTCCCTAATGGGAAGTCCATGTGGACCGACAGCATGCGTGGGTCCCAAGAAGCCACTGGCGGTACATAAATATATCCCATTGCAGTGCCCAGCACAGCTGATGTAACGTCAGCTTTAATGCAGGTGGGCAAAAAATAATTGGATTACACTGTAGGCGAGGGCCCAAAAAAATTGGTGTACCAACAGTACTAATGTACCTCAGAAAAATTGCCCATGCCCAACCAAGAGGGCAGGTGAAACCCATTAATCGCTTTGGTTAATGTGGCTTAATTGGTAACTAGGCCTGGAGGCAGCCCAGTTAAAATACAAATTGGTTCAGGTGCAAGTTTCAACGCTTTAATGAGCATTGAAAAGTATAAAAATTGTTTACAAAAATTATATGACTGAGCCTTGTGGGCCTAAGAAAAATTGCCCGTTCGGCGTGATTACGTGAGGTTTCAGGAGGAGGATCAGGAGGAGGAGGATGAATAGAATACACAGATTGATGAAGCAAAAAGGTCCCCGTTTTTGAAGGTGATAGAGAACGATGCTTCCATCCGTGGGTGCAGCCTACGTATTGCTTAGGTATCGCTGCTGTCCGCTGGTGGAGAAGAGAAGTCTGGGGAAATCCAGGCTTTGTTCATCTTGATGAGTGTAAGCCTGTCGGCACTGTCGGTTGACAGGCGGGTACGCTTATCCGTGATGATTCCCCCAGCCGCACTAAACACCCTCTCTGACAAGACGCTAGCCGCAGGACAAGCAAGCCCCTCCAGGGCATACAGCGCGAGTTCAGGCCACGTGTCCAGCTTCGACACCCAGTAGTTGTAGGGGGCAGAGGCGTCACTGAGGACGGTCGTGCGATCGGCTACGTACTCCCTCACCATCCTTTTACAGTGCTCCCGCCAACTCAGCCTTGACTGGGGAGCGGTGACGCAGTCTTGCTGGGGAGCCATAAAGCTGGCAAAGGCCTTGGAGAATGTTCCCCTGCCTGCGCTGTACATGCTGCCTGATCTCTGCGCCTCCCCTGCTACCTGGCCCTTGGAACTGCACCTTCTGCCACTAGCGCTGTCGGATGGGAATGTTACCATCAGTTTGTCCGCCAGGGTGCTGTGGTATAGCATCACTCTCGAACCCCTTTCCTCTTCGGGTATGAGAGTGGAAAGGTTCTCCTTATACCGTGGGTCGAGCAGTGTGTACACCCAGTAATCCGTAGTGGCCAGAATGCATGTAACGCGAGGGTCTCGAGAAAGGCATCCTAACATGAAGTCAGCCATGTGTGCCAGGGTACCTGTACGCAACACATGGCTGTCCTCACTAGGAAGATCACTTTCAGGATCCTCCTCCTCCTCCTCCTCCTCCTCCTCCTCAGGCCATACACGCTGAAATGATGACAGGCAAGCAGCATGGGTATCCTCAGCAGTGGGCCAAGCTGTCTCTTCCCCCTCCTCCTCATGCTCCTCCCCCTCCTCCTCAACGCGCTGAGATATAGACATGAGGGTGCTCTGACTATCCAGCGACATACTGTCTTCCCCCGCCTCCGTTTCCGAGTGCAAAGCGTCTGCCTTTATGCTTTGCAGGGAACTTCTCAAGAGGCATAGCAGAGGAATGGTGACGCTAATGATTGCAGCATCCCCGCTCACCATCTGGGTAGATTCCTCAAAGTTTCCAAGGACCTGGCAGATGTCTGCCAACCAGGCCCACTCTTCTGTAAAGAATTGAGGAGGCTGACTCCCACTACGCCGCCCATGTTGGAGTTGGTATTCCACTATAGCTCTATGCTGCTCATAGAGTCTGGCCAACATGTGGAGCGTAGAGTTCCACCGTGTGGGCACGTCGCACAGCAGTCGGTGCACTGGCAGATTAAACCGATGTTGCAGGGTTCGCAGGGTGGCAGCGTCCGTCTTGGACTTGCGGAAATGTGCGCTGACCCAGCGCACCTTTCCGAGCAGGTATGACAAGTGTGGGTGCTTTTCAGAAAGCGCTGAACCACCAAATTAAAGACATGGGCCAGGCATGGCACGTGCGTGAGGCTGCCGAGCCACCACCAAGTTACGGCCGTTGTCACACACGACCATGCTCGGTTGGAGGCTCAGCGGCGAAAGCCAGCGGTCGGTCTGCTCTGTCAGACCCTGCAGCAGTTTGTGGGCCGTGTGCCTCTTCTCTCCTAAGCTGAGTAGTTTCAGCACGGCCTGCTGACGCTTGCCCACTGCTGTGCTGCCACGCCGCGCGACACCGACTGCTGGCGACGTGCTGCTGCTGACACATCTTGATTGCGAGACAGAGGTTGCGTTGGAGGAGGAGGAGGGTGGTTTAGTGGAGGAAGCATACACCGCCGCAGATACCAGCACCGAGCTGGGGCCCGCAATTCTGGGGGTGGGTAGGACGTGAGCGGACCCAGGCTCTGACTCTGTCCCAGCCTCCACTAAATTCACCCAATGTGCCGTCAGGGAGATATAGTGGCCCTGCCCGCCTGTGCTTGTCCACGTGTCCGTTGTTAAGTGGACCTTGGCAGTAACCGCGTTGGTGAGGGCGCGTACAATGTTGCGGGAGACGTGGTCGTGCAGGGCTGGGACAGCACATCGGGAAAAGTAGTGGCGACTGGGAACCGAGTAGCGCGGGGCCGCCGCCGCCATCATGCTTTTGAAAGCCTCCGTTTCCACAAGCCTATACGGCAGCATCTCCAGGCTGATCAATTTGGCTATGTGCAGGTTTAACGCTTGAGCGTGCGGGTGCGTGGCGGCGTACTTGCGCTTGCGCTCAAACAGTTGCGCTAGCGACGTCTGGACGCTGCGCTGAGAGGCATTGCTGGATGGGGCCGAGGACAGCGGAGGTGAGGGTGTGGGTGCAGGCCGGTAGGCACTCGTGCCTGTGTCCTCAGAGGGGGGTTAGATCTCAGTGGCAGGTTGGGGCACAGGGGGAGAGGCAGTGGTGCAAACCGGAGGCGGTGAACGGCCTTCGTCCCACCTTGTGGGGTGCTTGGCCATCATATGCCTGCGCATGCTGGTGGTGGTGGCTCCCCAGCTGATCTTGGCGCGACAAAGGTTGCACACCACTGTTCGTCGGTTGTCAGGCATCTATGTGAAAAACTGCCACACCTTAGAGCACCTTGGCCTCTGCAGGGTGGCATGGCGCGAGGGGGCGCTTTGGGAAACAGTTGGTGGATTATTCGGTCTGGCCCTGCCTCTACCCCTGGCCACCGCACTGGCTCGGCCTGTGCCCACACCCTGACTTGGGCCTCCGCGTCCTCGTCCACGTCCTCTAGGCCTACGCCTACCCCTCAGCATGCTGTATTACCAGTAGTGCAGAAACAGAACGCTGTAATTAAATGTGCCGCTTATTGGCCTGTGGTTGGAGGCTGACTTCGCTTACGGAACGCACAGCAGAGCCAGGAAATGATTTTGCGCAAGCCTGCTGTAACACTTAGCTGGCTGCGTATGAATTCGGACAACTACCCCCAGCAGAGACCCAGTACACTGAGGACAGTCACAGGCAGCCCAAATAGATTTTTTTCCCCAAATGTTTTTGGAAAGGCCCACTGCCTATATACACTAAATATGTCTTCTGTCCCTGCCTCACCACTACTGGCCCTGGACTATGTAAAATTACTGCAGACTGTTTCACTGTGGACAGGAATACAGCGGTGATGTAACAGGGAACACAGAGCCAGGAAAGAAATTTGCGCAAGCCTGCTGTAACACTTAGCTGGCTGCGTATGAATTAGGACAACTACCCCCAGCAGAGACCCAGTACACTGAGGACGGTCACAGGCAGCCCAAATAGATTTTTTTTCCCAAATGTTTTTGGAAAGGCCCACTGCCTATATACACTAAATATGTCTTCTGTCCCTGCCTCACCACTACTGGCCCTGGACTATGTAAAATTACTGCAGGACGCAATGCTCTGCACGGCCGATATACAAAAAAAAAAAAAAAAGTGCAACACTGCAAAAAGCAGCCTCCACACTACTGCACACGGTTAGATGTGGCCCTAAGAAGGACCGTTGGGGTTCTTGAAGCCTAAAATAACTCCTAACACTCTCCCTATAGCAACTCCAGCAAGACAGCACTTTCCCTGAACTATGTCAGAATGCATCTGTGGCGAGCCGCGGGAGGGGCCGATTTATATACTCGGGTGACACCTGATCTCGCCAGCCACTCACTGCAGGGGGGTGGTATAGGGCTTGAACGTCGCAGGGGGAAGTTGTAATGCCTTCCCTGTCTTTCTATTGGCCAGAAAAGTGCGCTAACGTCTCAGAGATGAAAGTGAAAGTAACTCGAACATCGCGTGGTGCTCGTTTCGAATAACGAGCATCTCGAACACGCTAATACTCGAACGAGCATCAAGCTCGGACGAGTACGTTCGCTCATCTCTATTCCTATGTGAAAAATTGCAACGAAACAAAAAAAAAAAACCAAATGGACAAGAACACATTCTATGCTAATTGCTCTTCAGAAAAAAACGCAAAACGCAATTTAGCATCGCAGGAAAAAAAATCGCCAGTGGGTAGGCACCCTAAATGTGTTATGTCCTGACATCAAATAAAGTTCTTTACTATTCACCATTCTTAAGTCCACTATCCCTTTGTGGTTCGCACCAAGATCCTAGTTCTCTTTTTCTCTCCTCCATGCCTACTGGCTCTGTAGTGTCACTAGAAGAGCAATATCATTTATCTCCAGTCGCTCATGGCTCTTCCACTCCAGAAGCTCTGCCCACCCTTCCATGTTCTTGGTCTATGTAGTACACTTTAGGAAGAAAGAATATGCCAATCTATACTTTAAAGGTACTAATAAGCACAACATGGCTCACTGTTTCCCTTCATTTGCACAATTACAGCGTACAGTTACTTTTTACTTGTTTTTTTATCAGAGCAGTAGTTACAGAGCAGCTGCTCTTCATCCATTCTTCAAATTGCTAGAGCCCAGGACAGTTATGTTGCAAAAAATGCCCCCAACCCACCCCACTGCGGAGAGGAAAAGACAGAACAATAACAGAAAAAAGGTCTTTGTCATTTTTCTGCCCCTTGCTGTCTGCAAGGTAGGGGAGCGGGACATCTCAACAGTAGTCCATCTTGAGCTCCAACAATATGAAGGATAGAAAGAAGACACTGTGATCGGAAAGTGGGCCATCTTCATATCAGTGTTTGAACACTGATACAACTCTCAATTGTTCTTCTCCATTATAAGAGCAGAACAAGGTAATGAATGGCAGTGTGAGATCTGACATGTACCAGATGACAATGGTGCCTGACAGACCCCATCGACTATAATGGGGTCCGTCAGATTCCTGTCATGGTGTCCAGTGTATTACTGAAAAAATACCTTTTTGCACTACTTTTTTCTGTATTTTGGATGATATCTGAAATGAAGGATCCTAACTTAGTCATGATTACACTTAGTCTTCTACAGTTCTAGAGCTAACGGAAACTTATTAAGGTTTAGTGACCTCTTTGGCTAGTTTTTGCAACAGCACTATTATCAATTCAGTACTGAGCTATGGATGAGAACACAGCAGGATTGCTAGCCATCCATTAAAAGTCATTCTCATTTGTATACCATCCATAGTGCACAGCATGTAAAATCCTGACAGTCCTTTTGGATTACTGTGACACTGGACTTGAATGGATTTTGGAATCCGAAGAAGGGGGTCTGTGTTAATAGAATTGTCAAGGTGTTAAAAAAAATACTTACCCATTAAATACCCACCAGTCTTTGTTTACATAACAGGAGTGATGATGTTAGTAAGTATTGTATGCCATATTGTCACGTTGTGATTTGACTGGCAGTTTGGACAGCCAATCACCTTTCCATCTAAGTACAGAGGTTCCAGTGGATTTATAAAAGAAGTGTTGCAGCCCTGAGAGAATGTCAGATTTCCACTCTTCTCTTACCTGCTGCATCATTCCCTGCAGTGCATGCTTTGATCGGTTGTCTGGAAGGAGATTCCTCTGATCATCCCATCAGAGATATCATTATACTGTATAATCCAACCGTACCCTGCCATGAGTGCTGGTCATTTTGCTTATGTCTGCTGTGGGGTGCATGCTGCCCTTCGAGACTTCAGTCTGTCCAGTTCCTGTTCTGTTTGATTTTTTTTAGCTCTGTTTATCTGTTTATACTGTGTTTTGTCAGTCCGTCAGATTGGTAGTCGAACACCCCATCCATGCTTGTTTGCCCTACCAATCCATTGGTGGGCAGACACCCAAGCTTTGTCCTGTTATTTCCTCTTTGTCCATTAGTAAGCGGATGCTAAAGCCTTGTCTTGTCCATCCGTCCGTCCGTCCATAGGTATGTAGATGACTGAATTTCCTTCCATCCATAGGTGTGTGAACACCTGAATTTATGTCTTGTTTTGTATGTTTGGTGTAGCAGGCTTCCTTTTTCTGACTTGTCCATGTGTCCAGTTATTTCTTAGTGACATCCAGGGATAGACTAGGCCCAGTAGATACAAGATGTGGGGCCATCCTTATCAGGACGATTACCCTGCAGGAACTGAGCAGACAGATCTCAGGAAAGGAAGCATGCATATCACAGCAAACATAGGCAAAATGACAAGCGCTCCTGGCAGGGCACGGTTGGATTATATAACATAATGATAACTGTGATAAGTCGACAACGGGAATCACCACCCAGACAACCAATCATAGCATGCACTGCAGGGGATAATGCAGCAAGTAAGAGAAGAGGAAAACCCTAAGGCATTCCCAACATCTAAAACCAGGTATTTCTGCAGTGACCACATCTTGCAAAACTCCATCTCTTATACATCCACAGGAACAACTGTACTTAGATAGAAAGGTGATTGGCTGGCTGGACTATAACAAAACAGATTAAACAGATGGATAGTCCAGACTGACAGCCAAATAACAAGGTGACACATATGTCATCACTGCTACTATGTGAACAAAGCATTGATACTAGAGTGTCAGAGGATGTAACAGCTGAGAATTGTGTGGGTTTTTTATATATATGTTTCTGGTAGAACCTCTGGAAAACCCCTTTAATTTTGAGGTCTTTGTGATTTAAGAGGGGTGAAAAGGGTGTGTGCTGTTTATAAAGGGATAGAGTATATGTCCATATAAATGTTGGACTGTGTGATTTCTGGATTAGTTGTCCAAAACGTTTTGAAGAGGAGGTTGGCAAACCTGGTTGTCCCGCTTCTGGCTATTGAAGGCCTATCTTTAGCGAAGGTCATCAATAGCGCATTGGCAGGGGTCCGCCACTTGTGACGCCTGGTGATAAGCTCTTTTCCCAGGATAGTATTTGTGTGCATAGAACTGTCTCTCTGTGGAAGCAAACCACTCAATATATTACTCAGTGGCCCAGTCTGGTATTGCATGTTGAGTCCCGAGGATAGGTTATCAATAACTAAAAATGGGAGAACCCCTTTAACTAAAACATAACAATAACAAAAGACAATAAAAACAAGTAAAAAGCAGTAGTGAACAAGCTTTCTATACAATGCAAGTGCACCATGGAACAGTGTGAAGTATAAGTACATGATATATGCAAACAATTTAAAACATGTAATTGCAAGAGGCTTAGCAATAAATATATAAATTGCATATAAGTTATTATCAGGAAAACTCATCCCCTTAAAGTGCAAGTGCCCAGGAACTAATAAAACAACTACGGAGAGATGTTCATCCCAAAAAAGTATGTAAACATATGAAAGTAAAAATACATTAATGCAATGTGCCATTTATTGCATAATATGCAACACTGCTTCTCATAAAGCAGAAAAGTCTGTCCAGGAAGCAAGGTGAACCTCACATGATCTTGACCAGAATCAAAAGGAAAAAAGTGATGGCGCTTAACACGCACAAAACAATCTATCGCTAACCCATTAGCTTCATCACGGAGAAATGCTAAGTGATGCCAAGATATTTCTGGTCTTATACAGAGTGGTTAATCACAAATCAATCTTACTCACAATGATGAGGGAAAGAGATCGAGGCTAAGATGTGTGTTACGTCTTACAGGAGAATGCACTGCAAGGGCAGAAATCCATGACTTCAAGCCGTCGAGACATTGGGAGCTGCAACAATGACCTAAAACACACAAGCAAATAAACCAAAGAATAGTTCAAAAAGAAGAATATTTTGTGCTTTTGAAGAGTCAAGTCAAAGTGCTTACCTTAAGGCCCTTTTAGACGCAACGATTTTCACTAAAAAAATCACTCAAAGCCGTATTTTGAGCGATAATCGTTTTGTCTAACTGCACTGACATTGTGCAGTTTTCGTTAAGCCGTCGATCAGTTATCAGGAACTCACAGCAGGATACAGCTGATACTATTGTTTAAGCTCCCTGATGATAGACGGGGTATAAAGAACAGAGCAGTCCAGCTATGTTCCCCATACCCCGCTCGGAGCACTTGACTGTATAACAGCCGGGTGCTCCAAACAGGGAACAGCTGGAGGCAGAAGACAAGCGGAGACACCCCGCTTGTCTTCTGCATCCTCCTCTTGGAGCTATGTAACAGCTGGGGGCTCTGAGCAAAGAAAAGATGTGTGCAGAACACCCTGCTTGTCTTCGGCATCCACCGCTCGGAGCGCAAGGTGATCGCTCAATGCTTGAGCGATCACCTTGCGCTGTAAAAAGAACACAACGATTATCACTCAAAAATCGCTTAAAAGATTTTCTGAGCGATAATTGTTATGTCTAAACCAGCCTTAAACCCTGTGGAAATGCTGTGATATGACCTGAACATGGTTGTGCATGTAAGGCATACCAGAAATATTGATGTATTTCTAAAATACATTTGCAGGGAGGAATGATCTAAAATTCCACCTCAAAATTGTACAAATGTTATTTGCAGCTACAGGAAACATTAAGTAGAGGTGACTGCTGTTAAAAGGGGATCAACAGCTTATTCAGTTCAACAGTTCACTTACTTTTTCTTGTTGTACTGTAAATGTTTACTCAATGTGCTCAAACAAAGACATAAAGGGTAAAACTGTTTGCATTTTATTAGTTTATTTAGATTGTTTTTGTCTACAATTGTGAATTAGATAACAATCAAACTCCATTTTATAAGTAATCAATGCAGAGATCCAGGTAATTCATAAGGGTTCACTTACTTTCTTGCAACTGTTTAGTAAAATTGTCAGTATGAATTACCAGAGATAACATATAGTGAAAGGGGTTGTCCCGCGAAAGCAAGTGGGGTTCAGCACTTCTGTATGGCCATATTAATGCACTTTGTAATGTACATCGTGCATTAATTATGAGCCATACAGAAGTTATTCACTTACCTGTTCCGTTGCTAGCGTCCCCGTCGCCATGGTGCCGTCTAATTTCAGCGTCTAATCACCCGATTAGACGCGCTTGCGCAGTCCGGTCTTCTCCCTTCTGAATGGGGCCGCTCGTGCCGGAGAGCTGCTCCTCGTAGCTCCGCCCCGTCACGTGTGCCGATTCCAGCCAATCAGGAGGCTGGAATCGGCAATGGAATGCACAGAGCCCACGGTGCACCATGAGAGAAGACCTGCGGTCCACCGTGGGTGAAGATCCCGGCGGCCATCTTCGCAAGGTAAGTAAGAAGTCACCGGAGCGCGGGGATTTGGGTAAGTACTATCCGTTTGTTTTTTTTTAAACCCCTGCAACGGGTTTGTCTCGCGCCGAACAGGGGGGCTATTGAAAAAAAAAAAAAAACGTTTCGGCGCGGTACAACCCCTTGAAGCATGGCAAATTACCGGGATGACATGGATGGTAAACACATTAGCTTGTGGCAATCACTCTATAGTTCTAACACCTAGTAAAACATTTCATAGAGAAATGCATTAATGATATGAAGATATGTAATAAAATAAAACCAGTAAAGTAGAAGAAAAAATGTTAAAAAAAAAAAGTCAATTCTAATAAGAAACTGATTTCCTTCAGGATGGAGTCAAATAGGGTATCATTAATGTTATTCTTCCTTAAGTCAAACTATCTAGAAATGTATCCACTGACTTTGCCACAAGTAACGTAACTTTAGACTTGTGAGGATGCATACATTAATTACAAAACAGCGCAGTGTAGAAAATTCTCTTTCGGAAACATTTTTGCAGTGCTCAGGGTCTAGGAATAATCTTTTGTTCCGCTTCAGTTTTGTAGTTTGCGGACTAAAATTGTCATTTATGGATGTTCAAGGGCAGGTTCTCTCCTACGTACTGAAGAGTTTTATATTTAGAGTCTCTTTTTATTTTCAGATGAATAGCTGATTTTTTTTTTTTTTTTACACAAAGCTTGGCTAGGCCGTTCCGTTAATAAATGATGATTGGCATCGGTGCAATTGGAGCTGTAGTGTCATCATTAGCTCCTGTATTATAAGCAGAAATTTCATACCAAAAGCCTATAGGCATATCAGGGAAATCAAACAGTAGTGAAGGCTGCCAGACAATGTGTCAAACAAAATCAGTCTAAATGTTAAAAGAGGGAAAAATTCCGTTCTTTAAAAAAAAAAAAATGTACTGATCTACACGAAGCGGGTAACCAGCTTCCATTTCATATCTCAGTGCATTTTCAGTAGTTAATGAAATATATAATAAAATATACTATGACACAGTACTATGCTATACTATACTAAACACCAGTGTTTTCCAACCTGCGGCTCTCCAGATGTAACTAAACTACAATTCCCAGTATCAGGGCATGCAAGAAGTTATAGTTTCCCAACTGCTTGTAAACAGCAACTTGGAGGTTGCTTCTCTTACGTAACGTTAAAGAGGTTGTCCAGGAAGACAAAATTCTTGCCTGGACTTGTGGTGTTAGAACCTCAACTTCCGTCCCAATTCTGACACAGGGCAACATGGTATGGCCTCTGTATCTGTCCATCCTGGGGCTGGACTGTCCATTGATTTTAATGAATGGCATATAATAATAATAAAGGGAGTTTAGGGTGGCTACATCTGGCCTGAAGCTCCAGGGGGGCCCAAAGCCTTCTAAAACGCCTCTATTATAATCCATTATATGCCAGACCGGACCCTCCATCTTCTTACAGACTTTAGCCACCCAGCGGTGCTTTCATATCAAACTTCCTGTCAAGTTGTAGTGCTACTCAGTCACATGATCATCCGCCAGCAGCAGCAGAGCCTGACTCCTCTCCTTTGTCTCTAATGCTCAGACTGTGTTGTATGGGGTTGTATGGGGTGCAAGACAAAGACTCAAGGGATTATTGCTTAAACAACCACAAGACTGAACGAATTGCCAAATTTTTAAAATAAAATTGCAACCACAATTGAACGAATACATGTAACGATTATCGCTCACTTTCGGACATTTGAATACATTTTGAGCGATATAATCATTGCATGTAAAAGGGCCTTTAGGCTCTGAAGCTGCCAGGTGATGTGACTCAGCAGCACTGTGGTATGACAGGCAGTTTGATGTGACACAGAATCGCTGGCTAGAGTCACCACCCTGTTACTACAAAAGGCCACATATGGGAGCACTATTACTAAGGGGCGACACAGCGGATACTGTTAGCGAGAGGCCATATTCGGTCACTATTACTATAAGGGGGTGCATTGGGAGCACTATTATTTTAAAGGACTACTTGTTTAATGTTTTAACAGAAAATATTCTATTGGGTGAAGGAGAAGGGGAGCATTGTATGTGTCGGAGGGTGAATGGGGGGAGTTGTATGAACAGCCCAGGGCCTATGCTCTACTTAATCTGCCACTCATTGCAATAGCTAATCCAGTCCCCTTTTCTATCGTGGCTGATGCAGAGATGCAGAGAAGTGGATTGGTTTAATTATGACATTTGCTATTTGATCATTACACACCTGGATAAATGTGGTCACTTTTTCCGTATTCTGGTAATCAAGGGTTGATGAGGGATTCATGGACTAAGGGGCACTGCATCTGCATTTAAACAATGCAAAAGGCATGATTAAAGTGAGTGTGCCGTGGACTTGTCTATTTGAGTTAAAGTACTAAACACAGAGAATAGTCAAAGGTAATGTCACATCCCGGACGAGCCCCCACTGTCGTAGATTTCCTTTGCGGAATTACGGCTTACTCCATTTGGAATGTTTACAGCCCTCCATATTAATTCTGAATTGATAATGCGCATAAGAAGTTCCCACACTGACACGATGTTCAGCATGCATAGCTTCCTCAATTCTAACTTTAATGTTGGGCGTGTAGCCTATTTTAAGAGTTTAACAAATCCGCCCATCTGGGCAGGTCAAAAATTACATGCATACAACGTATTGTTTAATTATTGGATAAGCATCTTGCAATTCTTCCATCCTCCGGTCATCTGTGATTGGCCATCAGGGTCAGGATGAAATGAGTGGGTTGTCTTGGAGCCACGTGGGGTTCCTTCGATATGATTGGATGTTACATCATGAACTATAAATTGCACAAACCTCCCATGTTATTTGCATACGTTTCCAGTAAAGTCGCTGGGGAAATTTCTGCGGTTGTCCATGTCTGATTCCTAGTTCCGTATTAGTGCATGCAGCTGGACAGTCAAATATATTTATACATGTTGGTTACGGGCTAAATTGCTAAATTCAATCTTTGTCAGCAGAGTTTTATAAAACAGATATTTCATATAAGCGGAAGTACCTATTGCATAACTTGTAGCAAGACATTATATTTGTAGCAAGACAGAAATATGTATACAGAATGTTCAATTGACAACTGTCTACTGCCAAAGCCCACCGATCCATAATATAGGAATACTGGACTTCCACCACAATAGTCAGGCTTTTCTTCAGTACAATGGTTTGGTTCATTGCCCTAGGCCTGTACCTAAATGATTTGAACTAGGTAGAGTACAATGTTGGTACCCAGAACATGACCCACTAGCCTTCCCCTACTATGACCCTGGTGATGTATTTTTTTTTTTCTCTTGGGAGAAGAATGGACAGCTTTAAAGAGGTTTTCTAAGACTAAAAAAAATAGGCATAGGGAATGGGCTAACATAAAAAGGTTAGCACTATCCCCCTATTAAATGGCACACAGTTCAGCACAGATACCTCCATTCTCATAACTTCAGTTTTTCCAGCAGTCACATGCTGTTCATTGTTCACATGACTGCAACCAATAAAAGGCTTTGCCAGTCACATGACATTTATGGCAGTATCACTGTTCAAGCCAGTTATTAGCCACAGTGGTCATGTGCACAATAAACAGCATGTGACCGCTATATGCGCTTCAAGGACTACAGCAGTTGGGACTGGAGGACCATTTAAAGGGGTTGTGTCAAATTCTAAAGTTATAGGATAGGGATATATTTATGAACAGTTTAGGTTCTTCTGTTGGGACTTCTACTGATCCCAAAAATGTGGGTTCTGAAGGTTCACATATAAAGGGAGTTTAAGTTGCTGCTGCTCTATTCATTTTAGTGGGAGCACCAGAGATTGCCAAATATTTGTACTTGGCAATTCCTGACGCTCCCATTGCTGTGACTGGAGTGGCAGCATGCATATGTTACCACCACTCTATTAATGCAGAAATCTTCATGACCCCTATTCTCGGAATTGGTGTGTGTCGTAGCAGTCAAACCATCCTCTATCCTGTGGGTGGGAGATAATTTGATAACTTGACACAACTCACAAAATGGGTGAGTATTGTTTTTATTTTTATTTTAACCCATTCTCTACCCATATTTTTTGCCCAGCCTAGGAAAAACCCTGTAATAGTAAAAAGTGGTACAACTAATATACATCATAATACATAGGTGCAATAGCTATGCCTATAGACATCCTATGGGCAAACAAAGAACACAAAACATAAGTGTGCCAAAAGCAGACTCAACTCTGCTATATCTGTACACTTGAAAACTAAGATGTGATTACAGTATTGACAACCTGAAATTATCCTCTGCAGATGTATTCGCTCTGTTCTTATCCTCCTACTTTATACTGGGTAGTATATTAGCTCCTTTTATTTCAGCAGATTAAATTGCAGGTGTCTGAATAGTATATAATAGATCCGATTGCATAAGACTCTCATGCACTTACATTAAATCTATTTTCGGTCTCCCCATTAGAGTAAAAAAAAAAAAAAAAAACAATCTAACTATATTAAAGGAATAACATGTAAAAAGATTTTTAAGTATTGATAAGCATACTTCTCCACACAAAATAAATATAGATTAAGCTGCGCTCTAATTTATCGAAGAACATCTGGTGTTTAGAAGAAAGAAATCTTTCTGTTCCCATTCCAAGTGTATGTGCTCACGAGATAGGACAGTATGATGAAATGTGAGGCTGGTAATCACTCTCCAACTTTCAATGTCCTTAAAATTAGATTACAGGGAGGAGTTGACAAGCTTTGCAGCCTGGAGTTATCAAATGGAAAATTACAGGGCTCGAACACCTTGATAGGAATGCTGCATGATTTAGTTGCATTTGTTTAAATACTTTTCTTGACCATTTTTTGGGGTGTTTTTTTTTCATTCGTTATGACCAAAACTAGTAGCCACCTCATCGTCTAGGGAATTTTGTTTGGCAATGTTCACAGTTGCATTTGGGAATTCCATTTTCCTGTTCTGAATGCCAGATAGAGATGGAACCACCCTAGAATGGAAGTGAACAGGATGGATCCCACTGACTATAGCGGAGCCTATTTGGCTTCCATCATACTGCCTAGCATTTGCTGCATTCATTTGTAAGAATTCTCCTGCCAGATCTGAGCCGGAGGCTCCAACAGTGAAATGAACCCAGCCCGAGGCCTTATTCATACCACCGTATGTACGCAGTTATTCAGCTGCGTCCAAAAATCAGGCAAAAGTTGTGACCATCTGAAGCATTGGATTCCAATATAGTCATTCAGAGGACAATTTTTAGCCATGTAAAAAAATAGCACCGGCAAAAAAAGCACATTGGCGGCTGTATATACACTGTGTCCAAAGATAGGTCTTGCCTAGAGATGAGCGAGCATACTCGATAAGGCAAACTACTTGAGCGAGTAGTGTCTTATTCGAGTACCTGCCCACTCGTCTCTAAAAATTCGGCTGCCGGCGCGGGTGACAGGTGAGTTGCGGCGGTGAGCAGGGTGGAGCGGGGGGGAGAGAGGGAGAGAGAGATCTCCCCTCCGTTCCTCCCCGCCGCTCCCCGCCCCCTGCCGGCACCCAAATCTTTAGAGACGAGCGGGCAGGTATTCGAATAAGGCACTACTCGATCAAGTAGTTTGCCTTATCGAGTATGCTCGCTCATATCTAGGCAAGACCTATCTTTGGCAGAGATACGCTAGAAGCTCCCGTAGACTCCTGAGTTGATCAGCCGGGGACCTTTGCTCGGCATGTTGACTGATGAGCTAAGCTGGCGTCAGCTGTGAGTGCCGCATTGATTTCAATGAGAGCTGTGCCTGCAGTTACTTCCGATCTGACGCCTACATTGATTTCAATGAGAGCTGTGCCTGCAGTTACTTCCGCTCTAACCCCTATGTGTAGCGGTGATGACCTATCCTGAAGTATCCTGATAGTAATAGTTACCCTGCAGTGAGAAGGATGGGGGATATAGGACCCCCTTTCTCAAGATCATTGTGAATCTCAGCGGTAAGATCCTCACCAATGAGCAAGTTATCTCCTATCCTAAATTGAGGGATAACTTGTAATTGTAGTAGAACGTCTTTAACACACTTACTTTCTTTTCCTTGCACTGTGGTTGAATGTTTACTCAATTACTTAATGTGCTCATATATAATATAGATGTACACACTACGTAAGTGTAGCATAGACGCTTCCATAATAGCCCCTTCACACTGTTCCCTTACAGCACTTTTATTCTTTTATAGGGAGGCGCCATGCGCAAATTCATAAGACCTAAAATGCTAAAATATAAAAGTAAAGGTTTTCATTCCTCAGTAATTAAACTGTAATGATTTAGAAGAGATAAAGTAATACAGATGTCCCATAAATGGATGACTGATGGGTACATATTTGCATTGAAGGATTTCCCTGGATTATTAGATGAGTTTTCATTATCTATATAATCAGAACTGTAATGTTCCTGCAAAACAAATCCCGCTGGTCAGTCCACATGGAGACATAGAAATGAACGGTAATACAAATACGAGCTAATAAAATGAAATGGACAAATATTTGCAGAGACAGCTCCACAAATGTTTCCAAATTATCCAAGTGTACAAGAACACAGAGCGACATAAAATGAGCTCTGCTAATTTCATCCTATGGGATTTGCTTGGACAATTCTATCCTGGAAATCTCTACAAATCTCCCTCGCTGTAAATAAAATTCTCGTACTTTTACTTGTAAAGTGAGTTTATATGAAGTCAGAATGCAGTACGCTATAAAACCAGGGTCATTAATCCAGAAAAAAAATTAAAATATCGCCAAATACAATTCTATCAAGTCATTCCACATTACACTAATCATAGAGATGTATTAGAGGGGAAAACGGCAGGGCTATCCATTTCCCGATCTTCTGCTCGGATTTTGTCCCTAAGGTTGCCTTTCTTCTGATTAAATAAAGGCTAAATTAGGCCATTAATATTATTAAGTGACTGTGATTTAATCAGAGCTGGAGAAGGCCATTAAGGGAAAAGAGAACATACACGTGTTAGACGCGTTTTTTAATCATCCTTTTTTTCCCCCTCCCTAAAATTAAATGTTCTCATTTACTTCCAAAGCCACCACCACCATCGCTGCTTTCCGTGTCTTGCAAAGGCTAATTTCATTTATGTTTTAATACTATAAATTTTATGCATACAGTTAAGCAAACCTGAGTTTAATAGTGTAGCAGAACTGAACTAGTCATGTGGCACAACTCAACGACTGCAAATAAACCCATTGACTAGCCTCCGGCTGCTCTCAGACATGCATATTTTTGCTCAATATTAGGTCCATGTTGAGGGGACCGTAACATGGAGTTAATGTAAATCTGTAGGGCTAATCACATGACTGAATTTTTTATTTTATTGACTTTTTCGACAATGCAGCACGATCTATATCTGCATATTACAGATCAGTAGTTGCCCAATAGAAAATAATAAAAATGTGGAGGAAAATACGGATGAAAATGTATGAATTCCGGATGCAAAGTCTTTTGGAACACATTTATTAGGCCACTTTTACACGTGTGACGCAATATCGCTGCAGGAAAATCGTGTTCTGTGCAGTATCGGTGACATCAAGATTTTGTGTCACTACAAAGTCATATGACTTTGTAGCACTCCATTGCCTGATTTTCAGGGAGGGGGGGGGGATTCTTGAAATATAAGCACCACCCCAAAAATAAGCCCTATCTGCAAAGAGAAAAAAGAATAATGCATCTCCTATCAGGCGCTGTCAGCTCTGGTGCACATCTCCTCTGCAGCTCCATCACACATTTCTGTGGTCTTCAGGCAGCCCTTCCTGGATTGGAGGTTGCAATTACCCACCTCCAGGAAGCGCTGGCTGTGATTGATTCTCGAGCGCCATGGCTCAGCCAATCAGAGCCACCACTCAAGGAACCAATGACAGCCATTCATTTTAACATTAGAAAGTCGCATTGACTTTTGCATTTAAAAAAAATGTGAGATATTATTGGGCACGGTAACGATGCGATATTATTCTCTAAAAAAAAGCATTGCTGATGCTCAAAAATCGCAGTGAACAAAGAGGCGATTTTGCCACCATTTTCTCGGGCCAAAATTGTGATTGCCCGTGTGAAACTAGCTTAAAGGTGATCCCCTGGTTTTGAGACAAAATTCTGCCCCGGGACAGGAGGTGGAGGGAGATATGTATATTACCTGCAGTTGTTCCTCTCTGTGGCCCTCCAATCTACCAGTTCTAGGCCCCATTTTCAGCCTCCAAAGATTGCTGCAATTTTCTTACTACAGAATTCACACTGTACATTGGAAATTAACACTAGCAATGCACTGTGGGGATGAGGTAGCCTAAAGATTGCATTGGCCATTCTGCATGGTGGAAAGTGGTTTCAGAACTGGTAGATTGGAGGGATGGCAGATTTTCTTTTGGCATTCTCAAGCTTTTTCCATGGTCCATCGTAGGTTTGCATTATGGTCGCTTGTGCCAACCCATTACCTATACTATTTAGACTAAGTTTTACTTGGTCTAATCTGCGCTTACTTTTTGTGCCTTTTTTCTGGCATTCAATTTCATAAGTGTGTCAGAAACATCTGACGCACAGATGCAATGCCCACATTCGTAAGAAAAAAAATAGCTTGAGCCATAAGTCATTTTTTATTCTTTTTGGCACAAATCAGTTGTAAATATGCCCTTTTCTACCCCAATTGCTATAATACTGCCCTTTTCTACTCCCCTAAAATACTGATTATGCCTTTTTTTGTCCCCTTTGTAATAATGTCCTTGTAATTATTAATACTGCCTTTTCTTCCATCTTTGTAAGGACTCAGTCAGATGAGTGTTTTTTTAGTATATAATAAGGTGCACTAAAAAAGCGCTTCTATTACAGCCAATGCTTTCCAATGAAAGCGTTCACATGTCTGATTTTTACAAGCGCTAAATAATCGCACCTGCAAAAGATAGGGCAGCGTTTAAAAAAGTGGAGCATCACACGAAAACACATTTTTTGTGCCATGCGAGGCAACTTTAACAGTAGGAAATCCTACTGTTAATGCCCTTAAATAAGCCCTAGCTACAGAAAAAAAATACATCACCTAGAAGCGCTGTCCAGCTCCGGGCATTTTCCACCCACTCCCCGCCACTGTTCTTCTTCATTTCTTCTGGCCGGGGATTAAAAAAATCCCTGCTTCCTGAAGGCGCTGCCTCTGATTGGCTGAGCACTGGGACCAATCACAGCCATTCAATGCATGTGTGCGAGTTTGAAAAAAAAAAAAGTGGGAAGATAGGTCTTGTCTATCTTCCACCTTTTTTTTCAGTCAAAACAAAACTAGCAGGATTTAAATCAGTGGGTTCGTTTTGGCCCATTTTGCAGCCATGATTTTCACTGCCATAAAATGGGACTAAAACACGCCCATGTGTTTAAATCCTTATCCCTTGCCCATCAGCCAATTAACAGGCAGCTCGGGGACTTTTTAATCCAAAGCAGCAAAGTAAAAAAACAAAAAAAAACAAAACACAGTCATGTGACCTTTCTGAATCTCCTAGTAGGAACATATATAGAATTCTACATATAGATATATATGCATGGGTATTTAACCAATTAACCCTTTCCAGCTTTTCCAGAAACAAATTTAAATGCAAAAGAAGAAGACCACTAAGGGAATTACATTTAATATTTAGCTTTTCTTTCTGCTTTAGTGTGCTCTGTGATATCAAACAACGGTAATATGCTGTGTGAAATCCACTTTCAAAGCTAATGATTTAAATGAAAAAAATATTGAAATCAGTAGAGCACAAAGGTGAACGCTGAGCGCGTATTTTGCCGTATTTAATGGCACCCGTAACATATTGTGCTGCAAACCTAAATTAAATCCAACAACTTTTCAAAGCTTTATAAAAGCCGTAAAGTTTCAATGGTTAAAAAAGCTTATTAGAACCTGTGTCAGTAGAATATGGTGAGTGCCTGAGGCATGGCCTTTTAAACTGAGCCCGGGGACCTCCCTGTCACCTGAGCGCAAAACAGTACTGTTTGTTCTAATATTTGACAATGAATATAAAAGGACCTACCTGTCCCCACAAAGATGAACAAACAGGAGCTAATGATTTGCCTGCAGTACAATTTGCCCTGTATGGAGCAACAAAACAAGGTGAAGTCAGCCAAATGAATACTAAATAATGAAGCATACAAATATGTGTCATCCTGTTTAAAGAGGTATTTTTTGAACAACCTTGTAATGATTGAAGTTTCCCATATATATTTAAGGTGTCATGCCATGAAGAATATTACGTTTATTTAAGTAAACCACCAAATTACAAACATAAAGTGGGGCAGATTTACTATTAAAAAATTAGTAGTTTTCTTTTGCAAATTGCACCAGAAAAATGCCTCACCGGCTTTACACATTTATGATGTGTTTTATTCACTTTTGGACACTTGTTTGGCATCTTAATAGAGGTGTGGATCTCCTCAGATGGGAGCATTATTACTAAATAGGAGCCACAGAGGGCAGTGCTATGTGTGGGCCACAGAGGGGAGCATTAAAGGCTCATTGGGGTAGCAGCAGGATTGGTACAGTGTGCAGTGCGGAGATTAATTCTGACTAGAAGAAGTCTTCATGGCGGTATTGGCTCAGACAGAGAAGAAAAGAAAAATCAGATGTCACCAATCAGAAGGGGTATCATCTGTGATTACTGCCCTACAATCACTATTAGGCCTCTTTCACACAGGTGTTGCGATTTTCGTCCACCCACATTGCGGCCGAAAAAGCTACAACCAAGTAACGGCTAAACCTCCTGTTTTCTCGTCTGTTCACACGGCTGGGCTGTAGTGTACGGTATATACACTGCGGCCTGGAATTCCATGGCCCAGGGGGAGAGACCTTAGCGCTACGGTTTCTCTCCTCCCCCTTGCTGGCCGTTAGCAGCACTAGAAGCTCCCATAAAAGCCTATGGAAGCTGCTGGCAAGAGGAGAGGAAGGACTTTAGGAACGCGAGCCACTGCTAAACTCCTTCCCACCTCCCCTTTCCTGGCAGCTCCCATAAGCTCTCATAGGAGTCTATGGGAACGGCCGACATATTATGGCAAAAATAGGACAAGTATTATCTTTCATGGCTGTGCGCAAAAGCGGCCGGCCAGAAGGCGCACCGTATGCGCTGTCTTTTCCAGACGGACAATTTTACACAGTGGAAAATCGCCCATCTGAACAAATGCATTGGAATCGAATGCATCAAATGGTTGTGATTTTTGGACGGTGTTTTACCGCGGCAAAATAGCCGTGATAAAACGCTTATGTGAAAGAAGCGTCAGTATGTAAAGCCATTATCTGGCTATTATGTGATGAATATATTATTTAGAGTTGGACTAGAACTAAGCAACTGTATCTAAGCGCACCTTGTTATATGTTATCTTATAAAAAATGTTTTATATATATAATGAATATATGTGTTTGTGTATATACGTATATTAGGGGAACAATTCAGAGTTTTACTATGTTTTATTCATACAGTTGTTCTAGTTGGATTATTAGAGGTAAAATCACATGTTGTGTTTAGTCATGGATAGTCTGGATGGCCAGCTGTAAGAGCAGCTTGGCTGTGAAATCTGAATAACTATATTTTTCGTACTATAATGGCGGCCTCACACGGATGTATTTGCATGCGTATGTGTGCGCACAACACACAGAGAATAAAACCCATTGTTTTCAATGGGTTCATTCTAATTTTTCTTTTTTGCATGCACATTTTGCGCGTACAATAAAAAAGCAGCATGCTCTATTTTAGTGAGCATAGGGATCTGCAAATGTACATATATGTACGCAAAGGTATGTGCAAAATGCTGTGCAATACTCGCAAACATCGGCACCTCGTTTTGCCTGATAACCATTTAAATTAGGGTGGGGGGATTCCCCCTCCCATGTGAACTAGCGGTGCCTGCGCAAATATGCACAACATTTATACAGGCACGCACACAAAATACATTTCTTCACGGTGCAAATAAGTTGCACTTACACAATTGTTATTGCACTTACATTCACGTGTGGTCCATTTCAAACAGTGGTGAGGGGCAGAGAGGGTGCGCCAGCTCAGTACACTAGCTCCCATCCCGCCTCCTCCCCTTGCAGAGAGGGGCAGCGTATATCAGCCAGGCATGAAAACCTGACCGATATACACACATCTGAATAAGCCCTTAAACCTCGGTCAGACAGACGAGTCCTACACGCTGCTGCAGCAGCGTGTAAACCACACTCCTATAGCAACCAATAGGCTGCTATGGAAGCGCTCACACAGACCCTTTTTAGAAGTGCAAAATCTGCTTAGCACACTAGTCTGACCAACCCCTTAGTGCTTCTACCGACAAGCGTAGGTGTAAATATGCTTGCAATAGTATGACGTAATTGCGCTGTGAAGGGAGCGCTATCACGGGCTATCGTACGCATGTTGGTGCATTTTGCTGTACTTTTCTGCACTGCTGAGCTTGTTTACATCAGTGCAGCACATACATGCTCTGTGATTTAATAGGTTTTGCAGTCCCCAGTGTTATCGATTTTCCTGCAAAATTCTGCATTTCAGTGCAAAATTTCATGCAGAACGGGTGCGCATTTACGGAATCCTATGGTGCCTTGGATGCACAAATGCGCACTAAAATAGAGCATGTCGCATAGATTTTCATGCAAGAGAAATATGCGCACAGAAATACATAATGTGGGGGATCCCATTAAAATCAGTTGGTTCAACTCTCTGCATTTTGCACAAGCAAATTCGAGCATGCAAAAACGTGCAAAAATGCGTCCAGATGCAGAAACCTTAGGGCGGCTTAGGACAAGCATTTGAGTAAATACACTCACCTCAGCGCAACAGATATGCGCAGTGAACAAGGTTGATGAACTTGATTTGCACACAAAAACAAAGCATGTCCTATTTTTTTCCTGTGGTTGTGAAATGCGCAGGAAAAAAATCAATGGGTTTCATTCTCTGCGTATTGCGCAAGCACATTTTGTGCGTGCAAATACGTCCGTCTGAAGGAGCTCTCAATCTGCTACACTTGTCTTCTAACAGATCTTTTCACCAAGCATCAGATGATGCAAGTGTACCTCAGTGTGTGAAATTACACAGTTTACGCAAGATATTTCCTAGTCCCTGCTGTAAAGTTCCAGGTGATGTGGTGAGCGGTTGGCTGCAATGACAGTGGTAATAGATCTGTTAAGAGTTGGCAGAAGCATGCGTTATAATATATTGATTTAGGTGCAATAAAACAGTTCCATGGCATTACATAAGATCCTGCTTGCCGATATGACTGCATTTATCTGCTGCCTATAGAGACTGGTAAGAAGTGTCCTCTGCAGTCGAGTGGCCAAACATCTGTTACTCTGAACAGCAGTCTCCATAGAGCCTTATAAATGTCTAAGTTGGTGACTTCAACAAGAAATAAGGAATTTTCAACATATCTTAGTACCGTGCTTTGTAAATGGCCCCCAAAACAATCATGCTGCTCACAGGAAAAGGTCCAGAAGAACCAGCCATAAGCTTCATAAATTAACTTATGGTACCCAATTCCTGCAGTGTTCTACGGTAAAGTGAGTGCACAGCCAGCTTGACTCCTTTTAGAAAGCTTTGCACGCACATTTCCATATAAGTGGATGAGAGTGCAGGCACAATCCCTGCTGAAAAGAGTCACGCTTGCTGTGCGCTCATTGACTTCTCCGGGGAACACTCCAAAAAAGAAGAATGGGTGAGAAGGAAAAGAGGTTCCCCAGGCTCCACATCAACTATGCTACGAGCACCATAACTTAGTTTATGGTGCTTATAATTCATGACAGGTTTCCTTTAAGAGATAACATTTTTGGAGATCAGAACAGGGTTGAATCAAATTTTATGGAGGCTCCTTGGAAAAACATGTAAGGGCTCCTTTTATTTTATTTTTTAACCCTTTCCAATCCAATATGCATCCTGGTTTTCCTAGGAGGATTACTCTTTTTCTGCCATTATACAACAGCGCTATATGCTGGCTAAAGCCAGTACTGCATGAGGTGACATGTTTGATTGGCTCCAACAGCAGAGAGGCTGGCAATATAGAGTAAGAGAACCCCGACGGACGTCTTCCAATATCAGAGCTGTATATCCTTAAATCATAATGTCTTCAGACGTCAGACAGTGGATTGGAAAGGGTTAAAGGGAAACTAGCTAAGGAAAGCCAGGCTAAAAATGATATAAATATATACTACAGAAATGATAATGCAATATAGTGCCCTAATAATACTGCCATGCAATACCACCATAACAGAGCTACTGTATATATTGCCCAGGTAACAGATTTGAGGTTGTAGGTTCACATACCAAAGATCTCCAGCACTTCCTATAGATGCTCAATTAGTTTGAGGCAAAGTCAACACCTTGAACTCTTTTTTCTGTTCTTCATCCATTCCCGAACACTTTTCTAGTGTGGCAGGATACATTATTTTGCTGAAAGAGGGTTCTGCCATTAGAAAATACCACTGCCGTGAAGGGGTGCACTTAGTCTATACAATGTTTAGGTTGGTGGTTCTTGTCAAAGTAGCATCTACATAAATGCCAGCACTAGTGTTGAGCAAATCAAAACAGTCAAATCCTGTTTCAGGTCAAACTTTGCTAAAGGTTCAGTTTGGTGCAACTCAAACCTTGGCAGTTTCTCTCAGCTGAACCCACTAAAATACCACTACCATCATCTCCTCTTTTAGAGGTAAGGGGGAATGTAGTGAACTGGCCAAACCATATTTTGGAAAAGTACGCTCATCACTAGCCAATACCAACATTTCCAAGCAGAACATTGCCCAGAATATCACACTGCCTCCACCCGCCTGTCTTCTTGCCATAGTACATCCTGGTGCTATCTCTTCTTCATGTAAGTATTATACGCAAACCCCACCATCCACATGATGTAAAAGAAAACATGATTCATCAGACTAGGTGACCTTCCATGGTCCAATGCTAATGCTCACATGCCCATTTAGAAGTGATCAAGGTCAGAATGGACAGTCTGATTGGTCTGTAGCTACTCAGCTAGTTATTATGCACTATGTTATCTAATACGTTTCTATCATAGCCAACGGGAACATATCTAACAATTTGTAATGCAGTAGCTCTTTTGTGGGATAGAATCAGATGAACCTGCCTTCGCAGCCAACACGCATCAGCGTGCCTTGGACACGCAGATGCCTGTTGCCGCTTCACCAATTGTTCCTCCTTGGACCACTTTTGGTAGATATTAACCATTGCATATCGGGAATACCCTACAAGACTTGCTGTTTTGGGGATGCTCTGACCCAGTTGTTTATCCATCTAGCTCTTGTCAAAGTCACCCAGATCCTTAGACTTGCCCATTTTTCCTGAATCAAATACATCAACTTCAAGAATTTAGTGTTTACTTGCTGGCTAATACATCCCACACTTGGACAATTGCGATTTCTATCATGGCTTTAATAATATGGCTGATCAGTTTAATCCTGCTAGACTTTTGCTTTTCCATAAAATGTATTTTTCACTTTTAAAATAAGAAAATGATGCAAAGAGATTTTTATAGAAGTGGACAGACAAGAGGGAAGAGCTGTAGCTATTGGTTTGACATCTTTACCAACTGACATTAAAAGGTTCTTGGGGAGACAGTCTTCCATAGAGAATACCTAACATGGATCTGTTCTCCAAGGATTTGACTGAGCAGTAGATAGGTCTATAATAATTCAATGAGAAATAAATAAATTAAGTATTCATTTTAATATTTTATGCTCTGCCCTACCATCTCATGACCATAGGGATTCTACTGTCTTATGTTCCTAGGATTGCTTTATAAATAGACAAAATGTATATAGGCATTGATCCAAACGGAAACAGTATAAATAATAATAGCAATATATTTGTGCTATGATTTAGGAATATATGATACAGTGATTTTTCGAACCTATAGTGGATATAAAAAGCCTCCATACCCCAGATAAAATGCCAAAAGATAGAAGTCTTTTCTAACAAAGAAAACTTCCAAGCCTAGCTATGTTTACCAAAACCTACATAAACTATGCTAAAAGTATGTCTGATGAGACCAAGGTTGAACTTTCTGGTCATAATTCCAGAAGGTATGTTTGGTGGAAAGCCAATACTGCACATCACCAAAAGAACACCAGACCCACAGTGAAGATGGTGGGGGCAGGCTGTTTTTCTACTGCTGGAACTGGGGCTTTAGTCAAGGTGGAGGGAATTATGAACAGTTCCAAATATCAGCCCACTTTGGGAGGTCTGGCGCGCAGACTTCAGCTCCAATTACATAGAGATCGTAGCGGAAGCCTCCGCACCGACCTCTGTGTTATTGCAGCGCTAATAGCATGCGCCTGGTCAGGTGATCAGTCAGGATCCCAAGTGATAGACCCCGGACGATCAACTATTGATGACCTATCCCGATGATAGGTCATCACTAGTATTTCATTGAAAAACCCCTTTAAGGTATTTTGTGGCTATGGCAATAGTGTAGCTAATTACTCCCTTTTTTCTGCCAAAGTCTTTCCAAAGAACATGCAAAGAAACTTCTCATCAGGGAAATTTTTTGATACCAGTTTTCCAGCCTGCTTTTGTTCCTGTTTCCACGGTAAAATACTACAAATTCATCAAAAGTTGTATGATAGTGATACATTTGTCGCATCTTTAACTATGACTAGAGATTTGGAGTCACTTTACACACCCCCTGGCTACTGGAGTGAGATTGTGATGAATTTTGAGAATTTTAAGAAGTTGCAAAAGTGAAGTGTGAGGTGGACCATATGCTTTAGTATAAGGCCAGCTGGGCACAGGGTCGAATTCTGCATGCGGGAGCTCGCAGCGTAATACGACCCTGTGCCCAGCCGGTATCCACACATAACTCACTTTTCTTTCTGTACTGCAGATCGTCCGCAGGGCGAGCCATCGGACATGAGCAGTACAGTTATTTATTTATTTTTTAAATCCCTGCCTTTTCCGAGTTGCCGCGGGTATCCGTGACCTTTCCTCAATGTCATTGCACAAGGGCCGCGGGTCGGACGGCTTCCATTGACTTCAATGTAAGTCGTCCATGCGGAATCCGCATTGAAATAGAGCATGCTGGGATTTTTCCTCTGCAAGCGGAAAATCACAATTGATTTCTGCTCATGTAGAGAAAAAAAAAACGCTTTTCCATAGCAGCTGGCCTAAGTTGCACTTTTTTGGAATAAATCAACTCAGACAGATTTACTATTGAATTGTGTCAAAAATGTGCAATTTACAGCAGAATTCTGGTGGAACACCAGTACTTAATGTGCCTCTTTTGTATACAACGTTGATGAATGATTTATAAATAATTGTACTGTATATAACTGATGTTAAGAAACAAGATAAGCAAAAAACAGCATAAACCCATTAAAAAAATAATATGAGACAACTGGGAACTAGTATTGCATGAGAAAATTGCAACGTCAAAACGGTCACGTCTTGCCCTGTCCTTTGCTGAAAAATGCTCAAAGCTCCCATAGGCTCCTATGGGAGCTGAAAAAAAGGGAGAGGGAGGGATATTACTTGTGCCTGGTGCTTAGAAAAGTAGACAGCTGCCTCTATTTAGGCTATTAAAAGTCATTTCAAGAATTTCTGCTGACCCAAGAAATCCCACGCTCCAGCTTATTTTTCCTGTGATACACCTATGCAAATAGACGAGAAAGCACTATTTAAGCTCGGGACTTGATCATGGCTAGTCTTCATTATTCCGATTGTACGGCGCATGTGAGAGACCATAAAAACACATATGCTTGTGTGAATTGGCCCTTAAATGTGAACATTGTGGGCCTTCCTATTCATTTCAACAAGCAGCAGCGCATATTTTGTCTGCCGCCAAGTGGGCAATCATCATCAGCTGGAGAGTGCTAACCATCCTTTTTCTAAGTTCCTCGGTAAAGATAAAGAAATACATATTTTGAGAGACTATTTAGTATATATACATATATATATATATATATAAACTACCCAAATTTGAAGCCACATCATTATCATGGTACTCCAACTAATAGTAACTCTGCTAAACTCTTGCACAACGCCAGCAGTGTTTTATATTGTTCGCTAGTAAATTTCATCCCTTTTGATTTGATTATTATTCCATTTTTGAACTTGACCATGCTATTTATCCTTTTGTTTTTATTTTTTTGTTAACTTGTCTTTCTTGGAATTTCATAATTTCTATTTTTCCCCACATTGCCTCTTTCATTTTTCAGTGCCAAACTCTGATATTGTTAATTATCTGTTAGACTCTCCCAGGTTATAGGAGTCTGTTTTGCCTTATTTTATTATTACTAAAAAGTCAATTGCGGGTGCGATCAGACGAGCTATTTTTTTGCACTCCTATGTGTGCAAAAAAAAATCACGTCTATTAGAACCCTTGTTTTCCTATGAAGTGTTCACATGTCTGTTTTTTAGAGACAAAAAAGCTTGTAGCTGCAAAAGATAGCACATGCGTGCCTTGAATATGAGCCGGTAAGGTCCCTGCTGCGCGTTCAGACAGAGGCGACAGGGAATGAAGGGACTCCCAGAGGGTTCCGTTAATCCCTGTGGTGAGTCCCCTCATTACTGAACAATGTGACAGCACTGTCACAGTGTTTAGTGATGAGGGGTCTGCAGCAGGGATAAAAGAATCGCCTGTCACAGAGGACTAAGATGATATCCCAATGCTTTCAATAGGGCCGAGGCTGCTGCCGCCCCATTGAAAGCAATCGGATAAAGGCAACCCCTGCAGCGATGATTTTCAGGGGTGGGGCTTGAAAAAGATATGCCCTACCTTGAAAAATCATCCCTAGCTTTAAAAAAAAAAAAAAAAAGGTTAACTCATTTAGAAGCGCTGTCCGGCTCTTCTCTCTGTCCCCGTCAGTCTTCATCTGTATTCTGGTGGCCGGGGATTGAAAAATCCCTGCTCTCCAGAAAGTGCTGCCTCTGATTGACTGAGTGCTGTGACCAATCAGAAGCAGCGCTCAGCCATTCATTAAATGACAGCTGAGCGCTGCCTCTGATTGGTCATAGCACTCAGCCAATCAGAGGCAGCGCTTGCTAGAGGCAGAGTATTCAAAGCCCTGTCACCAGAAGAAGCTGAGATGGCAGACGAGGAGGACTCTGCAGTTTGCGGCAGCACCGCCGGAGACCATCGGAATGCTGCGGACCAGGTGAGTATAAGGACCCTTCCCCCAAAAATAAGACACTGTGCCTCTTATGGGGCAAAAATTAATATAAGACAGTGTCTTATTTTCGTCCAATAAAAAAAAAGAAAAGAAAAACGCTCGCTTGACTGCAGTATTTTTTCACACAAGGAGCTTTATTGCTGGTATGTTTAATAAATTCAAATTTTGTCATCCTTCCGAAATTGTAAGGATAGTTAGTAGAGATGAGCGAACACGTTCGGCCCCGCCCCTTTTTCGCCCGAACACCGAACTTTGCGAACACCTCGGTGTTCGGGCGAAAAAGTTCGGGGGCCGCCGTGGCAGCGCGGGGGGGTGCGGCGGGGAGTGGGGGGGAGAGGGAGAGAGAGAGGGCTCCCCCCTGTTCCCCGCTACTGCCGCCCGCGCCGCCGCGCATCTCCCCGCCCCCCGGCGGCACCCGGACACTTACGCGCGAACACTGCAGTGTTCGCTAAAGCCGGTGTCCGGGTGCGGATGTGTCCGTAACGGACACGTTCGCTCATCTCTAATAGTTAGCAATAGAAGTCTACAGTGTATTTATGGGTGCATGCTGTGTACTATACATTTGAATGCCTTGATAATGCCATCACATATCCTCGTGTTGAAATTTCCCCATCTATATTATTATTTCCCTCTAAATTGTTAGTTCATTGGTCCCAAATCTGTAATGCCTCTTGCTATTCTGTACAGCATTTAAGTAATGAATTTGTATGCATTAAATGAATTACCACTATGCCAACATTAGGAAAATATTTAAGAAACAAAGTGAAGATAATAAAATCTTCCTGTATGTAATGATATGTTGTACCATCCCGGTGGGAAAGAGAGAGATTTTTCTCATCAAATATGAAAGCAGTCAGCTATATAATGTACTACCACACTACTGTATTTGATTTGTTACCCAATTTTAACCAAACACTGAGGAGAGTATAAATTTTCCCTGTGCATACATTATCTCCTAAATAAGGTAATTTGTAAAATATAAGGTATTTTTCTCCCATGAATCTACATTAACAAACCTGTACGCATTGATCTTGGCACAGCATGTCTTCAGGGATAAATTAACAGAATATCACTGTTAAAATGAAGCCTATACATGTGCAAAAATAATTGCAAAAAAATACCCCAGTTGTATAACTGTGCCCACCCCTTAATGAGTGTATAGCGGAAGGAGCTTTTCCTTGTATTACAGTATAAATCTATTCAAAGGTTCCACAAGTCTTTTTTATAATAGTGCTTCCAATATTAGATAGATAGATAGATAGATAGATAGATAGGTAGGTAGGTAGGTAGGTAGGTAGGTAGGTAGATAGATATGTTGCAGGTGGGTGGTATTATGATATTACTGGTGAAGGCACACATTTTTTTTTTTTAAATAAAACTGAACTTTATAATGATAAAGGAAATGGGGGTTGTACTCCATGGAAGGGTACATAGTTACTTAAACATCTAACCTATTTAGGACCAAGCACTGTAAATATACGGCGCTTGGTCCTGGGCTTTAAGCCCAGCCGTATGTAAAATTAAAGCCTCCTGCTTCTGTAATAAATCAGAAGCAGGACAGGTTGTTAGCTGTTAGTCACAGCTGATAACCCGAAGGAGGAGGGAGAAGTGGGTTTTAACCCTTTCTGCCTGCTCCTTTCTTTAGTATACATCGCTCAATGAGCGATATGTACTAAAAGTGAAAGTGGAAGTGTTTCTTCCACTACATGAGCCCAGGGGTCATGTGACCGCCGGGATTCCCTGCTATAGCAGAGCTGCAGGGTTGTTGTAGACCCTGATCAGCTCTGACAGTGACTATAGGGGATGTAGTCATGTCACTACAGGTGATGTTTTTCCCTGTAACTGAGGCTCCTATGGATGCTCCAGCTACAGTGGGAAAGTATCAAATAAAAAAAAAAACATGTGAATGTCCCCACAACGTCATTGGGGACATAGATAGTAAAAAACATAATTACATACATAAGTAAAAAAAATACAGAATAAACTAACTATATACATAATAAAGACAATAACCCAAAGCCGACGCCAAACAAAACCGTCGCTATATGCACCCTATAATCCCAAACCATACATATTATATATCGAAACGTCCAAAACAAAATGATGAACCCATTCCCATACTTTATTTTAGCGTAAATTTACTATTTAAAAAAAATAATCAGAAATGTTTAAAAAAATCATTTCTTTTAGCTTTTTATCCCCAATAAAACGGAAAAAAAGTCAGTGAAAAAGATATAAAAAAATAGCCCTATGTGTCACAGAAAAAAACCATACATCATATGTGTCCTACACAAATTAACACATAAACCAACATTTCTACTAAAGAACCCATTCCCCATGTCTGCAAGTTACCTAAAGTCCCACGGTGTGCACACTGAACTAAGGCCAATCTTCACTTATGTCCTGATGCTGAGGCAATGTCCGTTGCCCTCTAGTGGCCTGATCCACCACCTTCATAAGGCTGCTCCGATCACTCTCTTTTAAAAGCCATTGTATCTTGGCCTGCCCTTAGGTCCCCAGACATCAGTATCCTTTTGTTGTACATAATTCAGCCGGTGGTTATCAAGCCTTTGGGTCCCGACTCTCCATCCACTGGTTTCACTGGACCACTTCCCTCAACACAGGGATCGATTTGCATATGTGGCATATACCACTTTCAGTTTCATGTCACAAACTCCAGCCTCCTGGCCACTCCTCAATTATAGGGGACATCCATTACTTTCTCTTAACACCTGGTTTAATTACGTAAGAACAACTCAGAAACTGACAATATACTAGGGTCTACAGAGGAAGTGCAAACTGGTCCCCTATCTGGAAATCTACCAAATCCCAGAGACCAACAAATCCTGAGCCGCCACAGACTCAGTGCCCATCGAATCAGGGTGGTACAGACCGAAGTTCCTACTGAGATGTTCCATATGCTCAGCAGTGAGGTAGCTCCACAAAGGAGGTAAAAAAGCTCTACATCCAGCTGGAGGAAGAGGAAAACACAGCAGCTATAGCAGCACCATATGTTACTGCCTGCCAAAGAGTAAGAGCAGTATGGCATGCCATCGACCTCTATAACACCTACCCCAGATATGTCCCTATTCTTCAATCCTTTATTTTCCATTTGCTTTGGTAATATCAATTTAAATTTGGTCCTGTCAATAAAGAGTATTATTAACTTTATCGATAGATAGATATGAAGTAGATAGATATGAGAAAGATAGATAGATATGAGATAGATAGATAGATAGATACCGTGTTTCCCTCAAGATAAGACACTGTCCTATATTAAATTTTGCCCCAAAAGAGGCACAGTGTCTTTTTTTCAGGGGGCATGGGACGTATGCTCACCTTGCAGCTGGCGTCTGTGTTCCGAGCAATGGTCTCCCCGGTGGTGCGGCAGGCTGCTCTGTAATCCTCCCCACTGTAATCTGTCATTCGATCATTCCCCAATCACAGCTGGAATTTGATCATTCACAGCCATTCAGTGAATGACATCACTAAATGGCTGTAATTGGTTCATTGAGCGCAGGCTGTGATTGGCTGGCGCTCGATCCAATGACAACACTTATTTGCCTGAGGCGGGGGAATTCAAAGCCCCGTTTACCAGAGAGAGATGACAGCGGGGAGGATTACAGAGCAGCTTGCTGCATCGCCAGGGAGACCATAGTGGGGAACACAGACGCCGGCTGCGAGGTGAGTATTGCAGATTATTTTTAATCTAGTTTAGCTAGGGCTTATTTTAAGGGGAGGGTTTATATTTGATACCTCCCTGAAAATCAGCCTTAAGCTTATTATCGGGGTAGATCTTATTTTTGGGGAACAGGATAGATATATAAGACAGATTTAGGAGTCATACTGTACTGTGTGATTGTGTAATCAAACTTACTATAAAAAATACAACATTTAATGGCAATAGCTAATGTTACATTTGCAGGAATGAAACATTAATGCAGCATTTTGCATAATTCATAGCAAATTCTCTGTAGAACAACAAAGGCAGACCTTTGTAATGAAAACATTAAGTATTATGTCTTTATCTTGCCTACAGTACACTCACTAAGAGTACAGTAGTAGCGAGGCACCATTCAAAACCTGCAAACTTTTTCTACTTTGTGAGAATATCACTTACAAATATTGTGGAGTTGTGGCTGCCTCAACCTGGTTGTGCAAGCCTGCCGCCCATTTACCTTCTGTCCCTCCTACTGGAACATCTGAATGGTAACCTACCTTCCCCGGTTTTATTTGTAGGTTTAGTCCCAAGAGAGGAGCATTCTTAGAGATAGGTACCCAACTTTCCCAGGTTAAGATTAAACCACCTGGTATTAGCGTTAGGACCCATCTGATAGCTTGGTCACCTGAAAGTTGGTAGATGGGCCAATATGATTTGATCAAATTATATACCAGAACCTTGCATTATTTAATGTGGTTAGAGTATTGATTGTAGGTATGTATACTTCAGATAGCAAATGTAACCTTCTTGGTTTCTGCTTTTAGTGATTGACATTACTGTAAACATATCTTAGCCATCACACAGTACCAGTTTGGATGACATAATACTAGTACCAAATTTCCCATCTAAGCTAGGTCTACGCAGCAATGGCGGATGTAGCACATGTTGCACAGCCAGAGACAACACTGTTGTTCTGCTATACCACATCCTAATGTGAGTGAATGCAATTCTGTTGTGGCTCATAAGTTGCCATGGCTCTGACTGGACAATTGCAAATGATCCATCTGGTTTCATTGTCAGATTAGGATACTATATGAGTTGCAACATAACTGCATTCACAATATTATGCAATGTAGCAATTCCATAATGTGATCCTTAGCTGTGTGAAGTGTCTCAGTGCATTGCTAGCCTAAAAATTTATTTTCTCCATTGTTGTTTCGGGCCATCGCTTAAAGTTGAATGTGGCTCACAAAGTACAAAGGTTTGCAGACCTCTGCTGTACAGTTACAATACTCAACTGATCCTTGCTACTCTCACTTGCATCATTTTATAAAATACAACATTTATTGTTATAGATACTGGGGCATAAAGGGACTAAAATGCAAACCAGAACACAAAAGGGTGGGCTTATAAAAATCTGCATCATTTTTCGATGATTGTTGAGCAATTTGGAGTGGAGGCTAAGTGTTCTACGTATTGAAATGTTGTTGGGTATGCATGCCCTGGTAGACATCTGCAGGGGTGGACTGGGAACCCAAAGGGGCGACACCCAGTGCAGGCAGAGAGCAGGAAGACCTTAGTAATCAATAAGCAATTCCTACTTTAGACTTAAGGAAATGCTCATTGGTTGTGTCAATGATTAGTCAGTGAAACCTGGTCGGTAGGCTGTGGTTACAGCTGAAAGTTCCATTCGGCATCACTCTCCACTGCCTCCTCTCCTCACCGCCATCTGCACGAATGGTAAGTATGTAACGTTGTGTATGTATACTGTGGGTGTGTAAAGGCTCATTCACACAGGTCTATTGTCACCGCGTATTACACACATGTATATCCTGTGCAGAACACACGGTCAATGGAGGCAATGAAAGTCAATGGACTGTCATTCTTGTGAGTGGACACTGCGTAATGATACGCAGGAGAAATAAATCACAGCATCCTCTATCTCTCCGCGTATGATACGCAGCCCTAGTATGGGCTGCATATGAAACGCTCTGAAAAGACTGGGTAATTAAAAAGACTAAAACACTGCGCATGTCCATGATGCGTCATTCGCGGGCATGCGCAGTGCCATACACAGCCCATACGTGGTCTCTGTTGGCAGAGCCTATCGGCTGTAATGTATACACATATGCCCATGTGAACAAGCCCTTTGGGTTACTTCACATCTGTATTGGAGGTTCAATTTCAGAGTCTCTCTGAATTTGCTAAATAAAACCAGGAAAAAATAGTGCAGCATACGGCACTACTTCATCCTGTAAGATGCAAGACTGAAACCAGACAGACCCCGTCATAGCCAATGCGGTCCGTTCGGCTGATCCATTTGACGGGAGATGCTGCTCACTGAACAGAGCTGGAAAACGGAATCCTATAGCACTTATAAGACCGAGCCCCAATATGTGTAATCAGAGGCGTAACTTGAAGCTTCTGGGCACAATGCAAAACTTCCACAGGGCCCTCAACTATAAAGCTTTATTCATAGTACTGGGCTCCCTATATGGAGCAGAGAGGCCTTATGAGCCCCTTAAGACTCCTGGGCCTGGAAGCAACCGCATCTCCTATAGTTCCACCAGTGTGTGTAATGTATGTGCATCTAATATGTAGGCCTGAGTGATACATGTAGTGCAAAGACAGCAGAACACCATTTAGAATGCGTTCACACGTGATAGATTTTGGCACAGATCTGCAGCAGATTTCAACCTTTTAACTGAATTCAAATTGAAAGGGTGAAATCTGCTGCAGATCTGTAGCGAATTGGTGACATGTGACTGCACCCAGAAACTAGTGGCTCAGTATCACTTTTACATTAAAGGGGTTTACTGACATTTTAACCCCTGAGGATCTTTTTTTTTCACTTTCTGTTTTTTCTCCCTTCGTTTAAAAAATCATAACTCTTAATTTATCAATCAATATAGGTCTCTAGGGGCTTCTTGTTTTTGGAGAAAGAGTTGTACCATATAATGTGCTGAAAAACTTTTAAGTGTAGTGAAATGGAAAAAATATTTGGGGGCTCTTGTTTGTATGATGCCCTCATTCTATTAGTCAGTCCGATTACCATGATTCCAAATTTCTATAGATTTTTTTGTAATACTTTTAAAATATAAAAAATGTTTGGAAAAAAAATAAAATTTTCTGCACCAACGTTTTTATCTTTCCCTCGATATAGTTGTGCGAGGGCTCATTTTTTGTTGGATGCCCTGTAGTTTCCATTGGTACCATTAAGGAGAACATATGGCTTTTTGATCACTTTTTATTACATTTTTTGTTGGAGACAGACTGACCAAAAAAAGCACAATTCCAGCATTGTTTATTTTATTTCTTTCTGAAGATGTTCTCTATGCGCGGCTTATCGGAGCTGTTACATTCAGGTGTTGGCTGTAAGAAACAGACAGCACCCGCATTGTATAGAGAAGGATCGGCCCACGATCTCCCTCTAAACATACCCCAAACTTGCAGGACATAACTGTGCGCCTTGTAGCGTTAAGGGATTAAGACAAATTGTGGGTGGTGGTCCCAAGATGAACTTTTGCACCCGGGCCCATGAGCCTTTAGGTATGCCCCTGCTGCTATGCAATAGTTGGCACTGCAGAGCTGTCGTTCCATCTTCCCTATTTGCATATTACCCAGAGGACCATAGATAGCCTTTTAAGTCTTCTCACTCACCTTATTGGTGCTCTCCCTAAGCAGTAATGTTACCCCTCCAAACCAACTTTTTGTGGTGAAACATGTCGGGAAAGCTGTGTTGATCTTTTAACTGCAGGGATTGCTGAGAGTTTTACTACATACTATCTAAGTTACTCTTGTGCTACAGACTAGAGCCACGTTCCTATACTTTTAGTTTGGGATACTAGTATCATATTAACTATACATATGAATACATTACAGAATTCAACCATTCTATATGGAACCTCTTGGGCACTAGAATTCCAAGTATCTTTGGGCTTTTAAAGCAGACGTATGCCTGTTAGTTTATTTTATACTTTTTACAATAAAGACTTATGTTTAATGCAAGGGTGAACAGGATTCTGGGCAATTGTTGCCTTGTAAGCAAGTTTGGTATAACCCATAGGAGACCTGTCTCTCTAGGGGTCCTCTTTTTGAAGTGTAATATCCTGAAGATAGGTTGTCAATAGTCTGGACAATACCTTTAATATAAAATGACATCTCAAAAAGTTATAGAAAAGTTAAACTTTGCTACATCTGTATGTGAACCCAGGCTTATAGATCTGTTAATATGCAGCTCTCTTTATATGCAGAGAATTCTAAAGTGATCACTTTCAGTAAGTTTTTAATTATGAACAGTATATTTTCTGTTCACTTATGCTGCTTTCTCACTGCAGTATTTTCATTGTAGAATATTGGTTGAAAATCAATTTATTTGCACCCTGGTAAAGCAATCAGAAGCAATTATAAAATGCAGAGACACAGTAAAAGTTTATCTCTCTCCAGACACATTCCTGCAAGGTCACTTCATCACAGCAAAGCTCATTAAAGAGAAGAATAAGGAAGGTGATGTAGTGTTCTGACCTAAGACATTGCATGAGAGCGCAACTCCCTCCATTTATATCTCCAGCTTCTCTGAAAATATGACTGAGAAATACAAGGATTTGTTGCTGACACTCAATAGAAACTGCTCTCAAATTTTGACAAATCCTATCTTGAGCTAAGAAGAGAAACAGATATTGATCCCAAGTGTACCTAATTCATCTTTGCTCTTGTAATCCCAGAAGAAAATGCCTTTAGTGTCCAGAGGGCGTTCAATATTTTTTCCATCTTGTAAAATAAACAGCATTTTGTTGTCATGTGTCAGCGGCTGCCAGGTAAACACTGGGCTGGATCCTTGTGTGGTGTAACTACTATGGATTGTTTGAGAAGTTGATTACTTTCATTAAAAAATTAGATAATAGTTATAGTAATCTTTTAAAACATATGTAAAGTAGAAATTGAAATATAATTAGAGATGAGCGAGTACCAAAATGCTCGGGTGCTCATTACTCGAGTCGACCTTTTCGTAATGCTCGAGAGCTTGTTTCGAGTAACGAATCCCATTGAAGTCAATAGGAGACTCAAGCATTTTTCAGGGTGACCCATGCTCCGCATAGGGAAGGTTGTGTGAATCACCAGAAAACATCAGAAAATCTCAGAAACACCACAGAAACGGATAGGGAACGGCAGGGGCAGCATGCATGGCTGCATCTCTGGCTCCCAGGTCGCACTATTAAGCCAATTAGGGGTAAGAGCCTGGCGGTCACCCCCCTAACAATTTACTTGGGGCCAACCATAAGCAGCAAGGCACACGCGCTGGCACATCTTAGCACCACACTAGGTGCAACGAAGGACAATCGCTGCCTGCAGGTGACACCACTGCCTCTTCTCCTGGTTACATGCTGGCATTGCTGTCCAATCCCCCGCATGAGCCTGCATCCACAGCGAACACAAAATTTTCCCTGCGCAGCATGCCAGCTGCCCTCATGCCACACACTCACTTGATAGCCACACCACCCTCATGTCTATTTATAAGTGTGTCTGCGATGAGGAGGAACACACTGCAGAGGGTTGGCAGGGCCTGACAGCGACCCTCTTTGAAAGTGAGTGCATACTAACACCAAAGATTGGTTTGAAGCAGGAGGTGTCACAGAAGTTGCCACCACAGGTATACAGTGACCCTGTGAATGTCTCATTAAATCTGTTATGATTGCTTTCATCGCTCCAAAGACAGGATGAACCACGAAGAAGTTTCACAGGCCAAACCTTGCACAGTTGCACCCCCCTAGGACCTCAGCCTCTACCCACACCCTCAACAATCGTGGGCATAAAGTGGACTCGGATGCTAGTACTGCTGAGAACATCTCATTAAATCAGTTACGGTTCTTTGGATTGGTCCAAATCAGTGTCTCAGATAACTGTGGTAACATGAGAGCAAATACATTTCGACCAGCGCTGATCCCCAGACCCCAAGCAGGAGGGGGAGGTGGCATAATAAGCCCGAGAAACCGTGACCAGGGTAGGACCCGCAATCCTTTGTGTGGGAAGTACATGAGCGGGCCCAGGGTCAGACTCGGTCCCAGCCTCCACCTTGTGTGACCGAGTGTGTCGTGAGTTACATAGCTATGGGAAACCCACGTGTACCCACACAATTCATTCTGTGTATGTGTCAGATAGCTGAACACCGCAATGGGAAAGCCATTTGCACTCTACCCAAGTCATTCAGTGTATTCGTGCCAGACAGCTGAACACCGCAATGGAAAAGCCGTCTGTACCCTAACCAAGTCATTCAGTGTATTTGTGCCAACACCGCTATAGGAAACCCATGAAACCCAAGGACAGTATTAAACATGAAGAAATGAGAGTGCCCAAGCATGGCAGAGTTTCTCCCCGCTCAGGACCTCAGCCTCTGCCCACACTTCTGCCCAATTCATATTATGTATGTGTCAGATAGCTGAACACAGCAATGGAAAACCTTTGTGCAGCCACAGTATAGGCGAACCCCAGAAACATTTCTGTAGTAAGAGTATAGGCGAACCCCTGAAACATTTCTGTAGCAAGAGTATAGGCAAAATCCTGAAACATTAGTGTACCAAGAGTATAGGCAAACCCCTGAAACATTTCTGTAGCAAGTGTATAGGTGAACCTCTCAAACATTTCTGTAGCAAGAGTATAGGCGAAAACCTGAAACCTTTCTGTAGCAAGAGTGTAGGCGAAACCCTGAACATTTCTGTAGCAAGTGTATTGGCAAAACCCTGAAACATTTCTGTACCCACAGTATAGGCGAACCCCTGAAACATTTCTGCAGCAAGAGAATAGGCGAACTCTTTAAACATTTCTGTAGCAAGCGTATAGGCGAACCCCTGAAACATTTGTGTACCAAGAGTATAGGCAAACCCCTGAAACATTTCTGTAGCCACAGTATAGGCAAACTCCTCAAACCTCTATGTAGCAAGCGTATAGGTGAATCCCTGAAACATTTGTGTACCAAGAGTATAGGCGAACCCCTGAAACATTTCTGTAGCAAGTGTATAAACAAACCCCTCAAACATTTCTGTAGCAAGAGTATAGGCAAAACCCTGAAACCTTTCTGTAGCAAGAGTATAGGCGAACGCCTGAAACATTTCTGTAGCAAGAGTATAGGCGAAACCCTAAAACATTTCTTTAGCAAGTCTATCGGCGAAACCCTGAAACATTTCTGTACCCACAGTTTAGGTGAACTCCTGAAACATTTCTGTAGCAAGAGTATAGGTGAACTCCTCAAACATTTCTGTAGCAAGCGTATAGGTAAACCCCTGAAACTTTTATGTAGCAAGCGTATAGGCAAACCCCTGAAACCTTTCTGTAACAAGAGTATAGGTGAACCCCTTAAACATTGGTGTACCAAGAGTATATGCAAACCCCTGAAACATTTGTGTACCAAGAGTATAGGCAAACCCCTGAAACATTGGTGTACCAAGAGTATAGGCGAACCCCTGAAACATTTGTGTAGCAAGAGTATAGGTGAACCCCTGAAACATTGGTGTACCAAGAGTATAGGCAAACACCTGAAAACATTTGTGTGCCAAGAGTATAGGCGAAACACTGAAACATTGGTATACCAAGCGTATAGGCGAACCCCTGAAACATTTGTGTACCAAAAGTATAGGTGAACCCCTGAAACATTGGTGTGCCAAGAGAATGGGCGAACTCCTGAAACCTTTCTGTAACAAGAGTATAGGTGAACCCCTTAAACATTGGTGTGCCAAGAGTATATGCAAACCCCTGAAACATTTGTGTACCAAGAGTATAGGCGAACCCCTGAAAGATTGGTATACCAAGAGTATAGGCAAACCCCTGAAACATTGGTGTACCAAGAGTATAGGTGAATCCCTGAAACATTTGTGTACCAAGAGTATAGGTGAACCCCTGAAACATTGGTGTACCAAGAGTATAGGCAAACATCTGAAAAAATTTGTGTACCAAGAGTATAGGAGAAACACTGAAACATTGGTGTACCAAGAGTATAGGCAAACACCAGGAAAAATTAGTTTGCTAGGAGTATAGGTGAAGGCCTGAAAAATTGGTGTACCAAGAGTACAAGTGTAGCCCTGAAAAATTGCTTAACCCCGAGGGCAGGTGAAACCATAAAAATGTTTTAAAGATACAGCTCATTGTTGCTTAACTTGTAACAGAGCCTGGAGGCAGCCCTCTGAAAAAATTGGCTTTAACAGAGCCTTTTGGCCCGCAGAAAAATTGGCAGTTCAGCGTGATGACATGCTGTTTTAGGAGGAGGAGGAGTAAGATCCGAGAGGGATAGACCAGGCTACTTCTCATCTTTTTGGGGTGATAGAGGATGCATATTTCTCCTGTTGCAGCTAAAAGAATCTTTATGATCCGCTGCTTTCCACCGATGGAGAAGAGAAGTCTGGGGAAATCCAGCATTTGTTCATTTAATGAGTTTAAGCATGTCGGCACTGTCAGTTGACAGGCAGGTATGCTTATCCATGATGATCCCCCCCAGCAGCATTAAACACTCTCTCTGATAAGACACTAGCGGCAGGGCAGGCCAGCACCTCCAGGGTGTACAGCGCAAGTTCATCCCACTTGTCCAGCTTTGACACCCAATAGTTGTATGAAGCAGAGGCATCACAGAGGACGGTGGTACGATCAGCTACGTACTCCCTCACCATCTTTTTACAGTGCTCCCTCCGACTCAGCCTTGACTGGGGAGTGGTGACACAGTCTTGCTGGGGAGCCATAAAACTGGCAAAGGCCTTGGAGAGTGTTTCCCTGCCTGCGCTGGACATGCTGCCTGGTCCCCATGCCTCCCCTGCTACTTGGCTCTCTGAACTACGGCTTCTATGGCTAGCACTGTGAGATAGGAACTTTAGCATCAGTTTTTCCACCAGGGCCCTGTGGTATTGCATCACTCTCGTACTCCTTTCCTCTTCGGGAATGAGAGTGGAAAGGTTCTCCTTATACCATGGGTCGAGAAGGGTGTACACCCAGTAATCTGTGTTGGCCAGAATGCATGTAACTCGAGGGTCACGGGAAAGGCAGCCTAACATGAAGTCAGCCCTGTGTGCCAGAATCCAAGTTAGCAACACATCACTGTCCTCACTAGGAGAATGACTTTCAGGATCCTCCTCCTCCTCTTCCGCCCATACACGTTGAACAGATGAGAGGGAAGCAGCATGGGTACCCTCTGCAGTGTGGACAGCAGTCTCTTCCCCCTCCTCCTCCTCCTCCTCCTCCAAAATGCGCTGAGATACAGACATGAGGGTGGTCTGGCTATCAAGCAACATACCGTCATCCCCCATCTCCTGTTCTTACCGCAAAGCGTCGGCTTTTATGCTTAGCAGCGAACTTCTCAGCAGGCAAAGCAGCGGGATGGTAATGCTAATAATGGCGGCATCGCCGCTCACCATTTGTGTAGACTCCTTAAAGTTTCCTAACACCTGACAGATGTCTGCCATGCATGCCCACTCCTCTGTGAAGAACTGCGGAGGCTGACTACCACTCCACCGGCCATGCTGCAGCTGATATTCTACAATCACTCTACGCTGCCCGTCAAGCCTGGCCAACATGTGCAGCGTAGAGTTGCAGCCCAGGGGCATGTTGCACAACAGTCGGTGCTCTGGCAGCTGAAACCGACGTTGCAGTGTCCTGAGGGTGGACTTGCGGAAATGTGCGCACATGCGGCGCACCTTGCCGAGCAAGTCAGACAAGTGAGAGTAGTTTTTCAGAAACCGCTGAACCACCAGATTGAAGATGTGGGCCAGGCATGGGATGTGTGTGAGGCTGCCAAGCTGCAGAGCAGCCACCAGGTTACGGCCATTGTCACACACGACCGTGCCCGGTTGGAGGCTCAGTGGAGAAAGCCAGAGATCTGTCTGCTCCGTCAGACCCAGTAACAGCTCGGGGGCTGTGTGCCTCTTGTCACCTAAGGTAATTAGTTTCAGCACGGCTTGCTGAAGCTTCCCCACCGCAGTGCTGCCGCGCGCTACCAACTGCTGGTGACGTGCTGACACTTCTTAATTGAGAGGTGGAGGTGGCGGAGGACGAGGATTGGGGCGCTTTGGGGGAGGTGGCATAATACGCTGCAGAAACCAGCACCGAGGTGAGACCCGCTATCCTCAGTGTGGGCTAGCATGTGAGCTGTCCCAGGCTGTGACTCGGTCCCAACCTCCAAAAAGTTCACCCAATGTGCCATCAGGGAGATGTACGGTCCCTGCCCGCCAGCACTTGTCCACGTGTCCGTCGTTAAGTGGACCTTCCCAGTAACCACGTTGGTGAGGGCATGGTTTATGTTGCGGGATACATGCTGGTGTAGGGTGGGGTTGGCGCACCGGAAAAAATAGTAGCGACTGGGGACAGAATACCGAACCACCGCCACCATCATCATGTTTTTGAAAGCCTCCGTTTTGACTAGCCTGTATGGCAGCATGTCCAGGCTGAATAATTTGGCAATATGCACGTTTAAAGATAACACTTTCCCTATCTCAGCTGCAGCTCTTTCTCTAACCTCTGCCAGCATGCGTCTGAGGCGAACCACGGGCGGCACCAGTTTAAGTACTTAGCGGTCACCTGATCCCGCCAGCCACTCACTGCTGTAGACGTGCACAGGGCTGGCACGTCTCAGCAGGAAGTGGTAATGCCTTCTCTGCATGTTTAGTGGCTGAAAAATGGTGCTAAACATGCGGGGAGGGAAAATGCAATTGACTCGAGTACCACAAGGTGCTCGACTCGAGTAGCGAGCATCTCAAGTAACCTAATACTTGAATGAGCATCAAGCTCGGACGAGTGTGCTCGCTCATCTCTAAATATAATATAAATGTAGGAATAATATAATGTTAAGAAAATGTCAATAGAGGTAAAATAAAATAAATAAAAGCATAAATAAAAAATATGTATATAGACATAAGTAACAATATAGCTAGAAAGAAAATAATATAGTACAATAAAAAAATCAAAAATAAATATAGTAAAAAAAAAGTACCACTCCCCTTTAAGGGCTCAGTCAGACGAGCATTTTTTTCATGAATAGGTACGTGAAAAAAACACAGAACGCAGATTGTAAAATTGGCACAAAAATAGTGCGGCCCCTTTGAAAACATTGGGAGAGGATCACTATCCCCTGTGACAGCTGCAGCAGGGGATTCCTTGGATGTGAAATCCCTGGATGCTGTCACATCTAGGGGCTTCACCTTATTGTCAATGAGGCCAGCAGCAGCACCAGCCCCATTGAAAGCTCTGGGAGAAGATTGCTCTCCTCGGCCACTGCTGTGCTCCTCTGTCACAGGATCGCGCTCCTCTGCCTCCTTGGGGTCAGCATGCACTACGGCCTTCATATCCTCTTGTAAATATAACACATATTCACTTAACATTTCCCCAAATCTCTGCTTTTTGTTAAAGAAGCGTTTTTTTTTTAATTTCTGACATGGTATGCATGTCGAACATAGTTTGCAAGCGTTCAAAAATATTCTTCACAGTCTTTTTGTGTTTACGTGACCATGTTTTAACTTCTCTAGCAGTGATGCCTTCTAATTGTCCCATAAGGATTTTTTTTTCTGCTCTGTTGCTAATGGGTATAAGCGGAACACAGCTCCCATTTTCCCTCTAAACTCTCTGAGGATATGTCGCTCACCACTATACTAAGGTAGCCACGGTGCTCCCAAACAGTATGACATGGCTATAGGCGTGAAACTAGAGGTACTAGAAGCTACAGGGGCAGCATCTGCAGGCACTATGGCAACTGGTTCGGCAATAGGCGCTGAACCCAGAGGAACTACCGGAGCATCTAGTGCAACTGGTTGGTTGCCAGTGGGGTTATCTCCATTATCCGACATTTTGGGATAAGGATTACTTGGAGTTTTGACTTTTTGCAAATGGCTGTGGTTGCTTCTGAAATTTGCGTTACCACAACCACGTCTATGTGGCACAGAGGCGGCTTTATCCTGTTTGTGACACCAAGGCAGCAGTTATACAACAGCCGAGCTGAGCACTCCAAAATGGGGGAGACCATGGAGATTGCAAGATGGTTGTCATGGGTGATTCTGTAATCCTTCACAACAGTGGCGATAACAGTGCTCTGCTCAGCTGTCGCACAGTGGCGCAAATAACGTACGAGGGTAGGTTTAAAGTAAACAGTTGTTTTGTAACAGGTGACGCCAGTGCTCCAACCTAAACTCCCAATTATAGCGATGGTGAAAATAACTTGAGACGAGTCTAGTAGCTTGTATTAGTAAACTGGGAGCACGCAGTTTTACAGAAGCTTTTTTCAAAAAAACTGTTGAATTCCACTTAGACTTTGCAGCTTTACTAGGATGTAGCAGAGATGGTAATGATGCAATTTATTAACATGTTGAAAACAGTAGATTTGCAATTTAAACAACATTTTTCTTCAATGCTCTCTCTCTGTTTCTCTAGAGGCTAAAGGAAATTATATGCTTATTGTCTAGAAACAAATACGACTACCTGAACTTAAGATTTTTGAACTTAAGCCTGAACCAGGACCATTCAATGATCTTTTGGAAATATATAGACTCAACAAGAGAGAGTCTATCTCTTTTCTATATATCTGAGTGTATAGTTTGTCTATGCTTGGCCCAAGTGGGAGCTTACCTAGCCTTGGCACTTACAGGACACTTTCCACGTGGCAACTGTGTCTGATATATGTGTGTGTGTTTTTAGGAGAAACTCTAATAAAAATTTGTTTTTATCTTTAGTCTACTCTGTGAAATTTGCCAAGCATTGAAATCAAAAGTTCTCATATTTCTTTATTCAACTCAGATTGGTGAGCAAATGTTGTACCCTTCACTAAACTTGACTTCTGTTAAAGACCTATATTTTCATATTTGACTTGTTGCAAGCATTCTCTTTTCTAAAGTATTTTGTTGGAGCCCTGCAGCTAACACAACGGGTTGTAATCGCCTTCAGGACACAGACTCTTTTTTTAAATTTTTGTTTTCTACTCCTCTTTTTCTAAAAATTACACTGCTTTATTTTTCCATCAATGTAGCTGGCTAAGGGCTTATTTTTTTATGGGGCAAGTTGAATTTTTCAATGATACCATTTAAAGTACGGAAAAACTTTAAAAAAATTCTAAATAGAGTGAAATGGGAAAAAAAAACATAACAGTGTTTTTGTAACAGATAAGTGGCTTATAGTAACTTTAGTGAGCTGAATTAAAAAATAGTATCCATTTTTGTCTGTCACGTAAGGTTTTCCAGTTATGGGGAATAATGTAATCCAATTGCTGTTGTACTTTATTTTTGGAAATATGCCTATACAATTAATCCAGTCGGCTGGCCATTAACCTTGCATGAAAAAAAGGAGAACAAAAGTGATTGCGCAACTATTTTGCAATTGTTGCTACACATTGCGCGCTGACTGAACATTATAAGGCTGAGTTCACACGGGGCAGTTTTGCAGCTAAAATTCCGTGCGGAATTTCGCTGTGGCAAATCTGCCTGAAGCCGCTAATCCCGGGATTAGCTAGCTATGTTGGACAGATTTGTCAAAAATCTCGTCCACACGGGACAGCCAATCTATTGCGGCAAAGCCGGCATTAGCCAGCACTGTGACGCAGTTTCCCTGACTGCAGCCTGTCCATTTTATTTTTACCGTTGCAGCTGTACTCCTCTCTATGGGAGCAATGGGCGCAACAGAAAAGCATGCGGCCAAGCCGATCCAAAACCCGAGGCTAAGTGCCGCGGGTTTTGGAGCTGCGCTTTCCTGGCGGAAATCTCTTTTTTTTTTTTGCTGCGGCAAAACCACAAAATTTCCGGTGGGATTCCAGCCCGTGTGAACCCAGAGTAAGGGTATGTTTATGTAACATATAGGGAATGTTTCCACATGGTATAATCCACAAGTAGGTTGTAATTAATGAACTGCATTTTTACAGGTCATTGGTTAGACAGGGACTATTTTTCATAATTTAATAACAATATTGATGAGCAGCGCAGATGACTGAACATGCCAGACAATTTCTGCTACGTCTGTGGACAGTTCACAACAAAGACACAGTGGGGGGGGGGGGGGAATAACAACCTTGGTAAAATGTGCCTATCACAAGTATTTCGGAATAAAGCTTAGTGACCAAGATAAGAAGTGGCACCGCACATCATCTGTGTGTCATGTAACACTCATCTCACTCAGTGGCTGAAAGGCAAGCGTAGAGCGTCATTCGACATTTCAATGGCATGGCAAGAACAAAATGACCACCATACTGACTGGTATTTCTGCATGACAAATAGCAAAGGTTTCTCCAGTAAACAGGAAGATAAAGATAAAATGTCATTTTCCACCAAAAACAGTCGAATAGTAATATTCCGGTATGTGCAAACTGTTAGTATCTTAAATAAAGGAAATGGTTCGTAACTTGAACAATTTTGCCAGTGTAATCAGCATGTTTTAATTTTACAGAAACATATCAATTACTTTCTGTTATAAATTTCTTTTTTTCATTTGTTGCACAGTAATTGCACCACTTGACATGACATGAAAACTACTCTGTGGGTCAGAAAGATTACGACTAGAGATGAGCGAACGTACTCGGTAAAGCACTACTCGTCCGAGTAATGTGCTTTATCCGAGTACCTCCCCGCTCGTCCTGAAAGATTCGGGGAGCGCCGCGGAGCGGGGAGCTGCAGGGGAGAGCGGGGAGGAACGGAGGGGAGATCTCTCTCTCCTTCTCTCCCGCCCGCTCTCCCCTGCTCCCCGCCGCAACTCACCTGTCAGCAGCGGCGCTCCCCGAATCTTTCAGGACGAGCGGGGAGGTACTCGGATAAAGCACATTACTCGGACGAGTAGTGCTTTACCGAGTACGTTCACTCATCTCTAATTACGACAACGCAACAGGTTTTTCTTCTTTTGTTTCACTGCTTTTAAGAATAAACTAACTTTAAAAATATATTTTCTGCCATCTTCTGACCACCATAATTTTTTCATTTTTACCTTTGACATACTGTAGCTGTGTGGGGACTTGTTTTTTGTGGGTCAAGATGTGGTTTTTAATGGTGCCATATTGGAGGACTTTTGATGGCTTGCTATTAATTTTTTTTTCTTAGAGACAGGGTGACTAAAAAAATGCAATTCTGGTGTGATATTTTTTTGTATTGGCATTCACTATGTGGGATAAATAATGCTTTGTTTTGATAGATCAGACTATTACAGACACGGTGTTGCTAACTATGCTTTGGGGTTTTTTGTTTAGATTTTATCTTTAAATATATGGAAAGAGATGACGATCTAAATTTTTAAATATGATTTATTATTTACGTCAGTAATGGAAAATTAAATAATAACATATTTAACTTTTTTTAGCCCCAAAGTTTGGCATATTGAGGTGTCTTATAAATGAAAGTTAAATCAGTTTGAGTGTTGTTCTCACTCCTTTTGAAGTGCAGCTTGCACTAAAGTTTGAGATTTGCCTCAAACATAGGCTTGAAAGGTTTACAGTATACCCAACCTATCTCTAGGAACTCTAAAGTGAGGAGTTAGAGCAGCAGATAAATGTATATGTTCTATATGAATTCAGAGAATCCTCATTTAATTAGAGAATAAGTCTATCCGATGAGAGATTTTGGCCAGAAGTTTTAAAAATATTGTATTCCAATACCATAAAGAAAAGTTATTATGAAAATTGCTCCAAAATTTCCTAAATATAAACATTTTACTAGAAGGCTACATTCACATTGGCGAGCGCACGATATCAAGCTGAGGAACTTGCACCAAGATCGAAATAGCGAACATGTTATTTTCTTGCAACTGCGAGACGTTTTCTTTTAAAAACATGACACACAGCATTACTGCAGCGTGCATTTTTCACCAGGAGATGCAGATTTGCTGATTAGTAGTACCAACTGTCACGTCACTGCCAGCACACCTTTGCTACTGTGGGTTTTATCCTGACTAGCTAGGGTTAAAGGAGATGTCCCGCGCCGAAACGGGTTTTTTTTTTTTTTAACCCCCCCCCCCCGTTCGGCGCGAGACAACCCCGATGCAGGGGTTAAAAAAACCACCCGCACAGCGCTTACCTGAATCCCGGCGGTCCGGCGTCTTCATACTCACCTGCTGAAGATGGCCGCCGGGATCCTCTGTCTTCATGGACCGCAGGGCTTCTGTGCGGTCCATTGCCGATTCCAGCCTCCTGATTGGCTGGAATCGGCACGTGACGGGGCGGAGCTACACGGAGCCCCATTGAGAAGAGGAGAAGACCCGGACTGCGCAAGCGCGGCTAATTTGGCCATCGGAGGGCGAAAATTAGTCGGCACCATGGAGACGAGGACGCCAGCAACGGAGCAGGTAAGTATAAAACTTTTTATAACTTCTGTATGGCTCATAATTAATGCACAATGTACATTACAAAGTGCATTATTATGGCCATACAGAAGTGTATAGACCCACTTGCTGCCTCGGAACATCTCCTTTAATATCTTTGGTCCTGCCTAGTTAATTAGTCCTGCAGTTATTAGCTGAGGTAGAGGCTGTCAGCCAATCAGTTTCTTTTCACTTCCAATATAACCCAGCTCTTCCTAGCTGGGAGTTGCTGGTTGTATTTCAGTGTTTCTGGTCTAGTAAGCTTGCCCAGTTCTTCTGTCTGGCTCCTGTGTTCTAGGTAGTCCCCCGTGCTTCTGTTTGTTTTGCATTCTGTGTTCTTGTCTTTTATTTGTTGTCAGTTTCTGTTTATCCCTGGTTTTCTGTTGTCTGGTTCTCCATTGACCATAGACCCTTCCTCATGGAAATAACGGGGTCGTCCCTTTCGGGACGGGTGCTCTGCTTTGAGGTGGGTTCTGTCAGAGGGGTTCGGAGTGCCCTGCTCATTTGTAACCCTTTGGTTCTGTTAGCTCCTGTATATAGCCACCAGTGTAGCAAGCAAACACACCTGTCCTGACTGCTCCAGTATCTAAATCATCTCTTTGTTTTGTCAGCAGTCTAGGACAGACGTGACACCAACCACTAAAGTCACACAAATACAGCTCACCTGAGCTAGCCAGGACAATTTTCTCTCTTTTTGAAGAGAACAGAGAGTAGTAGTGCATTTAGAGGATTTGTGGTTTGTTGGTTCCTTTTTGGGATCTTCTGCCATGATTTCCCAGCTAAATTCTGTACTCCTGAACTGGCTTATTTCCTGGATATCTGGAGTAAGGTATAGGATGTTGCTGAAGGCGTAGGATGTAGGTGCATCCTCTGGGGGCTATGTGGTCTGAAAAAGGGCACTTCCATTCCTTGTTTTCTGATTTTCGCAGACACCTTGACAATTTGTTTTCCCTTCAGCTGCCTGTCAATCAGAACATTTCACAAGCTCTTTGAGGTGGTGCACTCAGGCCTAACATTTAGGATACAAGCATGAGATGGTGTATTTCCATGGAGGAAAGGCTTTTGCTGAGTCTCAGGGTTTTTTTTTTTGTTTGGGGGGTGGGTTGCATTGTGGTTGTGCTGGCATAACCTTATTCCTTTTTTTTGGTGTTTAGGTTTCTCACCATGGGGAACTCATATGCCTTGCTACATTTTGACTTTCTGCTGGGAATCTCCATCATCTTTAACATTGTTCATCGTACCTGTGAGGTGATCTGGCATCATTTTCAGCCAGAAGTAATGCCATAGCCAACTGTGGACCGCTGCTTGGAGATTGCCAATCACAATCAAAGCTACAAGCAGGCGGGGATTTTAAGTCCCCGGCTGCTGATAGCTCAAAACTACAGAGCGGGGGACAGTGACAGAAGCCGAGGCTGAGCCCTGGCAGGTAAGTATGTATGTTTTTTTTATTTTTCACACTCTTTTAAATGGCTTTTCAGGGAAGGGGTTATAAAGCCCTTCCCTGAAAAGCCATTGACCGCTGCTCGGGCTCAGTGGCGACTTCTGCCATTGTTCGCGGCTCTGTAGCGTTGCAGAGCTATCAGCAGCCATGGATTTAAAATCCCCACCTGCTGTTAGCTCTCATCGTGATTGTCTGAAGCGCTTTAGCCAATCACAATCAGAGCCACCAGCAGGCGGAGATTTTAAATCCCCGGCTGCTGATAGCTCAGAATTACAGAGACGGGGACAGCGGCAGAAGTCGCGGCTGAGCCCCGGCAGGTGAGTATTTAATTTTTTCTTTACACTATTTTAAATGGCTTTTCAGGGAAGGGCTTATGAAGCCGTTCCCTGAAAAGCTATTGTCCCTGGCTCCGTAGATGTCAGCTTTTAGCATGCGGGGATTTAAAATCCCTGCCTGATGGTAGCTCTGATTGTGATTGGCTGAGCGTTTATAATCATTTGTAATTCGAATGAATGTGATTGTTTAAAATTAATTTTGTAAATGACAAAATATGTTTTCTAGAGATGAGCGAACGTACTCGTCCGAGCTTGATACTCGTTCGAGTATTAGCGTGTTCGAGATGCTCGTTACTCGAGACGAGTACCACGACAATGTTCGAGTTACTTTCACTTTCATCTCTGAGACGTTAGCGCGCTTTTCTGGCCAATAGAAAGACAGGGAAGGCATTACAACTTCCCCCTGCGACGATCAAGCCCTATACCACCCCCCTGCAGTGAGTGGCTGGCGAGATCAGGTGTCACCCGAGTATATAAATCGGCCCCTCCCGCGGCTCGCCACAGATGCATTCTGACATAGTTCAGGGAAAGTGCTGTCTTGCTGAAGTTGCTATAGGGAGAGTGTTAGGAGTTATTTTAGGCTTCAAGAACCCCAACGGTCCTTCTTAGGGCCACATCTAACCGTGTGCAGTAGTGTGGAGGCTGCTTTTTGCAGTGTTGCACCTTTTTTTTTTTTGTACATCGGCCATGCAGAGCATTGCGTCCTGCAGTAATTTTACATTGTCCAGGGCCAGTAGTGGTGAGGCAGGGACAGAAGACATATTTAGTGTATATGGGCAGTGGGCCTTTCCAAAAACATTTGGGAAAAAAAATCTATTTGGGCTGCCTGTGACCGTCCTCAGTGTACTGGGTCTCTGCTGGGGGTAGTTGTCCTAATTCATACGCAGCCAGCTAAGTGTTACAGCAGGCTTGCGCAAAATTCTTTTCTGCCTCTGCTGTGCGTTCCGTAAGCGAAGTCAGCCTCCAACCAAGGGCCAATAAGCAGCACATTTAATTACAGCGTTCTGTTTCTGCACTACTGGTAATACAGCATGCTGAGGGGTAGGGGTAGGCCTAGAGGACGTGGACGCGGGCGAGGAAGTGGAGGCCCAAGTCAGGGTGTGGGCACAGGCCGAGCCAGTGCGGTGGCCAGGGGTAGAGGCAGGGCTAGACTGAATAATCCACCAACTGTTTCCCAAAGCGCCCCATCACGCCATGCCACCCTGCAGAGGCCAAGGTGCTCTAAGGTGTGGCAGTTTTTCACAGAGACACCTGACGACCGACGAACAGTGGTGTGCAACCTTTATCGCGCCAAGATCAGCTGGGGAGCCACCACCACCAGCATGCGCAGGCATATGATGGCCAAGCACCCCACAAGGTGGGACGAAGGCCATTCACCGCCTCCGGTTTGCACCACTGCCTCTCCCCCTGTGCCCCAACCTGCCACTGAGATCCAACCCCCCTCTGAGGACACAGGCACGAGTGCCTACCGGCCTGCACCCACACCCTCACCTCCGCTGTCCTCGGCCCCATCCAGCAATGTCTCTCAGCGCAGCGTCCAGACGTCGCTAGCGCCACTGTTTGAGCGCAAGCACAAGTACGCCGCCACGCACCCGCACGCTCAAGCGTTAAACGTGCACATAGCCAAATTGATCAGCCTGGAGTTGCTGCCGTATAAGCTTGTGGAAACGGAGGCTTTCAAAAGCATGATGGCGGCGGCGGCCCCGCGCTACTCGGTTCCCAGTCGCCACTACTTTTCCCGATGTGCCGTCCCAGCCCTGCACGACCACGTCTCCCGCAACATTGTACGCGCCCTCACCAACGCGGTTACTGCCAAGGTCCACTTAACAACGGACATGTGGACAAGCGCAGGCGGGCAGGGCCACTATATCTCCCTGACGGCACATTGGGTGAATTTAGTGGAGGCTGGGACAGAGTCAGAGCCTGGGACCGCTCACCCCCAGAATTGCGGGCCCCAGCTCGGTGCTAGTATCTGCGGCAGTGTATGCTTCCTCCACTAAACTACCCTCCTCCTCCTCCTCCTCCAACGCAACCTCTGTCTCGCAATCAAGATGTGTCAGCAGCAGCAGCACGTCGCCAGCAGTCGGTGTCGCGCGGCGTGGCAGCACAGCGGTGGGCAAGCGTCTGCAGGCCGTGCTGAAACTACTCAGCTTAGGAGAGAAGAGGCACACGGCCCACGAACTGCTGCAGGGTCTGACAGAGCAGACCGACTGCTGGCTTTCGCCGCTGAGCCTCCAACCGGGCATGGTCGTGTGTGACAATGGCCGTAACCTGGTGGCGGCTCTGCAGCTCGGCAGCCTCACGCACGTGCCATGCCTGGCCCATGTCTTTAATTTGGTGGTTCAGCGCTTTCTGAAAAGTTATCCACACTTGTGATACCTTCTCGGAAAGGTGCGCCGGGTCAGCGCACATTTCCGCAAGTCCAAGACGGACGCTGCCACCCTGCGGACCCTGCAACATCGGTTTAATCTGCCAGTGCACCGACTGCTGTGCGACGTGCCCACACGGTGGAACTCTACGCTCCACATGTTGGCCAAACTCTATGAGCAGCGTAGAGCTATAGTGGAATACCAACTCCAACATGGGCGGCGTAGTGGGAGTCAGCCTCCTCAATTCTTTACAGAAGAGTGGGCCTGGTTGGCAGCCATCTGCCAGGTCCTTGGAAACTGTGAGGAGTCTACCCAGAAGGTGAGCGGGGATGCTGCAATCATTAGCGTCACCATTCCTCTGCTATGCCTCTTGAGAAGTTCCCTGCAAAGCATAAAGGCAGACGCTTTGCGCTCGGAAACGGAGGTGGGGGAAGACAGTATGTCGCTGGATAGTCAGAGTACCCTCATGTCTATATCTCAGCGCATTGAGGAGGAGGGGGAGGAGCATGAGGAGGAGGGGGAAGAGACAGCTTGGCCCACTGCTTAGGGTACCCATGCTGTTTGCCTGTCATCCTTTCAGCGTGTATGGCAGGAGGAGGAGGAGGAGGAGGATCCTGAAAGTGATCTTCCTAGTGATGACAGCCATGTGTTGCGTACAGGTACCCTGGCACACATGGCTGACTTCATGTTAGGATGCCTTTCTCGAGACCCTCGCATTACATGCATTCTGGCCACTACGGATTACTGGGTGTACACACTGCTCGACCCACGGTATAAGGAGAACCTTTCCACTCTCATACCCGAAGAGGAAAGGGATTCGAGAGTGATGCTATACCACAGGACCCTGGCGGACAAACTGATGGTAACATTCCCATCCGACAGCGCTAGTGGCAGAAGGTGCAGTTCCGAGGGCCAGGTAGCAGGGGAGACGCAGAGATCAGGCAGCATGTACAGCGCAGGCAAGGGAACATTTTCCAAGGCCTTTGCCAGCTTTATGGCTCCCCAGCAAGACTGTGTCACCGCTCCCCAGTCAAAGCTGAGTTGGCGGGAGCACTGTAAAAGGATGGTGAGGGAGTACGTAGCCGATCGCACGACCATCCTCGGTGACGCCTCTGCCCCCTACAACTACTGGGTGTCGAAGCTGGACACGTGGCCTGAACTCGTGCTGTATGCCCTGGAGGTGCTTGCTTGTCCTGCGGCTAGCGTCTTGTCAGAGAGGGTGTTTACTGCGGCTGGGGGAATCATCACGGATAAGCGTACCCGCCTGTCAACTGACAGTGCCGACAGGCTAACACTCATCAAGATGAATAAAGCCTGGATTTCCCCAGACTTCTCTTCTCCACCAGCGGACAGCAGCAATACCTAAGCAATACGTAGGCTGCACACGCGGATGGAAGCATCGTTCTCTATCACCATCAAAAACGGGGACTTTTTTGCTTCATCAATCTGTGTATTCTATTTATCCTCCTCCTGCTGCTCCTCCTCCTGAAACCTCACGTAATCACGCCGAACGGGCAATTTTTTTTAGGCCCACAAGGCTCAGTCATATAATTTTTATAAACAATTTTTATACGTTTCAATGCTCATTAAAGCGTTGAAACTTTCACCTCAACCAATTTTTATTTTAACTGGGCTGCCTCCAGGCCTAGTTACCAATTAAGCCACATTAACCAAAGCGATTAATGGGTTTCACCTGCCCTCTTGGTTGGGCATGGGCAATTTTTCTGAGGTACATTAGTACTGTTGGTACACCAATTTTTTGGGGCCCTCGCCTACAGTGTAATCCAATTAATTTTTTGCCCACCTGCATTAAAGCTGACGTTACATCAGCTGTGATGGGCAATGCAATGGGATATATTTATGTACCGCCGGTGGCTTCCTGGCACCCACCCATGCTGTGGGTCCACAGGGAGTTGTAACTGCATGTGTCCACTTCTAAAGAACCCCAGTCTGACTGGGGCATGCAGTGTGGGCCGAAGCCCACCTGCATTAAACATGACATTACCTCAGCTGTGATGGGCAATGCAATGGGATATATTTATGTACCGCCGGTAGCTTCCTGGCACCCACCCATGCTGTCGGTCCACACGGAGTTGTAACTCCATGTGTACACTTCTAAAGAACCCCAGTCTAACTGGGGCATGCAGTGTGGGCCGAAGCCCACCTGCATTTAATCGGACGTTACCTGAGCTGTGATGGGCACTGCAATGGGATACGTTTATGTACAGCCGGTGGGTTCCAGGGAGCCCCCCTGCTGTGGGTGCACACGGAATTCCCATTGCGGAGTTGTATCTGCCTGTGACTATTTATAAAAAACCGCGGTCTGACTGGGGCATGCAGACACCTTGACAGAATGAATAGTGTGTGGCACATAGGTTCCCCATTGTTATGCCCACGTGTGCAGCTCCTGATGGCGGTGGCACAGGATTATATTTCCCATTGCTTCTGTACAGCATTGTGGGCTATCGCCCTGCCCCTTTTAAAGAGGGTCGCTACCTAGCCGTGCCAACCCTCTGCAGTGTGTGCCTGCGGTTCCTCCTGACATGAGGGTGGTGTGGCATGAGTGCAGCTGAAGGCTGCGCAGGGACACTTTGGTGTGCGCTGTGGACACTGCGTCGTGCGGGGGGGGGGGGGGGTTGGGCAGCATGTAACCCAGGAGAAGTGGCAGCGGAGTGTCATGCAGGCAGTGATTGTGCTTTGTTGGAGGTAGTGTGGTGCTTAGCGAAGGTATGCATTGCTAATGAGGGCTTTTCAGAAGTAAAAGTTGTTGGGGGGGGGCACTCTTGCCGCTATTGTGGCTTAATAGTGGGACCTGGGAACTTGAGATGCAGCCCAACATGTAGCCCCTCGCCTGCCCTATCCGTTTCTGTGTCGTTCCCATCACTTTCTTGAATTGCCCAGATTTTCACACATGGAAACCTTAGCGAGCATCGGCGATATACAAAAATGCTCCGGTCGCCCATTGACTTCAATGGGGTTCGTTACTCGAAACGAACCCTCGAGCATCGCGATAATTTCTTCCCGAGTAACGAGCACCCGAGCATTTTGGTGCTCGCTCATCTCTAATGTTTTCCATTTTTTATTATAGTATTATTAAAATATTATTTAAAATTAGGATGGTCATACGAATTGGTCTATTTGCCTGCTTCATCAATTTTTACACATTTGTTCAAGCTAGGCTAATTTACTAATTACCAAGCCTTTTCAGAGGTCGGTAATCTATAATAAAATCTATAATTAAAGGTTGGTGGTATCTTGGACATTAGTTGGGAAGGTCCCCACGCAAATCTGACAAATGGCTGGTTTGTCATTGTCATGGATACAGTAGTGGCCCAAATGTGAACTATTTAAGGCCTATCCATCGTATAGGCCTTCAATCACATATGGTTCATGTCAATTACGTTGGGACTTCTATGACTTGTTGACTTTCCCAGACTTCACAGGCTCTTGGAACCTATTACATACTCATTTTTTGTCAGAAATGTGCTCATGGTTATTTTTTGTGGAGAACCAGCCTCTGTACACCTTTGTCGAGAATGCTGCCATGGTTTTTTTTGGGGGTGGGGGGAGGATTCTGAGCAAAATATTTTACCTTTTTTGGGGATAAGAAGGAGAAAGGCACGTATCACATTGAACACAAACTTTATTTACCTTTTTTTTTTTTAATTAAAAATTTTTTGTGTGTGTGTGGTGCTGAAGAAACTTAAAAAATAACCACATCAGCATTACCAAAAAATATATATACCTTAACAAAACAAAAATAAAAGAAGTAACTTTATTTTAAAAAATAAAATTCAAGGGACATAAAAGTAGGCCCCGGCTCTCCGATGCCCCTAAGCATTCTCCAGTTGGACAGCCATTTGGGAGGGGCCTGCCTGTTGCTAGGGAATAATAATAACAGTCCTGCACATGATGCAAGGGGGCTTCTGTACCTTGGCTGGAGTAGGCTCTCGTTTGCTGATGTTGTGAATGAGAAGGCTGTGTTGCTGGGGGGGAGTGGAAAAGCAGGATGTCGACGGCGATTCAGACGAAAGTGGTGCATCCCATAAAAATAAGTCTGGCATTACTGGGAGGGGCAAACAGCTCTATCAGGGTATTAATCATGGACTGCAGTGAAAAGCGGCAATTCGCAAGTAATACCCTCATACTGTCTATCATAGTTTGCCCAGTCCTAAAGGTTTTATACCTGGAGATACTGTAGGACTTGCTGTCCACAGGAACATATTTTCTTGCTCTCCTGGATCTGCCAGGTGCACGCGTATATCATTGTCATTGAAGGGAAAAAGATATACATGTATATGGCAAAAATGTCACAGATTCCATTTAAAAAGTGATTTATTTTTTTTTAAATAAGACCAAAAGCAAACATAATTACTAGAGATGAGCGAGTATACTCAGTAAAGGCAATTGCTCGAGCGAGCATTGCCTTTATCGAGTAACTGCCCGCTCGAGACTGAAGGTTCGGGTGGCGGCGCGGGGGAGCAGTGAGTAGCGGCTGTCAGCAGGAGGGAGCGGGGGGGGGGGAGAGAGAGATCTCCCCTCCGTTCCTCCCTGCTCTCCCCCGCAGCTCCCTGCCCACCGCCGGCACCCGAACCTTCAGTCTCGAGCGGGCAGGTACTCACTAAAGGCAATGCTTGCTTGAGCAATTGCCTTCAGCGAGTATACTCGCTCATCTCTAATAATTACATCCTGACCAGGGCCCCAAAATTTGAAGGGAACTCCAAATAAAGAGAAGCTCTCTTGCCCCCACTCCAGTGTTAAAACCTTAAAGGGGTTGTCTCGCGACAGCAAGTGGGGTTATACACTTCTGTATGGCCATATTAATGCACTTTGTAATATACATCGTGCATTAGATATGAGCTATACAGAAGTTATTCACTTACCTGCTCCGTTGCTGGCGTCCCCGTCTCAATGGCTCCATCTAATTCCGATGTCTTCTGGCATTTTTAGACACGCTTGCGCAGTCCGTGCTTCTGCCTGGTGAATGGGGCCACTCGTGCCAGAGAGCTGGTCACCGCGTCGTCATCGTAGTCAATCAGGAGGCTGGAATCGGCAATGGAACGCAAGGAAGCAGAAGAAAATCCACGGTGCACCATGGGAGAAGACCCGCGGTGCACCGTGGGAGAAGACCAGCGGCGCACCGTGGGAGAAGACCAGCGGCGCCATCTTTAAAAGAAGAAAAGAAGAAGCTGCAGACGCTGATGCAGATAAGCGCAATGCTATTTTTAAAAACTAACCTATGCTTTCTTTTTAACAGGGCAGAATGCGGGGGTAAGTAAAAAAAAAAATTTTACGATTTCGCCGTGGGACAACCCCTTTAATGCAGCTGTTAGTGAACATGTCCTGGCTTTTTGGGGGGAAGACAAGGCTGCTGTCTCAGGAAGCGTTCCCCTTTAACCCCTTCCGGCTCCAAAGCGTAAGTTTACGTCCTGGCAGCGGGGTACTTCCCACAACAGGGAGTAAACTTACGTCCTGGGGATAGCGCAAGATCACTTATGATCTTGCGCTATCCTGCAGCGGGAGCCGTCTGTCAGTCATAGCCGACCTCCCGATGCAACAGCGGGGGTGCCTCGGAGATGCGCCCCCGCTGTTAACCCCTTCCCTCCCGCGATCTATGTAGATCGCCGCATGGGAGGGGTTCACAGAGGGAGCTCTCTCTCTCTCTGTGATGTCACCGGGCTCTCGCAATATAATCACAGAGAGCCTGGCTGGTTGCTATCGCTGTATAAGCAATAAGGCACGGCAGGGCGGTAGCCCTGCCATGTCTTATCACAGCAATCATCAGTGCTATACTGTAAGTGCCCCAGAGGGGCACAATTTGTGTAAAGAAAAGAAAAGAAAAATTTATAAAAAAGAAAAATGTAAAAAAAAAGTAAAAATAAACCTTTTTTTATGCTTTTTCTCATATTAGCATAAAAAAGGTAAAAAAAAATTAAAACACCACATATTTGATATTTTTGCGTCTGTAATGATGCGTACAATAAGCTGCACATGCTTTTGACTGTGCAGGGGAAAAAGCGTTAAAAAAACACTAAAGAACGGAGGCAAAATGCTAATTTTTAGCATTTTGCCTCCCTAAAGATAAAAGTGATCAAAAAATCCATTTGCACCCCAAAATGGTACCAATAAAAACTAAAGTTCGTCGCACAAAAAATAAGCCCTCATAGAGCTCCGTACATAGAAATATAAAAAAGTTACAGGAATTTGAATGCAACGATTTGGAAAAAAAAGATTTTCAAAAAACGGGTTTTTATTGCAGAAAAGTGTAAAAAAAATGTGAGAATTTTGGTATCGTTGTAACCATACCGACCCGCAGAAAAAAATTGATTATCATTTATGCTGCATGATTAACGCAGCATAAAAAAAATCTATGGCAGAATTGATGCGTTTTCTCTCTCTGCTATCATAAAAAAAATAATAAAAGTTTTACAATATAGTCAATGTACCCAAAAATGGCGCCGATAAAAACTACAGTTCACCACCAACAAGCCCTTATAAAAAGCCCTTATATGGGCACATCGACGGAAAAATAAAAAGTTATGACTTTTGAAAAATGGAGAAGAAAATCCGCCAAAAATCATTGCATCTTTAAACCCAAAATAGGCCATGTCCTTAAGGGGTTAAAAAAGCAGGGAACATGTTAAATGTACAGTTGGGGGGCAGTTGATCGTGCAGGTCTGGGGAGTGAAGAGAGACAGAGGTAGAAGAGGAGTCATGTGGTAGTAATAGTGAGAAGATCATCAGTCAGTGACATTGCAGTCAGATCACAATAGTAATCGACTGTTAAACAAGTGAGCCATATAGTTAGTCAGTGTGATCATGTGTGTAGTTGAGAGGAGTTAGTCAGACAAGTGAGAGTGAGTTAGATAGTGAACATCTTCGGGGGTCCATCAGAGAGGGAGAGAGAGAGAGACAGTGTTAGGGCTCAGTCAGACGGGCGTTTTAGCCGCGATTTGCGCATGCGCATGCGTCCGGCGATTTTTTAAAACCATTGCTTTGCAATGGTATCGGACACATGAGCGCTTTTTATGCGCTTGTCCGATAAATTATAGAACAAAAAATCGCAGATCGCACCTATCTGCGATCTGCGATTCCTGTTCTCTTCTCTATATGCGCTCAATGGGGCCGGCGGCAGCAGCGCCGACCCCATTGAGAACATATAGAAGACAAATCATTCTTCTCTGCCACAGCTGTAACAGCTGTGGCAGAGAAGAACGATGTTTGCCCATTGAATTCAATGGAGCGGCAATACAGCCGCTCCGTTGAAAGCAATGGGCTGCCGGCGTGCGCGGGGTGAATTGTCGGGAAGGGGTTAAATATATAAACCCTTCCCTGCAATTCATTCTAAAATGTGTTAAAATAAAAAAAAAATGGAAACTTACCTTTCCGCTGCAGCCGGAGTCCAGCCGCGGCCGCTGTCAGTTCTCCTGAACTGCTTCTCGGCACTATTCAGCCGGCGGGGCTTTAAAATCCCCGCCTGCTGAATGATCTGCCTCTGATTGGTCACAGCCTGACCAATCAGAGGCCGGTTTCACTCACACACCCATTCATGAATTCATGAATGGGTGAGTGACTGCTGCCTCTCAGCGCTGAGCCAATCAGGGGCAGATCTGACTCACATCCATTCATGAATGGGTGTGAGTGAGGCATGCCTCTGATTGGCTCAGCGCTGAGCCAATCAGGGGGCAGGTCTGACTCACACCCCCTTCACACCCACTGCAGGACGGCCGCTCGGAGCTCCGGCTGCCGGAAGGTGAGTATACAATTTTTTTTTATTTTTACACATTTTAGGATGAATTGCAGGTAAGGGCTTATATATTTAAGCCCTTACCGACAATTCATCCCGGGCTCGCCCGCAGCGCATTGCTTTCAATGGAGACGGCTGTATTGCCGTCTCCATTGAATGCAATGCGCTGGACAGCTCCGGCCCATTTCTAATGAAACGCGGCTAGGAGCAGATTTTCGGGCGATTTGCGGGCGACTTGCGCGCACCGGTCACGCGATTTGCGGATGCGCATCCGTCATGCGATCCGCAAATCGCGCGAAAAAACGCCCGTCTGACTAAGGCCTTAGTGTGTATAGACAGTGAGTTAGGATTACTGGAAGAAGAAAGATCCCTGTCAGCATTGCAGTTAAGGTGCTGCCGGAAGTTACCAGAAGAGTTGTTGGATCCAGAGGAGGGTTGTGGCCTGGCACGGGAGAGTCCCTACGAGGTGGCCGCGACATGAGAGGTAAAACACAGAAGTATTCATTTTACCGTGAGAAGAGAGCCCTAAATACAGAGCAGTGTTATAATTGTGGACACCAGAGCCAAGGAATACCCTCATAACCTGGGCCAAAACGAAGGTGGATACTGCGCACAGCTCACGCCACTGAAGAGCTATTAAACTGCCATATGTTACCCAGAGCATCATCTCTGTCTTTAACCTGAAGAATCCCATGTACATTATTCCTGTTAATGATATTCCTAACATGTAAAAAGAATAACCACTTTTAATGAAAGGCTTGTATGTGTGCACTGATATATGATGGCTACTGACATCAACAAAGAAATGGCAAAGAAAAATTAGACAATTTATCTAGATGATTCCAAAGGGTGGCTTTATACACAGAAATGGGCACCGCCTTGCTCAAAGGTATGCACATTGAATGCACTTTTCTGCCTCCCCTCTTATGGACAAACATAGGCAATATGTACCTCTCCCACTCCCTCCCCTTGCACACACAAAGTTTGTGATAGGACATATGCCTGGTGTAGTAGTGCAGTACACAGAAGGCCTGTAGAGGGCTGCAGACAGGACTTCTAGTGCAAGGGTTAACACAAAGGGGTGGAGCAGGAACTAGAAAAGGACCAGTTCCTGCCAGAATCAGCAGAGCTGAGGTGCTGCAGGCTGGTGGCCTAGAAAAGGCCAGAGTCTGACAGGGACGACAACCCTGGACGTACCCAAGTAGAGAGAGGACCAGTGCAGCAGACAGGAGGTGCTGCAGGCTGGTGGCCTAGCAAAGGCCAGAGTCCGACAGGGGCGACAACCCTGGACTCACACCGAAGTTGTGAGAGACGTGGCTGAGAGAGAGCCAGATTCTTGGAGCTGCAAGGGCAGACCAGGAGTTTGACAGGGAAGACGACCCTAAACTCTACACCCTGGTGGGGTGCTCACATGAACTGTGTATTTCGTTGTTATATGATGTGCTGTGATGAATAAAGGCTGGCAGGAGCCAGATAAAGAAATCCACATCTTCTGAGCAGTTTCTACATGTGTGGGGGCGCCATCTCTATATAAGAGAGGTCAACGATCTAAGGCAAGTGTACCCCGCTTGCTTACACTGGTTGAAGCCGCAGAGCCCTAAATGAAGACTAATTACACATTTCAATTCATGAAGCCACTGTTTAAATACAGTTTTTAATGAGATAAGCATTTTGGACCTAGCTGATGGACGAGCTGAGTCCCACCAGTCCCCAAACAGCATCTCTGCCACTTCCTCCCACACCATGTCCCTCCAGTTTTGGATGTGATACTCTGCTCTCCTGGTATCCCAAAGGATAGGATGGACCAGGGAGATGAGTTCCTCTTTGTCCAACATTATGCACACCGTACTGTGAAACCAGGTTAACAAATCTTGCCTTCTTGCATGGGCGAGAAAACATGTCAAATCAAAGCAAAATAGGACATGCAACAATTTTGAAGTCTTGCAGCATTGCCGTGAGAGAAAACTCGCTCATGGGAATTAATAGGTTTCATATTTGTGTGAGATTTGCGACCTCTCACATTACAGAAAACGTACATTAACATGCTGCCGGGAACTGGTCTATTTACCTGTCCTTGTACCCTGATACCAGTAAGTATGGCTATTTTTCAGTGTTTATGCTGCAAAACTGTATGATGCACTACAAGTACTTGTGCCAATGGCACCGTGTATAAGCTTTTTTTGTGTGCAAATATGAAGCTAAGCAGCCACCCCTCCAATACATCATGAGTGTGTGAGTGGTTATTCATCAGTATTTTGCACCTGCTACCTCCCCATGGGGCATTTCCCTTGTGCATGCTGCTGGGAACTAGTCTATGTACCTGTTCTTGTACCCTTATATCAGAAACTATGGTCATTTTTCAATATGTTATGGGTGTGTGAGTGGTTGTTCATCAGTGTTTTGCACCTGCTGCATCCCCCATATGGCAGTTCCCTCCTGCATGTTGCTGCGAATTGGTCTATGTACCTGTCCTGGTGCCCTTATATCAGTAAGTATGGCAATTTTTCAGTGGGATTTTATCCTTACATGAGTACTAGCGATATCGAGCGGCTTCACTCATGTTTTGCTGACAATTGACAGGCGGCACCAGAAAGAACCACAGCGACTCGTCAGCTAGCTCTATTAACAAGCTACAACAGCAGTAATTGCCAGGTGGCACCTATGTTTACAGGTGCCATCTGGCAATTGTCAAGAAAATGCAAGCCCTCACTAACGCTCATGTAAAAGCACCCTAATGCCAGAACTAGCAAAAATGTACATGAAAACAATATTTGATACTATCATTCTTTGTTATTGAAATGACATCAGCCTGTTAAGCAATACAGTTGTGATGTTTTCGAAGGAAATTAGATGGTAGATTGTTCAAGCACCTTGGAAAACTTGCCAAAGTTAGTTTGCAGACTTTGGCTGTCTTGCTAGCTTCTGGCTCTGCAGCTAATCCCAGACGGCTTGTTTAGATAGGCCTCTATAGATGCCACACCATCTGTTGCAGAATTCTTTTGGCAGATGACAGTTTTTCATGACTTTGCCTGTATATTTGGTGTCATTGTCCTGCTGAAGAATAAAGTTTGAACCAATCAGAAGCCTGTATGATTATATTTCCATGGATAATTTGAACTGAACCAGTAGCACCTTCTCATGATTTCATATTAGTTTTTTCTCAGGGTATCTTAGGACTGTCAAGATGTTACAGCAGGTGCACGCCATTACACAGGATGTTCTTGGAGTAGTAGCTAAACAACAGTTGAAATTATATGGGGCCTAAAAACTTCCTTGTTATAAGCAATGTGTGTTGGATAATACATTGTACAATATATGATGAGTTTTGTGCCCCCTATCTAGATCAAAACAAACCATTGCTGACTTTTCCATATTCTATGTTAGTTGTCTGATGACACCACCATAGTCAACTAAAGGCCCATTTAGACACAATGATTATCACTCAAAATTCGATCAAAAGCCATCTTTTGAGTGATAATCATTGTGTCTAAAAGCGCAACCATCGTGCACTTTTCGTGCACTATTCGTTCATCACTAACTTTTAGCAAGCTAAAAGTCAGCAATGACTCTTATTAGCACCGCGCTAAGTTCTCAGCTGGATACCGCTGATAGTATTCTTTCAGCTGGTATCCCGCTCTGAGCTCTCAGCGATAGCTCCAAGAACAAAGCAGCTGTCAGCGCTCCAGTTGTCTTCTGCATACAGAAGCCACCTTCTTTTACACACTAATAAACTCTTAAGTAGCTAATTAGCTTATGCAAAGTGATCGCTCAAAATTGTCACTCAAACTGCCATTTGAGCGATCACCTTTCCGTGTAAATGGGCCCTAAAACACTATTGTATAGATGCTAGAAAATTGAGTTATTACAATGTGCCAGTCATGTTAAAGATTGGTATATCTGCAGCAACTTTCTTTCACAGTTTACACATTGTAGTGATATCATTTCCAAGCTTTGAAAAGGTTGAGGTTTCTTTAGGAGGGGGTTTCATTATACAAGTATGACCTAGAATAGGGCTATTCAGCTATTTTTGTGAAGTTCTAATTACTTGAATCTACTGTCAGGTGAAAACCTGCGCTGAACACAAACATGAGTTAAAATGAGGTACATGGGATTAAAACAATATATATGTAGTTAAAACCAAGCACAAATAGGGTCGCTAAAGAGAGGTATCTGAGGTTATTTACTATGAATGTGAAGCAGATGGGTTAACTAAATGAATGACCTAATGTGGCTCATGTTGTAAGTAACCCTATGTATCTCACATTACTAATCCCATGGTGTCTAAGGGTGCTTTCAGATGAGTGTGTGCGTACATAGGTGCTCACAAAACCACATGTCTATTAGAAACATTGGTTCCCTATGGTGTGCTCACATGTCTGTGTTTTATTAGCGTGCAAACGCACGTACCTGCAAAACATAGGACATGTGTGCACCATAGGTCCATGATGCGTGTCAATATTCCCCAGTGGGGAGTCCCCTTGTCACTGAACACTGTGACAGCACTGTCACACTGTTCAGTGACAACGGGAATCCATGCGGGGAGTAAAGAATCCCCTGCCACAGCTGTCACAGCTATGACAGCTGTGGCAGAGTATGGCAATGTTCTCCCATTGCTTTCAATGGGACCGGCGCTTCTGCAGTCCCATTGAAAGCAATGGGCTACTGGCAACCCCTGCAGAGATTTTCGGGGAAGGGCTTTAAAAATAAAAATAAAATGTACTCACCTCTCAGGCACGTCCAGCCGCGTCTTCTCCCTGGACTTCTCTGAATCTCTTTCAGCTGAGCACTGCCTGTGATTGGTCACAGCACTCAGCCAATCACAGGCAGCGCTTGCCCATTCATTCAATTCAATTTTAAATCCCCTCCTGCTGAAAGAGATTCAGAGCAGTGCAGGGAGAAGACGCCGCTGGACGCACCTGAGCCCCGGCAGCTGCAGAGAGGTGAGTATATATTTTTTTTTATTTTAACACATTTAATGGATGATTTTTCAGGGAAGGGCTTATATTTAAAGCTCTTCCCAGAAAATCCCTGCAGGGCTTGCCAGCAGCCCATTGCTTTCAATGGGACTGCAAAAGCGCCGGTCCCATTGAAAGCAAAGGGGGAAAATGGCGATCCTCTGCCACAGCTGTGACAGCTGTGGCAGGGGATTCTTACTCCCCGCAGGGATGAAAAAATCCTCTGCCACAGCTGTGACAGCTGTGGCAGGGGATTCTTTACTCTCCGTGGGGAGTCCCCTTGTCACTGAAGACTGTGATAGTGCTTTATTTATTTTTTACACAAACCAGGGATATTTTTTACACAAACGAGCTTATAGTTCAAGCCCTTCACTGAAAATCACTGCAGGGGTTGACAGCATCCTATTGCGTTCAATGGGGCCGCCAGTAGCAGCCACGGCACCATTGAAAGCAATGCTGCACGGACCAGTATTCACGCGTGTTTGTGCACATACATGGATGCGTGTTTTTTTGCGCACCTGTGTACGAACACGCTCATGTGAATGCAGCCTTATGCAAAACCCATGTGGATAATGAGGCAAAATCGGGATTATGTAAAGCAAGATTGAGATTATATGAGACATACTGGGATTATTTGAGGCATATGAAGGTACTAAATGAAAGGTGCAAAATAGGGTTACTAATGCCAGGTAAAAAGTGCTTACTAAATTAACAACCTCATATACGCCACAATAAAAACCCCATATACATTATCTCCCATTTGTATTATTAATGTGAGAAACATGAGGTTGCAAATATGAGAGACATGAAGGTACAAAATTAGTAACCTCATGTGCCTTAGGGCTCTTTCACACGAGCGCATAAACGGTGATGTTTTTACGCCTGGCCGATATACACGACCATCTGAGCCCTTGCTTTTCAATGCATCCGTTCACATGGGCAAATATACGGCACGTAAAAATGTCGAAATGTGAAAAATGGAATATACGCGACCAAAATATGTGCCGACGCATATACCTTGGGCATAAAGATAGTTCTGGAACTGTCTTTTGGCCAATATACGCTGGCGGGTCCCATAGACTCCTATAAGAGCTGGGAAAAAAGGGAGGGGGAGGCATTTTTGCAGCGTCCAATGCTGTGAAAAGCTTACAGGTGCCTCTGTGTAGGTATTAGAAGTCATTCAGAGGATTTAAGCCGAGCGAGGGTTTTTCTGGGGTGCAACATATTTTTTCGCTGAAAACCACGCTTATGGTCCTGTGAGAAAAACCCTGGGTGAGAAAAAGCTAATTACCCTGGCAGAAAAAAGTCCTTTAACGTGATTTTACGGGGCCGGCAAGAAATTGTAAAAACGCCTACACTTGTGTGAAAGAGCCCTCAGGCTGGCTCCACACGAGAAAATCACACAATTTTCACCTGCTGCAACCAGTCAGTAAAAAAGCAGAATATGAAAATAATGATTTATTGTGGTTTCATTTCACTCTGCAATGTTTTCACTGATGGGATGTTGAGGGAATAAAAAAATCGTGGCAATCTCTATCTTTCTGTGATGTGCAATTTTTTTAAATCTCACATGTATTCTTATGGAGGCTTCATAAACGAATCAGTTTATTTGAGTTTTGCATCCTCTAAAAACTGAGCATAAAGAAGAAACCCTGAACTGAGCCCTAATGCAGTTGTGAAACCACCCTATATTCTCTTCTACACCGGTTTTAGGGGTATTGGTAGACTTCCGGTTTGACTCGAAGTAATTCGGACCGAACCAAACTTTTTGCAAAAGTGAGGTGAACTGACTGAATATTCCAAAAGTTCACATATCACTATTTATACTTATTGCAAAAGATTTACTCCTTGGTATAGTTTGACTCCACGTGTCATATAAGCACCTGCATTAGGGTGGGTTCACACCAGCGTGTTTTTGTGCGTACTTAGGTGCGTGCATACGTCCGCACCTAGGTACAAGCAAAAACATGCGCAAACACAGCTGCATGGTTGTTGTCAATGGAGCCGCGGCTGCTGCCGGTGGCTCCATTGAAAACATTGCTCTGCCGGTACTCCTGCACTCTTTTTCAGGGAAGGACTTTACATATAAGCCCTTCCCTGAAAAAGAAAGATTTTAGTGTTAAAAAAAATAATAATAAATTTAAATATATATATATATATACTTACCTGTCCGCCACTGCCATGACCCCCGTGGGGATGAAGAACACATCTGCCGCATGCGAATGAATGAAGGGTGAGAGCTACCTTTGATTGGGTGACCACTTCAGCCAATCACATTCAGCTCTTTCAGCAGGCGGGGATTTAAAATCCCCGCCTGCTGATAGATCAGCAATACAGTGCAGGGGACAGCAGGAGAAGACGAGGCTGTGCCCTGGCAGTTGAAGCAAGATGAGTATCTATTTTTTTAAACCACTTTCACTTGATTTTCAGGGAAGGGCTTATATTTAAAGCCCTTCCCTGAAATCAATTGTCGGCAACAGAATCCTCTACCGCAGCTGACATGTGTGACAGCTGCAGTAGAGAATTGAAGAATTCCTCTGCTGCATCTGTCACAGATGTGGCAGATGCAGCAGCAGAGAATTCTTTTAACTAGCGGGGATAAAGGAAACATCTGCCGCGTGCAGCAGATGTGTTCAACCCCGCGGGGGTCACGGCAGCGGTGGACAGATAAGTATATATATATATATATATATATATATATATATATATATATATATATATAAATTTTACACTAAAATCTTTCTTTTTCAGGGAAGGGCTTATATGTAAAGCGCTTCCCTAAAAAAGGATACAGGAGTGTCAGCAGAGCATTGCTTTCAATGGAGCTGCCGGCAGCAGCCGTGGCTCCATTGAAGAGAATGCCTGCTTTTTTATTTTTTTTTAAACTAAAATGTTTCTTTTTCAGGTAAGGGCTTATATGTAAAGCCCTTCCCTGAAAAAGAATGCAGGGGTGCCGACAGAGCATTGTTTTCAATGGAGCCGCCGGCGCCAGCAGCGGCTCCATTGAAAACAATGCGTGCATTCCGAATGCTGCACGCATGTCCTATCTTTGCAGGCACATGCCTGTAAAGCACGGACATGTGCATGCATTATAGGGAATGCAATGTTGCAAAAACACGCTCGTGTGAAGCCACCCTCAGGCATCACAAAATGCAAAACTTTTGCACAAATTGTTATATTAAATAAAATATCATATGACTTAAGAGAAAGATGGCAACAAAGGAACTGATGAAAAGGAAACTATGTGGCCCCTAAGCAAAATAGCAGAATGTTCTATCACATTATTTTCCTCCTGCTATGTGTCAGAGAGACTTTTTGGGCTCCTGTAGATCCTATGGATCTGAGGGTGACTGCAACCTTTATACCCGCTACAGTCATGCACTTGGACTGTGGATTTTTTATTATATCTTTGTGCACTTAATTATTTAGTAAAGAACCTTTCATTATTTTCCTTCATGTGATCTCTTGTATGTAGGTCCTTATACAGTATGTAAACTCTGTCCCAAGTAATACAGCATCTGTAAGTTAATGAATAATGATATCTTCCAGTTTAAGTAGATGCTTTTATTTAATTTTTGCCCAACTAAGCAGACTTTTCTCCAGATGTCTGTATGGAATGTTTAGATGTATTACAATATATGGCAAAGACTTAGTAATCAAAAGTACTGAGCTTGCAAATGTCTCCTAATTTTAATAACTTCTTGTTGTAATTACAAAGTCTTTGAGTGAAATGATTTAATTAGAAAGTAATCAAGATGTGTCTACTGTTAATTGAAAGAATTATAAAAGATCCACTATTATAATAAATTCCTGTAGTAACGAGATTACATTTTTCCATAATTATTTTTACAAAACGATACAGTTGGAAAAAAAAATGGAAAAAAAGTTTTATGATTATGGCAACATTCCACCAATTTACTATTTGTTTATGCAAAAAAGTTTTTTTGTTCTTAATGGAAACATATCTAGGTTAAAAAACCCTGAAAGAATAAAGAAAGATATGCAAATTAAGCAAAACTAAAAGTAAAGGCAAAAAGCTAATAATAACTTTGGCTGAAGCTCTGATTGGGTTTGGTTTTAAACTTTGATTTATTGTCAAAATTAAGATGTTATTAAAAAAGTAAATAGTATCATGGGTTTTGCATAATTTTCAGTTACCTGGTTGAATCAAAAGTAAAGGACTTGTTATAAGCTTTTAGTTCATGTTCCCTCAACGGAAATCTACAAAGAACAATACAGGCGCAAGCAATTTTACAAAATCCCATTCAAACATGGTTGAAAAAGTCTGTGGGGATTGTGTTTATGTTGTATTGCATTTATATATAGGTTTTTTTTAACATTTTCAAAGTTGAGTTTTATATTGAGTCTCAAACTACATTTCGGATTTGTTAACCATTCTCTGAAGACTTGAAGCCATCTGTTAACCTTATGAATTAAGCCTTATGTCACAAGCATGCAGGCATACAGATTTTTGGAGTTGGTCTGTTATTGTCATTTTATTGATATACTTTTGTCTTTTTCTATGCCAGCTGCTAATTAGAGACCATCAAAGAAACATCATCTTCAAAATGTTTTTTTCCACCAGGAACCAAAAAGTGGAAGCCTGCCACTTGTCACTTCTGCAACAGAAGAAGAAAAAGAACAGTGTTTCAACATATGAATCAATCAAGCAAACACTGTGTCTTTTCTCGTAATGTTTCCATTTAAATTGATTTATAGACATTGATCATAAGAAAAACAATGTGTTGGAAAATAGAAGAAAAGCAGGCAGCAGAACTTGATTTAAGCATGTAAATAAGCTTGTGTTTATGCCAGATTGTAATCCCATTTAAAATAGACTTCCTGGCAACTGAAGCATGGCTGGGCAAAAATAAAGGGATTGAAACATTTGTAACAGCAAATTTAAATTGAGAAATTCCAGTTTTTATTTTCTTGTAAGCACAAAAAAATTTGGCTGTTTAAGGTTTTGCATGGTATACCATTAGATATATTTGAACATGTCTGCAAAGAGGGACATATACCATATAGGGTAGTAGAAAAAAGGAGCGCTGAAGCTCACCCAAAGGGGATGAATAGAGTAAAGGTTCTCAGTGAGGAGAATTCATTTTAGGGATTTACCCCAGGAGGCAAATTCTTTGATGGTTGGATTGCAGGTACAGGCAATCCAGATTCTGTCAAAAACCATGTGATTAGACGTGTCAGTGACAGCATCATAAGAAGGTAAAAATCATGACAGTAATGCGCAACCCAAAGAAACGTAAAAATACACAGTAACTTTAGCTTAACCTCTCTGTTTTATTAGTTAATACCAATGGCTAGATACATTTTGAGGTGATAAACACCTACTCATAAGTAATTGCTCGGAACATATGTCAGGTGAAAATTGGAGAGCCTTGACATGTGTTCATGAAGGCAGAGAAATTAGTCAAACATACGCAACTCAGGTGGCGCCTTACTACCATAATTTTTACCTTCTTATGATATACACCATGTATGGCTTTCAAAGAGAAACCCATTCAGCCAACGGTGATTCCTACCAACCTCCACAAACATGCATTCTCGGCTTAAACAAAAAATACTAGGCATGTTGAAATCAATTTTTTTCCCTTGACATCTACAGCCAAACTCAGTCCCTTCAAAATTGGCTGGTTTGGCTGATATTCATCTAATGTGTATGGCAAATTAAGAAGTGACAGATCTTTAGAATGTAGGGTTGTAACCTGAAGATCCTGGCCCATCCACAATCCGCAACAGGGTCTCTTACCTTCTATTTGCAGATTAAATAGTTTGGGGGCCACCTTAGGCATCACAGCACTAGTGCGACACTTATCTCTGCACTCTCCGTGGCTATGCCTATGGCCACTTTGGCTTTTGTTGACTTTCCTTTTTTTGTATACCCAAGAGAAGTGGATATTTCCATGGAAATCTTCATGTAAAGCTAAGTCTAAAATGCATAGCACTAGTGTACTAACAATACATTCTTGTAATGAGCAGTTGGGGGTCTTGGTTCATAGACCTCGATCAATAACACGGGTTAGAAATGGTTTACTTTAACAATTTTTTTTCTGTTAGTTCTGGGACCTCATTTACTGTCTTTAATGTTGATTAATCATTTTGACTATCCTCATATCTTATTTTAAATGTGCATTGGACGTGTGAATCTATATTTGTGATAATCCCCTGACCTTTATTATAGCACATTCAATAGATGACAGATAACCATTGTATCAGATATGAGATGCAAAAACTCTTCAATGTTAAGGCCTCACTATTTTTAACCTTAATGGCCCCGTGGAAAATGGCCTCATTTAGGCCGCCTGCAGACGAGCGGGTCGGATCCGGCAGCGAGAATTCTCGCCGCGCGATCCGACCCGAGCGCCTGCAGGGACGAGCGCGTGCTCACCCGCGCCAGGCGCCCCTGGCTCTTTCATGTGCCAGCTGCCGCGCAGCCGGCGCATGCGCAGACCGGAGCCGGCGGCCGGGTGAGTGCGTGCCCCGCAGAAAATTAGGACATGCCGCGGTTTGTTTGCCGCGCGAGATTTCACGCGGCCAAACCGCGGCCGTCTGCATAGGAGTGCGTATTTTAATGCACTCCTATGCAAACTTTCAGCTGCGGAAATCCCGCGGCGGGATTTCCGCTCGTGTGCAGGCGGCCTTAGAAGTACATCACTTCAGGTGGTACCAACAAGTCTTCTTAAATTAGACTGTGGCACATAAGCAGGACTTATTTCTTATTCTAGCATTTGAAAAGAGTCTCTAGCATTTGAAAAGAGTCCACTCACCATACTGAGTTGTATTAAAACTGGCTCAACGTATTGTTAACAACCAAAACTTCAACCTGTGCCTCCACCTGCCTAAAGTGTCACTTGTGTACCAAATATTCAAAACCAGAGTGCAAAATTTGTTGTCAAGTAGGTTACATGTTTCAGGACTTTATTTCAAATGTCTCCTTCATCAGACAGGCAGATCATTTGAAATCAATAATTTTGGTCTTTTTGATTACTTGCTTTCAAGGGCTACTTCAAAAAAAGTCCAAAGTGTTATGCTGTCCTTTAGCAATTGGAAGAGAGTAAAAGGCAAAAAAATGGTTGTGTCCTTTATGGTTCAGATTGGCGAGTGAGGTTGACTGGTGGTTTAAACTAATAACAGAAGGAGGAACTCATTTTGATTTTGAAGCCTTCTATCTATAAATACTAGAGCAAAGTTAGATAAAGAAATGTAAGGGCATTAACAATTAAACAAAGTCATCTCTAAGTAGATGTACCATTTAATGGTTCTCCTATCATTCTATAACAGTATTTATAATACCAGGAATTATACTTCAGAAACTGATAATAAAAATCAATGTCTTTCCAAGGATGATATCATGTTATCCATTTTATTCTTGGAATCAGTTTCTAGGTAAATTACTGTATATTATTTACTGGAACTGTTAAGAAGTCACTATGGTGACAAAAGAAAATGGAAAGAGGTACCAAACAAGAAATTGCTATCATAAAGATTTTTTTCCCCTTTCCTTATAATCTTAAAGGAGATGTCTCGAGGCAGCAGTGAAATATTTTTTTTGCCCAGTCCCCCTTCTTCAGCATACATTACTAAGTACCAATGTAAATGGCTTTTAAAGCCGGTTCCTACTTACAGTTCTGGCGTTTCATGAACTTATAAAAAGTTTCCCAAAGATGGCCGCCGCTTCTTCTCCCTGCGCTTGCTTCAGCCCGACGTGCTCGCTCCCGAGACGCCGGTCACGCTTCGTATTAGCAGGGAGCTGTCCAGTGCTGATCCTTTCCCCCTGCACAAGTAACCCAGGCTTCGTAATAGCAGGGAGCTGTCCAGTGCTGAATTCTCAGCAGAAGGTACTGTAATGCCTCCCTGCAATTCACTTTCCACTGTTTTAGATGAAATAGTTTTTTCACCTAAATATATATGTGTGTGTATATATGCGTGTACACATTTTATATATATATCTATATATATATATATAGATAGATATATATAGTATACGTGTGTATGAGTATACGCATACGCGTATTCGTGAGTGTATATATACACACACATTATATATATATACCCACACGTGTTTGTATATATGTGTGTGTATATATGTGTGTGTATGTGTATATATGTGTGTGTATGTGTGTGTGTGTATATATATATATATATATATATGTGTGTGTATGTGTGTATGTATGCATGTGTGTGTGTGTATGTATGCGTGTATGTGTGTGTATGTATGCGTGTATGCGTGTGTATGTATGCATGTATGCGTGTGTGTGTATGTATGCATGTGTGTATGTATGTGTGTATGTATGCATGTATGTGTGTGTATGTATGCATGTGTGTATGTATGCATGTGTGTATGCATGTGTGTATGCATGCATGTGTGTGTGTATGTATGTGTGTATGCATGCATGCGCGCGCTTGTGTGTGTGTGTGTATGTGTGTGTGTATGTATGTGTGTATGTATGTATGTGTGTGTGTATGTATGTGTGTGTGTATGTATGTGTGTATGTATGTATATGCATGTATGTGTGTGTGTGTATGCATGTGTGTGTGTGTGTGTATGCATGTGTGTGTGTGTGTGTGTATGCATGTGTGTGTGTATGCATGTGTGTGTGTGCAGGCCCCGGCGGCAGGCTCCGGGGGCACTGCGGCAGGCTCCGGGGGCATGGCGGCGGCAGGCTCCGGGGGCATGGCGGCGGCAGGCTCGGGGGGCAGCGCGGCGGCAGGCTCGGGGGGCAGCGCGGCGGCAGGCTCGGGGGGCAGCGCGGCAGGCTCCGGGGGCATGGCGGCGGCAGGCTCCGGGGGCATGGCGGCGGCAGGCTCGGGGGGCAGCGCGGCGGCAGGCTCGGGGGGCAGCGCGGCGGCAGGCTCGGGGGGCAGCGCGGCGGGGGCACTGCGGCAGGCTCGGGGGGCAGCGCGGCGGCAGGCTCGGGGGGCAGCGCGGCAGGCTCCGGGGGCATGGCGGCGGCAGGCTCCGGGGGCATGGCGGCGGCAGGCTCGGGGGGCATGGCGGCGGCAGGCTCGGGGGGCAGCGCGGCGGCAGGCTCGGGGGGCAGCGCGGCGGCAGGCTCGGGGGGCAGCGCGGCGGGGGCACTGCGGCAGGCTCGGGGGGCAGCGCGGCGGCAGGCTCGGGGGGCAGCGCGGCAGGCTCCGGGGGCATGGCGGCGGCAGGCTCCGGGGGCATGGCGGCGGCAGGCTCGGGGGGCATGGCGGCGGCAGGCTCGGGGGGCAGCGCGGCGGCAGGCTCGGGGGGCAGCGCGGCGGCAGGCTCGGGGGGCAGCGCGGCGGCAGGCTACGGGGCAGGGCGGTAGGCTACGGGGCAGGGCGGTAGGCTACGGGGCAGGGCGGTAGGCTAACACATCACCCCCGACCCCTCACTTACATGGGCGGCTTCTAGGCAGGGCTTCTCGGCTGGGCGGCTTCTAGGCAGGGCTTCTCGGCTCCGCGCGGCTGGGCTTCTCGGCTCCGCTCGGCTGGGCTGGGCTTCTCGGCTGGGCGGCTCTGCACCTTCCTCTAACAGAGGATGGTAGCAGAATGGCCGCTCCAGCGCGCTCCCGAGAGGTTACAGCTCTTCTGCGCATGCGCAGAAGAGCTGTAGCGGCTAACACACTGAAGCGGCTCGTGCTGAGCAGAAGACCGGACTGCGCAAGCGCGTCTAAAAAAGCAAGCCGCCAGCTATTTTAGACGGAACCATGGAGACGAGGACGCTAGCAACGGAGCAGGTAAGTGGAATAACTTCTGTATGGCTCATATTTAATGCACGATGTACATTACAAAGTGCATTAATATGGCCATACGGAAGTGTATAACCCCACTTGGTTTCGCGAGACCACCCCTTTAAGATTTAGTTTTCAACACATTGCAAGTCACAAGTGCCAAATGCTAATTAGAGCCCATCAAATGCATAGTGCATTAAATATTCAGAATTTCAACCATGAGGAGCTAAGAAGTGGATGTCTGCCATGTTACTCCAGTAACACAACACTCGTTGCCAAAACAGCACTGATATATTAGGCTTTATTGGAGTTCCACTAGCTATTTAGTTTAGTTATGATCTTTGAATATTCAAATATTCTACAAACTTTCCACCAGTGTTTTCAGGCCTAAATTATGCTGTAATAAATCATTTTAACTTATTTTATTTATTGTCAATTTGTCTTATATAGACAACATTTGTGTCCGAAAAAAGTAAGGCAAGCTTAATGCAATGCTGAATAGTCAATTTACTAAAAGCAATGTATTATTTTACTGTGACATAATTTATTTTTCACATTTAATAAACTTGGATTTTTTTCCGTGTTAATTTTTTTGAAATATATTCTCTTTATAACTTTGACTTTGAAGATGGTGTCCAATGATGATACCACTTGGCATGAGAGTTATCTTAGCACATATATTGATGGCATATCTCTACTAGGATATATCAATGTCTCATACTTAAAGAGGATCTATTTTGTCCTCGTGGCAGCAGGGAAAGGTGCATAGCTTTGCAGCCTTGGCCCTGCTAACTCCAATAATGTGTTTTTTTTATTTACACTCATCCTTGTTCTTGAGTACTGGTTCTTCTTAGATTTGCATCCCAGAACTGTGAATGTATCATGTGGGTGATCCCACAGTTCACTAGCAATGGGTCATGCCAAATTGGATTAACACTAGGCGGTTTCCACCTCTCATTGAATCTAAGAAGAGCCAGTATGGGGGAACGTATATAAATATAAACAAAAATAGCACATCATTGGAATCAAAAGGGCCACAATTGCAAACCTATACAGCCAGCCCAATGGACACGAGGACATGAGAAGTGTTCTTTAGAGCCTATGGGTGTGAACTCTACCATTTACTAGATAGTAAAATGCTCCTTTGGTTTCTAATGGGTCCATTTAGCTTTTTCTGGAGGCAGCAGTAGTACTAACAAGAGACAAAAGGCACAACACTTTCTTATCTTTCTCATTTTAGTATTAATATTGCTGAAGGTTGTACTGGTTGGACTGCCAGCATTCAGACATTGCCATCATAATCTAAAGTATGATTGTTCTCAGTAAGAGAAACCAAGAAATCTTGTAGATATATTTTTAATGGCTAACAAAAATGCATGATGTTATAGGAAGTAGAGATGAGCGAACATACTTGTCAAGGGCGATTTCGCAATCGAGCATCGCTATTTTCGAGTACCTGACTATTCGGGTGAAAAGATTCGGGGGCGCCGGGGGTGAGCGAGGGGTTGCAGAGGGGAGTGGGGGGGGGGGAGAGCTCCCCCATGTTCCCCACTGCTACCCCCCGCCCCCCATCGCCCCCCGAATCTTTGCACCCGAGTAGCCAGGTACTCGAAAATAGCGATGCTCGATTGCGAAATTGCCGTTAACGAGTACGTTCGCTCATCTCTAATAGGAAGATTTTGGATATACTCAGGGGTTTTCATCAGGCATAATTAGAATAGATTTATTGATGCATTCATATAAAAAAGCATATACACATGATCACATGAGAGGGCACAGACATGGTGTGATTAATTTGCACTTAAAACTAATTTCAAAACAGGATAAGGGGCACAGATATCATGTGATTAATAGCATTTAGATAAATACCAGAAAGAGATGAGCAGAACAGTAAATACTTAATTAGTCCAGTGACAAGGGATGGGAAAGTTTTATGGTCTCTAAATTGATGTTAGGGGGTCAACAACAGGCTAATCTGTTAATTTTGCCCTGGGTTTCTCATATCTCATAATCTCCACTGATACAAAAAACACCTCCGAGATTCATTTCATAGTATCAAAGGTGGTTAGAAACTTGTATTCCCAAATTCTTCTGTGATGTTGGGACTTGAAATTGCCTTTAAGTATAATAACTTTCATATGTTGTATCCGTAACTAAAAAAAATGCTTTGCCATAGGTAATTCTCTTTCTTTCTTTAATCGTGCAGCGATGCGATCTAACCCTTGCTTTCAGTTTTAGTCCTGTTTCCCCAACATACAGGCCCCTAATAGGACATCCAATGCAAAAGATCAAAAAAACAACATTGGACATGGAACATGTGAATTATAGGAATAGAGCAGCATGCCGGTTAAGTAAATATGCATCAAAATGATGCTTCTTTATTTATCTATATACATAAATGACATGCAGCGTTTCAACCCCAAAGGCATGTTTGATTGAACAGGATTAGAGATGAGCGAGCACCAAAATGCTCGGGTGCTCGTTGCTTGAGTCGAGCTTTCCGCGATGCTCGAGAGTTCGTTTCAAGTAGTGAACCCCATTGAAGTCAATGGGCGACTCGAGCATTTTTATATATCACCGATGCTCGCTAAGGTTTTCATTTGTGCAAATCTGCAAAACCTACAAAAGTGATGGAAACGACACAGAAACGGAAAGGGCAGGCGAAGGGCAACATGTAGGGCTGCATCTCAGGTTCCCAGGTCTCACTATTAAGCCACAATAGCGGCAAGAGTGTCCCACCCCCCTCTAACAATTTTTACTTTGGACAAACCCTCATTAGCAAGGCACACCTTAGCTAAGCACCACACTACCTCCAACCAAGCACAATCACTGCCTGCGGGACACACCGCTGCCTCTTCTCCTGGGTTACATGCTGCCCAACCCCCCCGCACGATCCTGCGTCCACAGCGCACACAAAAGTGCCCCTGCGCAGCCCTCAGCTGCCCTTATGCCACACGCTGGCCTCATAGCCACACCACCCTCATGTCTATTTATACGTGCGTCTGCCATGAGAAGGAACCGGAGGCACACACTGCAGAGGGTTGGCAGGGCCAGGCAGCGACCCTCTTTGAAAGTGTGGGCGATAGCCCACAATGCTGTTGAGAATTGATAATAGATTGACGTTCCATCTTCATTCCAATCCTTTGCCACTTCCGTCAGGAGCTGCAAACGTGGGCATAAAGGGGAGTCCACTGCCAGCCCAGCACTTCTACACATCTCCACAATGCAGCAATACTCGGTGTGGGAAGTATGTGAGCGGGCCCTGGGTCAGCCTCTGTCCCAGCAAACACCTTTTGTGGCCCAATGTGCTGCGAGTGATATAGCAATGGGGACTCCATGTGTCCAAACACTACTCATTCTGTTTGGGTGTCGGATACCTCATCGACAACACAAGGGGTAAACCTTCTGCACTCTGCTCCCTACCCAAGTCTGTCAGTGTTTTGGGGACAGACAGGTACAACTCTGCTATGGCAAGTCTGTGTGCACCCACAACATGGGTGGCTAGCAGAAACACACAGATGGTACAGAAAGAAATCCCATTGCAGTGCCCCGGATAGCTGAGGTTATGTGAGAGGAGATACATGTTGGCTGCGGCCCACACGCCATGCCCTAGACATTCTGGTTTTTTTTTTAAAGTGCCAGGCAGGTACAACTCCGCTATGGCAAGTCTGTGTGCACGAACAGCATGGGTGGCTAGCAGGAACACACAGACGGTACAGAAAGAAATCTCATTGCAGTGCCCTGGATAGCTGAGGTTACGTGAGAGGAAATACATGTTGGCTGCGGCCCACACGCCATGCCCCAGACATTCTGTTTTTTTGTTTTTTTTTTAAAGTGCCAGGCAGGTACAACTCTGCTATGGCAAGTCTGTGTGCAACCGCAGCATGGGTGGCTAGCAGGTACACACAGACGGTGCAGAAAGAAATCCCATTGCAGTGCCCCGGATAGCTGAGGTTACGTGAGAGGAAATACATGTTGGCTGTGGCCCACACGCCATGCCCTAGTCAGTCTGGGTTTTTTTTTTTGGCCAGATAGGTGGAACACCGCGATGGGAAGACGTAATGCACCCATAGTATACACAGACCCCTGTAATATTCCTGTAGCAAAGGTATAAGCTGACCCCAGTAACAGTTATGTTGCAGAAGTCTAGGGAGACCCCAGTAACATTTCTGTAGTAACAGTATAGACAGACCCCAGTAACATTTCATTAGCAGAAGTATAGGCAGACCCCAGTAACATTTCTGTTGTAACAGTATAAACAGAGCCAAGTAACAATTCTGTAGTAACAGTATAGGCAGACCCCAATAACGTTTCGGTAGCAGCAGTATACGCAGACCCCTGTAACATTTTTGTAGCAGCAGTATAGGCAGACCCCAGTACCATTTCTGTAGAAGTAAAGGCAGACCCCAGTAACATGTCTGTCGCTGCAGTATAGGCAGACCCCTGTAACATTTCTGTAGCAGAAGCATAGGCAGACCCCAGTAACATTATTGTAGCAGAAGTATAGGCAGACTCCTGTAACATTTCAGTGGTAGCAGTATAGGCAGACCCCTGTAACATTTATGTGGCAGAAGTATAGGCAGACCCCAGTAACATTATTGTAGCAGAAGTATAGGCAGACCCCAGTAACATTTCTGTTGTAACAGTATAAACAGAGCCAAGTAACAATTCTGTAGTAACAGTATAGGCAGACCCCAATAACGTTTCGGTAGCAGCAGTATACGCAGACCCCTGTAACATTTTTGTAGCAGCAGTATAGGCAGACCCCAGTACCATTTCTGTAGAAGTAAAGGCAGACCCCAGTAACATGTCTGTCGCTGCAGTATAGGCAGACCCCTGTAACATTTCTGTAGCAGAAGCATAGGCAGACCCCAGTAACATTATTGTAGCAGAAGTATAGGCAGACTCCTGTAACATTTCAGTGGTAGCAGTATAGGCAGACCCCTGTAACATTTATGTGGCAGAAGTATAGGCAGACCCCAGTAACATTATTGTAGCAGAAGTATAGGCAGACTCCTGTAAAATTTCAGTGGCAGCAGTAAAGGCAGACCCCTGTAACATTTATGTGGCAGAAGTATAGGCAGTCACCAGTAACGGTTACGTAGCAGCAGTATGGCAGACCCCAGTATCATTTCTGTAGCAGCAGTATAGGCAGACCCCGCCACCATTTCTGTTGTTGAAGTATAGGCAGACCCCAGTAACATTTTTGTAGCAGTAGTATACGCAGTCCCCTGTATCATTTCAGTAGTAACACTATTGACAGATCCCAGTAACATTTCTGTAGCAGAGTATAGGCAGACCCCAGTAACATTTTTGTAGCAGAAGTATATGCAGACCCCTGTATCATTTCAGTAGTAACACTATTGACAGATCCCAGTAACATTTCTGTAGCAGAAGTATAGGCAGACCCCTGTAACATTATTGTAGCAGAAGTATAGGGAGACTCCTGTAACATTTCAGTGCAGCAGTATAGGCAGACCCCTGTAACATTTATGTGGCAGAAGTATAGGCAGACCCCAGTAACAGTTATGTAGCAGCAGTATAGGCAGACCCCAGTATCATTTCTGAAGCAGCAGTATAGGCAGACCCCAGTAACATTTATGTGGCAGAAGTATAGGCAGACTAAAGTAACAGTTATATAGCAGCAGTATAGGCAGACCCCAGTATCATTTCTGTAGCAGCAGTATAGGCAGACCCAACCACCATTTATGTGGCAGAAGTATAGGCAGACCCCAGTAACATTTTTGTAGCAGAAGTATACGCAGACCCCTGTATCATTTCAGTAGTAACACTATTGAGAGATCCCAGTAACATTTCTGTAGCAGAAGTATAGGCAGACCCCTGTAACATTCAAGTGGCAGCAGTATAGGCAGACCCCTGTAACATGTAAGTGGCAGCCGTATAGGCAGACCCCTGTAACTTTCTCATATAAGCAGGCAGGCAGACCCCAGTAAAATTTCTGTAGTAATAGTATAGGCCAACCTCTGAAACAGTGGGATACCATGCGCGTAGGCGAAGGCCGGAAAAATTTGTTGGATAAGAGTGTAGGCGTGGGCCCGAAAAATTAGTGTACCCAGAGTACAAGTGTACCTCTGAAACATTATCAACTGAGAGGGCAGGTGAAACCCATAAACATTTTTTAAAGATACAGCTCACTGTTGCTTAATTTGTAACAGAGCATGTAGGCAGCCCTGTTGAAAAAATTGGTTCATGTAACAGTCTCAATACTTTTGAAACCTAGAAAAATTGTAAAAACATTGGTAGATGTAGATGAGCCTTTTGGGCCGCAGAAAAATTGGCCATTCAGCGCGATGACATGTTGTTTCTGGAGGAGGAGTAGCAGGAGGAGGACTAATGTCAGAGACAGATTGACAAAGATAAATGCCCCGTTTCCCCGGTGATACAGAAGAGTGCTTTTATCTGCGGTTACAGCAAAAAGATTGTTTAGGTTCCACTGCTCTACACTGGTGGAGAAGAGAATTCTGGGGAAATCCAGGCTTTGTTCATCTTTATGAGTGTAAGCATGTCGGCACTGGCAGTTGACAGGCGGGTACGCTTGTCCGTGATGATTCCCCGAGCTGCACTAAACACCCTCTCTGACAAGACGCTAGCAGCAAGGCAAGCCAGCACCTCCAGGGCATACAGCACAAGTTTGTGCCACGTGTCCAGCTTTGACACCCAATAGTTGTATGGAGCTGAGGCATCACGGAGGACGGTGGTACGATCAGCTACATACTCCCTCACCATCTTTTTACAGTGCTCCCTCCGACTCAGCCTGGACTGGGGAGTGTGACACAGTCTTGCTGGGGAGCCATAAAGCTGTCAAAGGCCTTGGAGAGTGTTCCCCTGCCTGCGCTGAACATGCTGCCGGATCTCCGCACCTCCCCTGCTACTTGGCCCTCGGAACTGCGCATTCTGCCACTAGCACTGTCAGATGGGAAGTTTACCATCAGTTTGTCCACTAGGGCCCTATGGTATTGCATCACTCTCGAACCCCTTTCCTCTTCGGGAATGAGAGTGGAAAAGTTCTCCTTATACCGTGGGTGAGAAGGGTGTACACCCAGTAATCCGTAGTGGCCAGAATGCGTCTAATGCAAGGGTCACGAGAAAGGCAGCCTAACATGAAGTCAGCCATGTGTGCCAGGGTGCCAGTATGCAAGACATGGCTGTCCTCACTAGGAAGATCACTTTCAGGATCCTCCTCCTCCTCCTCGTCCACAGGCCATACACGCTGAACAGATGGGAAGCAAGCAGCATGGGTACCCTCTGCAGTGGGCCCAGCTGTCTCTTCCCCCTCCTCCTCCTGCTCCTCCCCCTCCTCCTCCTCCTCAACACGCTGAGATATAGACATAAGGGTGCTCTGACTATCAAGCGACATACTCTCTTCCCCCATCTCCTGTTCCGACCGCAAGGCGTCAGCCTTTATGCTTTGCAGCAAACTTCTCAGCAGGCATGGCAGAGGAATTTGACGCTAATGATTGCAGCATCGCTGCTCACCATCTGGGTAGACTCCTCAAAGTTTCCAAGGACATGGCAGATGTCTGCCATCCAGGCCCACTCCTTGGTAAAGAATTGAGGAGGCTGACTCCCACTACGCCGCCCATATTGCAGTTGGTATTCCACTATAGCTCTATGCTGCTCATAAAGCCTGGCCAACATGTGGAGCGTAGAATTCCACCGTGTGGGCAAGTCGCACAGCAGCTGGTGCTCTGGCAGATTAAACCGATGTTGCAGGGTCCGCAGGGTGGCAGCGTCCATGGTGGACTTGCAGAAATGTGCGCAGACGCGGCGCACCTTGTCGAGCAGGTCTGACAAGTGCAGGTAGTTTTTCAGAAACCGCTGAACCACCAGATTGAAGACGTGGGCCAGGCACAGCACGTACGTGAGGCTGCCGAGCTACAGAGCCGCCACCAGGTTACGGCCATTGTCACACACAACCATGCCCGGTTGGAGGCTCAGCGGCGAAAGCCAGATGTCGGTCTGCTCAGTCAGACCCTGCAACAGCTCGGGGGCCGTGTGCCTCTTGCCACCTAGGCTGAGTAGTTTCAGCATGGCCTGCTGACGCTTGCCCACCGCTGTGCTGCTGCGCCACACAGACTGCTTGCGATGTGCTGCACACATTTCTTTATTGAGAGGTAGAGGTTGCGTAAGAGGAGGAGGAGGGGGAGGGTTTAGAGGAGGTGGCATAGACCGCCGCAGATACCCGAACCGAGCTGGGACCCACTATTCTGGGTGTGGGTAGGACATGTGCGGTCCCAGGCTCTGACTCGGTCCCAGCCTCCGACAAATTCACCCAATGTGCCGTCAGGGAGATTAGTGGCCCTGCCCGCTAGTACTTGTCCACGTGTTCGTGGTTAAGTCGACCTTCCCAGTAACCGCGTTGATGAGGGCACTATTGATATTGCGGGAGACGTGCTGGTGTAGGGCTGGGACGGCACACGGGGAAAAATAGTGGCGACTGCGGGTGCGTGGCGGCGTATTTGCGCTTGCGCTCCAAGGCTTGCGCTAGCAACAGCTGGATGCTGCGCTGAGAGACATTGCTGGATGGGGTAGAGGACAGCGGAGGTGAGGGTGTGGGTCCAGGCCGGGAGGCGCTCGTGCCTGTGTCCTGAGAGGGGGGTTGGATCTGAGTGGCAGATTGGGGCACAGGGGGAGAGGCAGTGGTGCAACCCGGAGGCGGTGAACGGCCTTCGTCCCACCTCGTGGGGTGCTTGGCCATCATATGTCTGCGCATGCTGGTGGTGGTTAGGCTGGTACTGGTGGCTCCCCGGCTGATCTTGGCACGACACAGGTTGCACACCACTGTTCATCGCTCGTCCGCGCTCTCACTGAAAAACATCCACACCTTTGAAGATCTAGACCTCTGCAGGGTGGCTTGGCACGAGGGGGTCCTTGGGAAACAGTTGGGGGAGTCTTTGCTCTGGCCCTGCCTCTACCCCTGGCCACCCCACTGCCTCTTCCAACCTGTCCTGCTGCTGTACTTGCCTCCCCCTCTGAAGACCTCTCCTCAGTTGGCTTAGCGAACCAGGTGGGGTCAGTCACCTCATCGTCCAGTGGCTCTTCTTCCAAATCCTCTGTGCGCTCCTCCCTCGGACTTACTGCCCTTACTACTACCTCACAGATAGACAACTGTGTCTCATCATCATCGACCTCCTCACCCACTGAAAGCTCTTGAGACAGTTGCCGGAAGTCCCCAGCCTCATCACCCGGACCCCGAGAACTTTTCAAAGGTTGGGCATCGGTCACGACAAACTCCTCAGGTGGGAGAGGAACCATTTTTTCCCAATCAAGGCAGGGGCCCGAGAACAGTTCCTGGGAGTCTGCCTGCTCCTCAGAATGTGTCATTTTCATGGAGTGAGGTGGCTGGGAGGAAGGAGGAGCAGCAGTGAGAGGATTCAGAGTTGCAGCAGTGGACAGCATAGAAGACTGGGTGGTCAATACATTGCTGGATGCATTTTCTGCCATCCACGACAGGACCTGCTCACACTGCTCATTTTGTAATAAAGGTCTACCACGTGGACCCAAAAATTGTGATATGAAATTGGGGACCCCAGAAACTTGCCTCTCTCCTAATCCCGCATCAGCCGGCTGCGATTCACCTGGACCCGGAACTCAGCCTGTGCCCACACCCTCACTTGGACCTCCGCGTCCTCGCCCGCGTCCATGGCCACGTCTTCTGGGCCTACCCCTACCCCTCAGCATGGTGCATTACCAATAGAGCAGACACAGAGCGGTCTGAATAATTATGCAATTAGTGGCGTGCAGTTGGAGGCTGACAGCGGTTATGTTACGCACACTGCAGACCGTAAAAAATTATACGCTAGGCTGCAAAAAGGCCTAGCTGGGTAATAGTGAGCCACTACAACTCTCATCGGCCACGCAGTAAAATGCACACAGTCACAGGTAGCCCTAAGAAGGAGCTTTTTTCAACTTTTTTTGAAAAAGCAAACAGCCTAGATAGCGTGTATATTTCTTTCCCTCTATCCCCCTGCCTGACCAGTACTGGCCCTATACTCTGTATAATTGGCTGCAGACTGACAACGCAATAGTCTGCACAGCCCAAGATGAAAAAAAAAAAGTGCAAAACTGCTCTCAGCTGCCACAACAGTAATGCACATGGTCAGAGGTAGCCCTAAGATGGACCGTTGGGGTACTTGTTGACAGGATTCTACACTACCACTGTCCCTGCCTGACCAGTATTGCCCCTAACCTTTGGGGTTCTTGAGGACGCCAACACTCTCCCTATAGCAGGAACAGCACTCTCCCTAATCTCTCCCAGCGTGTGTCTGAGGCGAGCCACGGGCGGGACCGCTTTAAGTACTCAGCGGTCACTTCATCTCACCAGCCACTCACTGCAGGGTGGTGGGATAGGGCTGGAACATCACAGGAGGAAGTTGTAATGCCTTCCCTGTATGTCTATTGGCCAGAAAATGTCACAAGACATGCAGGGAAGGAAATGGAATTGACTTGAGTACCGCATGGTGCTCATCTTGAGTAACGAGCATCTCGAGTACCCTAATACTCGAGCGAGCATCAAACTTGGATGAGTACGTTCGCTCATCTCTAATCAGGATACACTTTTACTCCTGCAAACTAAAAATAACACACAAACACGTATCCTCTTTATTTCTGAATTTGACCCTAAGAGTGGCCAAGACTGGCTTGAACAAGTTATACACAAGCACTTGCCCATTTTGGCACGTCGCCACACTGAGATTCAGGAGTTCAAGTTACCTCCTATTATGGCCTATCCGAGGGGTGCTAACCTGAAGGACAGTGGGTGCTCGCCCTTATGCATACATCTTGTACATTGAGCATGCAGTCAACCCAAAAACTATTGGCACCATTAAAAATGGGTAATTTTCCATATCTTAATTGGAGCAGTTGCCATAACACCATGAAAGGCAATACGTTTACGCACCCTCGGAAAATACCCGATTAAGGCTAGATTTACTTGCAGTACATCATTTGTTATATATGTCATCTTGTACCCATGTGGGCTCTTATATGTGGGGGAAAAAAGCTATGGAGTTCAAGAGCCGCATATCAAAACATAAAAGCATGATTCGTACTGGGAGGACTAATGTGCCCGTAGCAAAGCACTTTCTTGAAAAAGGGCATACAATTAGTCAGTTGCATATCTAAATTATTGACTCTGTGCCTCTTCGTTTAAAAAGGGGTGACAGGGAGAAAAAAACGAAGGGACAAAAGGTTTCAATAAGGACTTATGAAAAATCCTATGAAACCTCCATGTAGCTGGCAAATCAAGTTCATAAGCCAGCGTATTTACTACCCACATGATGTCAAAGGGACCCACGTAAAGTGGCGCCAGTTTCAAAGACGGAACCTTCAATTTGAGATTTCTAGAAGACAAATATACCTTCTGTCCCATCCTGTAAGGTTCAGATACTGACAAACTCCTCACACTACACAACTGCATATGAGCCCCCATTGCTTTCAGGTTCTTCTGTACTCCTTTCCATACCCCCCGCAGCGCATCTGTGGCAACATCAGCTGCAGGACAGGCAGACAGAGTAAAAATAGCTGTGAGGAAGCAAGGATGCTGACCATATACGCAAAGAAATGGAGATACCCCAGTGGAAGAACAAGTACAGTTGTTTAGTGCAAACTCCGCCAACGGAAGGAATTCTGCCCACTAATGAGCCTTTTCGCTAGCAAACAACCGTAAATATTGCACTACATCCTGGTTCTTCCGCTCCGTCTGACCATTAGTTTGTGGGTGGAATGCTGACGAGAAGGAAAGCAACGTTCCCAGATTTCTACAGAAGGCTTGCCAGAATTGCGCAAAAAACTGAACACCGCGATCAGATACGATGTTCTCTGGAACCCTATGTAGACGAATGATTTATTTTACAAAAATCTTAGAAAATTCTATCGCAGAAGGTAGCTTCTTTATTGCCACGAAATGTGCCATTTTTGATAAAACGGTCTACAACAACTAGGATAGTGGTGAACTTCTGAAACTCTGGTAGATCAGTGATAAAATCTACTGATAAATGCGACCACGGATGAGAAGGCACTGGTAACAGTCTCAGAGGCCCCTCCGAATACCGCCGACTTTTACAGCGTGCACAGACAGAACATCCCTTAACAAAGTCGCGGATCTCCCGAGACATGCCTGGCCACCAGTAGTGTCTAGTACAAATATCCAGAGTCCCCTGAACCCCCGGATGGCCTGCGAGAACAGATGAATGAGACTCTTCAATGACTCTAAGGCGCAAGGTCTCTGGCACAAACCATCTGCCCCCTGGCACCCCAGAGGGAGCGTCCTGCTGACAATTTTAAGTTACTGTATACTACCCGTGATACACCAGCCTGGGTGCCCAAGATCTCACCCACAACCTATGTTCCTGCCTGCTTGCATCCACTCCTGACTAACCCCAGGCGGGCAACTGGGCGGCAGTCCCTACTCTAACTAGGGACTGAAAAGGGATGCTGGCATACCTGGATGGAAAGGGTAGAATACCGACAGAAAAGGCAGATGTAAATAACCAACACGAACAATACTAAGCAGAACTGAGGCAGATGGAAAAACCTGGCAGATAATAGCAAGGTATAGAAGACAAGCTGGCAGAAGCAGGAGACCAACAGAGGAAGACTAGCTAGCACACTGAGGGAAACCAATAACTGGCAGTGATTGCAAGTCTCTGCCTGACCTTTAAACAAAAGCCTCCACACAGGAGTGGAGAGAGGGAGACAGCCAACTCCCAACAGAACAAAATAAAAGGGAGCTCGTGCACGGCAGCTGCACTCACAGGTGTGCTGCGCGCCACCAGTACCATGCCAGCCAGGAACCCACGCCCTGAACAACAAGCCGGGGGTTGCGCCCCGACCACAGGACCCCGCACACCACTGCCCCGGGAGGACCAGCAACCGCCGCATGGTAACATATCCACTTTGTTGAGTCGGACTAGCGCCACATCTGCATGGTGACAAACTATTAGCGGCGCATGCGTCCGATGTGTTCACTGCAAATTTCGGGTGGACTGGATATTCTCACATATGCGCGTTGTGATATGGGACACTACGTGATTGAAATGGATGGAGTTAGGATACACGCCAGAGCTGCTTCCAGTTCCACAGCTGCTGCCGCCCAGTCAGTAAGCATACTCACCTGTTCTGGGAGGTTTCAATTTTAATTGTATGTCTTGATTGATCTAAGTATTGTATATAATGTCAGGTTGCTGTGTCTGTGTCTTAGCTTGACAAAGACCCCGGATGGGGTTGAAACGTTGCATGTCATTTATGTATATGGAGAAATAAAGAAGCATCGTTTTGATGCATATTTACTAAACCCGAGCATGCTGCTGTATTCCTATAGTTTTTCAAGTGGGCTGTGGACCCTGTAGTTGGGACCGTTTTTTGAGCTTTGCATGTTTGCTCTGTGTCTCACACCATTGGTATTTTTTTCTTGGAGAGCTGCTGTACTTTTGTATTTATCTGGAACATGTGAATGCCTCAGGAATTGCAGAATACGATTTATCATCAGAACAGAATCAGGTTCCATCTAAGATTTATTTTGTAAGATTGATTTGAGAGGTTTGATTCCACTTTTAGTAATTAACTAACTTTTCCTAGGCATTATAGACCATATGACATATTGCTAGCTCTTGCCATTGTTGACTTACTTCCATGGCTTCACTACTGGGTTTGAAAGGAATTTTGAACAATCGGTTCTTGACTCCAGTGGCATTTCTGTACTCAAATTAAAATTTTAAGTGTAGCTATCATTTCATATCTACAAAAGTTCATTATCCTGTGCTAATTATTTTATAATATATCTTGTAATAGCTGGAGCTATGCTTTTCTGATACAGAAAATCTGATTCCGTTCACACAGTTCTAAAGTTCATTAAGAAATCATCTGGTGGCCTATAGCTCTATTAGAGTGAAATATTAATCTTACTGTATACGTATTTATTGCTGAGTGCAATGGGACTGTATAAATCCATACAGTATGTAATAAGTGACATAATTCTATGACTTAAAGGGATTCTCTAGAATACAAAATTAATAACTTATCCTAAGATTAAAAAAGTAATAATTCAGTAATCATTTTTTTAATTGTATGAATAAAAGTTTTTGAACAGATAACGTTTTTTGCCCTGGGAATCCTCTTGAACATGGAGAACTTTAAAGTACCAATCTATAACCCGTGATGGTTAACGGGGTTGTCCAAGTTATTATTTTTGCTCCCCATACCAAAAACATAATAAAAGATCCTACACTCACCTCTCCTGGATCCTCATGGCTTCAGTGCTGCTTCTCTGGTCTCCCCTCTTAGGCCTCGGTCTGATGAGCTTTTTTTCCATGCACGAAAAGGCACACAAAATGATTGGGTCTATTAGAACCAATGCTTTACTATGAAAGTGTTCGCATCTACGTTTTTTTTAGAGGCGCAAAATACTTGCACCAGCCAAAGATAGGAAATGCTAGTGCAACTTGCACCTAAAAGTCTGTGATGCGCACAAATATAGGGCCTGTCCTATCTTTGGAGCGTGCTTTCCATAGACTATGCAAGCTATAGGAGCTGGAAAAAACGCACCACACACTTCTGATTGTGCATATGGGCTACTCTAAATAGCTGGAATTCACCCGGTCACACGATTTTTTCCACATGCGAGGGGCGATATTTTTGCGTGCCAATTCCTGTGCAGAAAAAAATGCTTGTCTGTCCAAGGCCTTAGCCTGTGTTTACAGGCTGCAATCAGTCTGCATAAGGGAAGTCACAGACTGCTAAAACCAACCATAGATCTCAGTATTTGAGCACTGAGGTCTGGGGTTGGCTGCAATAGTCTGTTTTTTTTTTTTATTAAATCAGTTTTTATTTAAGATTTTCAGCATAACAGGTTGTAAACAACAACTGGGATCATGAAGCAAATCACATACAATCAGTGTAAGGCATAAGTTGTAGATTGCATAAATCAAATCGTTCGTCATGACATAACTTGAATATTAAATGGTTGCCTGTGTGGCTGTTGTGATGATCCGAGTATAAGGATGCGGGCAGACGAGCGTAGGCGTATTTACGTTCGCACGAGCACAACGTATAATCGCCCGAGCGATCGTTTTTCACCGATCACGACCAGAGCTAGAAAGCGTATTTTCGTTTGTTCCTACTTTGCAAACGGTCTTTTCGGCGATCGAATATGCGTTGGCGCGTATTTCGGTCGCATATGTTCCGTTTTTTTTCGAATTGCCGTTTTTACGCGCCGTAAAATCGCCCATGTGAACAAATACATTCGAAACCATTGCCTCAGATGGTCACGTATATACGTTTGGTCGCAAAAACGCGCCGTTTATGCGCTCGTCTGCCCGCACCCTAAGGGTAACAACCTTAAAAGGGTATCTTTCAAATAGGGGAGACAAGACGAAATCTAACAAAACAGAACATAGACAGGCGGTATAGGCAATCAAGGGGGGGGGGTAGGGAGGGGATGGAGGGGTCGAAGGAAGATGCACGGGTGGGGAGTCAATCAAAGAGAGAATGAGCAAGTTAGGGAGAGAGAATGTCAAGAAGTCTCAGGTCTCGCCAGGGAAACCAGATTTTGATAAACTTGTCGTGAGAGTTATTATGCCAGCTAGCCAATTCTTCTAGGTTGTAGATCCTATCTACCTTCTTCTTCCACTGTGGTAGAGATGAAGGTACCTCGCGTTGCCAGTGCAGGGGGATCAGAGCCTTTGCGGCATCTATTAAGAAGGCAATTAATTTATCTCTGAGAGGGTGGAAAGATGGGGATGGTCTCCATAGAAACACCATCTCGGGCATGAGTGTGAGGCTTGGTTTGATCTTCCGCAAGACCTCCTCCACACCCCTCCAGAAGGGTTCCAATTTCTCACAGGTCCACCAGATGTGGAGATATGAGCCGACTTCCTTATCGCATCTCCAGAATCTGTCTTGTGAGGCCAGCTTGTAAGCTGAAAGCCACTGCGGTGTCCTGTACCACCTGACCAGGAGTTTATAATGAGATTCCTGTGCTAAGATACAGGGGGATAGACCGAATGAGGTGTTAAGGATCACTTTGGTTTCGCTAGGGGAAAGAGTTAGATCCAACTCTTTTTCCCAAGAAGTAATGAATGCAGGCTTTGTTGGATTGTGTGTGATGATGTAGTGCTTCCGTAATAAGGAGATTTTTCTTGAGCCTGGATTAGTGTATTTTAGAGATCTTTCAAAAGGTGTCAGGGATCTGTTTGTACTCTGATTTTTAAGGAAATCCTCTATGACTCTGGCCACTGAGGCAAGATTCAGGAAAGAGGGAGACCAATTAGGCAGAAGTTTTTGTATAATCTCAGAAGGAGGGAGATGAGCTAATGCCTGTAAGTCCCCAAGTTTAGAGTTAGGGAATTTCATCCAGACTGAGGTGGTGCTTGGGTCTGACGGCAGGTCTAGTGTTTTATATGTAGTGCTTAACGGAAAAATTGGGGATGGAGTCGTGGCCAAATCCTTTCTCACGGTGTCCCACACCTCACAGGGGCCTCTTAACAAAGGATAGAAGTCCCTTGATCTATAACTGTTTCTGGCCGGCGACCACAAATCCTCCCAACTCCAGTCGCAGTTACGGGCTATGGCTAGTTTAGGAAGCAGGTTGTCTCTAATCGGAAGGACGAGGTCCAGCCAATAGCTCAACTGCGAGGCTTTGTAATAATCGGATATATTAGGGAGACCAATACCTCCTTCGGAGCTCCTCTTTATCATTAGACTGTATGCCAGTCTTGGTCTTTTATGCCTCCATACATAAGCCGCAAAAGCTGAGCGCAGAGATCTGAAAAAACTATTCGGCAGGTGTATGGGAAGCATCCTGATCTTGTACAGAATTGTTGGTAGGATGTAGGATTTCAGAATGTTCCTCCTGCCGAACCAGGAAATAAGTGGAATATCGTAGTCAGCAAGAAGCTTTTTGACCTGGTCCAGCAGAGAAGCAAAATTAGCAGCATAAATGTCTCTTATTTTTTTGGTATTTTGATACCCAGGTAGTCCAGAGAGGTCTCCGACCACGCAAAAGGAGAATCTGTACTGAGAGCTTTACTACGGGAGAGGGGGATGGAGACGTTAAGTACCGTGGATTTATTGAAGTTTATTTTGAAATTTGAGATCTCGCCGTAGGCGTTCAATAGCTCTATTAGCCTGGCGAAGCCCTTTTCAGGATTGGTTATGAGGAAGACAATGTCATCTGCGAAAGCTGCCGTGGACAGAAGGTTATCTCCTATGCTTAGGCCCTTTACTTCAGTGTCGTGTCTGATCTGAGTCAGGAGGGGTTCTAGTGTCAGTATGAACAGTGCGGGAGAGAGAGGGCAACCCTGACGGGTGCCGCTTTTGATATCGAAGGGAAGTGATAGTATTTCGTTAACCTTGAGCCTTGCATCGGGGCTGGCATACAGGGTAAAAATGGCAGAGAAAAATTCTTCTGGGATATTATAGTGCAGCAGGGTGCGTTTCATATAGCTCCAACTAACCCTATCGAATGCCTTTTCGGCGTCAGTTCCAATAAACGCTAGAGGGATATTATGTGCCTGGGCGTAACGTGTGGCGTGGAGGAGTCTGCGACAATTGTCTCAGCCCTCTCTCCCCCCACAAACCCCGCCTGTTCATCATTAATCAGAGCTGGGATGAATCTGTTCAGTCTTTTTGCTAAAAGTTTTGCCCATAGCTTGGTATCGAAATCAATAAGAGAGATGGGCCTATAACTACCACAAAGCATGGGGTCCTTACCATCTTTGTGTATTAATGTTATGTGGGCCTCCTGCGCTTGTTTAGGCAAATGGGCCCCTGATAGAAGTGCATTAAACAGGTCAGTCATTCTAAGGACCAGTGATGCTTCGAAGGCTTTGTAATAGGGCAGGGTTAAACCATCGGGGCCTGGGCTCTTATTTGGGGGGCAGGAATTTAGAAGGTCCTTTATTTCAGACTGTGTCACCGGCGCTAATAATTCCCGTGCTTCATCTCTTTTTAATTTTGGCATGTCCAGCCGGCTTAAGAAGGAATCAATTTGTTCCTCCTGAAAACTGTTTCTGAAGGTTATACAGATCTGCGTAGAAGAGTTGAAACTCTTTAGCTATGTCTTCAGTTGAAGTAACTATTTTACCCGAGCTAGATTTAATGGCGCTAATTGTGCTTTTAGCCTGCGCTTTCTTAATCAATGATGTTGTGAATTTGCTTCCTTTATTGCCTTGCGCGTATACAATGTGCTTCCTATATAGGTGTTTTTTGTAAAATTTTGAGTCAAGGCATAATTTTAGATCTTTTCTTAGTTCTGTTAATTTCTCTAGGAGGGAGCTAGTTTGTGATAGCTTTGCCATTTGCTCTATTTTAGCTATTTGTGACAATTTATCATCTATTTCTTTTTGAAGCTTCTTTTTTACTCTGGAACCCAGGGCGATAAGCAAACCTCTCACGTAGGCCTTGTGGGCCTCCCACACCGTGGGTATTTCGACCTCTCCACCTAAGTTCAGTTGGAAGAACTCTTCAATTTGATTAGTCATGTTAATGACGTCCTCTTTTGAGTCCACTAAGGTTGTGTTGAGCCTCCACCTCCATTATCTGGGGCTCTGTTGTAAGGGGCGTAGTGTTATATGTACAGGTGCGTGGTCGGTGACTGTCGCCGAATCCACTCTAGCACCGGCGAGTGACATGAGGAGCCCGGAGGAAATAAACAGATAGTCAAGCCTCTGATAAGATGAGTGAACCTGGGAGAAGAAGGAATAGTCCTTCACAGTTGGATTTAGCAGGCGCCAAGCGTCTATCAAACCCAGATCCTGCAGGCAGCTGTTAAGTTTCCTCAGTCTGAACCGCAATATATGGGATCGACCTGTGGAGGAATCAAGAATGGGGTTAAGGGTGGCATTAAGGTACCCCCCCCAGGACAATCTGGCCCACTGCGAAGTGTTTCAGCACCTCCAGCTGGGTGAGTAGCCAGGGGACTGGATCGGTATTGAGAGCATAAAGATTGGCGATTGTGATCTGCTTATTGTTTAAGGAACCTTTCAGGAATAAAACTCTTCCTTCGCCATCAGTATACTGCGAGTTACAGGTAAAACTGAGGGTTTTGTGGATGAGTATTGAGACCCCCCTGGAGGCCGATGTAGTGTGAGTGCTTTGGAAGCTCTGGGGGAAATGTTTACCTGGCAACGCTAAGCACCTGTCTCTCCTGAAGTGGGTTTCCTGGAGTAGGAGGATTTTCGTTGCGTATTTTTGGATGAGAAGAGCAACGCCATGACGCTTTCCTGGCGTGTTGAGGCCCTTGGCATTAAAGGAGGTTATCCGGAGATCGTCCATCTCTCACTGCTTGTAAAGGAGTGATAAGAGAGAGAAGTCACACAATGCAGCACTTAGTCGGAAGCTGGAAATCGACTCCAAGCCTGGTATGTAAATGTAACGGGGAGGAGGGGGGGGGGGGGGGAGAAACAAGAAGGAAAAATACACTAGGGTATATAACAGTTAAGTTGTAAAGTTACTACACAGAAAACAGTTATGGTAGTATGGTATGAAAATATAGAGGGTCGATCGTACCTACTCGGCCCTCTCTGGTGGGTGGGCGAGCCACAACAAGGTAAGACAATAGCGGTACCTAAAACTGAGGAAAGAAAAAACACACAGCCTGACCTGGTAGGCACGGGTCAGGACTAATGTCCGTCAAGAAAGGATTAGACCGCGTATGGAAGGCAAATATAAAAGGAGAAATTATACATGTAAGCGAATGAACGTTGCGCTTAACAAGTAAATATCATAGAAGGCCAAAGAGAATAACTGTAAGGGTTAAGGAGGGGGTAATTCCCCCTCTCCTTCGGCTGAAGGCTAAGCGTATCTCAACCGCCTCTGTGTTCCCATAAAAAAGGGAGGGCAGAGGGGTCATATTCAGACACTGCCCTTGCGCAGACAACTCCGAGTCCCCTGCCAGGGGCGGCTCGGAGAAGAATTTGAGTCAGGAGTAGAGATGAGCGAACACCAAAATGTTCGGGTGTTCGTTATTCGTAACGAACTTCCCGTGATGCTCGAGGGTTCGTTTCGAACAACGAACCCCATTGAAGTCAATGGGCGACCGGAACATTTTTGTATTTCGCCGATGCTCGCTAAGGTTTTCATGTGTGAAAATCTGGGCAATTCAGGAAAGTGATGGGAATGACACAGTGACGGATAGGGCAGGCGAGGGGCTACATGTTGGGCTGCATCCTAAGTTCACAGGTCCCACTATTAAGCCACAATAGCGGCAAGAGTGGGCCCCCCCCCCCTCCCAACAACTTTTACTTCTGAAAAGCGCTCATTAGCATGGCATACCTTTGCTAAGCACCACACTACCTCCAACAAAGCACAATCACTGCCTGCATGACACTCCACTGCCACTTCTCCTGAGTTACATGCTGCCCAACCGCACCCCCTCCCCCCCACAGCGCACACCAAACTGTCCCTGCGCAGCCTTCAGCTGCCCTCATGCCACACCACCCTCACGTCTATTTAGAAGTGCGTCTGCCACGACGAGGGACCGCAGGCACACACTGCACAGGGTTGGCACGGCTAGGTAGCGACCCTCTTTAATAGGGGCGGGGCGATAGCCCACAATGCTGTACAGAAGCAATGAGAAATACAATCCTGTGCCACCGCCATCAGGAGCTGCACACGTGGGCATAGCAATGGGGAACCTATGTGCCACACACTATTCATTCTGTCAAGGTGTCTGCATGCCCCAGTCAGACTGGTTATATGCACCTTAACAGTAACCGCGTTGGTGGTAATGTGGTGGTGACTGCGGACCTAGTACCACGGTTGTATTTTGTTGGTTTTCGGAATGCGGCCAGGATTAAGTGGGCCGTGGCGGGGGGATGGTGTGGGGGCTCTCGTTGTGTCGGTAAAGGTGAAATTCTTGGACTGCCACCAGACGAAGCAATGCAAAGACATTTGCCAAGAATGTTTTCCCTGTTGGAGGAGGAGGGGGATGTTTTTGAGGCACTACGTGTCCTCTCCACGTGTCCGTGGTTATATGCACCTTAACAGTAACCGCGTTGGTGGTAATGTGGTGGTGACTGCGGACCTAGTACCACGGTTGTATTTTGTTGGTTTTCGGAATGTGGCCAGGATTAAGTGGGCCGTGGTGGGGGGATGGTGGGGGGGCTCTCTAGTAGTGTCGGTAAAGGTGAAATTCTTGGACTGCCGCCAGACGAACCAATGCAAAGGCATTTGCCAACAATGTTTTCCCTGTTGGAGGAGGAGGGGGATGTTTTTGAGGCACTACGTGTCCTCTCCACGTGTCCGTGGTTATATGCACCTTAACAGTAACCGCGTTGGTGGTAATGTGGTGGTGACTGCGGACCTAGTACCACGGTTGTATTTTGTTGGTTTTCGGAATGTGGCCAGGATTAAGTGGGCCGTGGCGGGGGGATGGTGGGGGGGCTCTCTAGTAGTGTCGGTAAAGGTGAAATTCTTGGACTGCCGCCAGACGAACCAATGCAAAGGCATTTGCCAACAATGTTTTCCCTGTTGGAGGAGGAGGGGGATGTTTTTGAGGCACTACGTGTCCTCTCCACGTGTCCGTTCCATGTAAGCAATAGTAGCACTCAAGACAGGCCCCAGTAACAATTCTGAAGCAGCAGTATAGCGGGAGCGCAGTCTTCGTTCCATGTAAGCAATAGTAGCACTCAAGACAGGCCCCAGTAACAATTCTGAAGCAGCAGTATAGCGGGAGCGCAGTCTTCGTTCCATGTAAGCAATAGTAGCACTCAAGACAGGCCCCAGTAACAATTCTGAAGCAGCAGTATAGCGGGAGCGCAGTCTTCGTTCCATGTAAGCAATAGTAGCACTCAAGACAGGCCCCAGTAACAATTCTGAAGCAGCAGTATAGCGGGAGCGCAGTCTTCGTTCCATGTAAGCAATAGTAGCACTCAAGACAGGCCCCAGTAACAATTCTGAAGCAGCAGTATAGCGGGAGCGCAGTCTTCGTTCCATTTCAGTAGCCTTAGTATAGCCAAGGCACAAGTGACATTTATGTAGCTAAACTGTAGGCCAACCCCACACACCTTTCTGTACCATGAGTGCAGGCGAAGAACATAGAAATTACTATGATTACACTGTAGGTGAGGGCCCCAAAAAATTGGTGTACCAACAGTACTAATGTACCTCAGTAAAAATTGGCCATGCCCAATCAAGATGGCAGGTGAATCGCTTTGGTTAATGTGGCTTAAGTGGTAACTAGGCCTGGAGGCAGCCCAGTGTAACGAAAAATTGGTTCAAGTTAAAGTTCCAACGCTTTTAAGCTAATTGAAACTTAGAAAAATTGTTCAGAAAAATTATTTGAGTGAGCCTTGTGGCCCTAAGAAAAATTGCCCGTTCAGCGTGATTACGTGAGGTTTCAGGAGGAGGAGCAGGAGGAGGAGGAGGAGGAATATTAGACACAGATTGATGAAGCAGAAATGTCCCCGTTTTGGATGGTGAGAGAGAACGTAGCTTCCATCCGCGGGTGCAGCCTACGTATTGCTTACGTATCGCTGCTGTCCGCTGGTGGAGAACAGAAGTCTGGGGAAATCCAGCCTTTGTTCATCTTGATGAGTGTTAGCCTGTCGGCACTGTCGGTTGACAAGCGGCTACGCTTATCGGTGATGATTCCCCCAGCCGCACTAAACACCCTCTCCGACAAGACGCTAGCCGCAGGACAAGCAAGCACCTCAAGGGCATACAGGGCTAGTTCAGGCCACGTGTCCAGCTTCGACACCCAGTAGTTGTAGGGGGCAGAGGCGTCACCAAGGATGGTCGTGCGATCCGCTACGTACTCCCTCACCATCCTTTTGCAGTGCTCCCGCCGACTCAGCCGTGACTGGGGAGCGGTGACACAGTCTTGGTGGGGAGCCATAAAGCTGGCCAGGCCCTTAAAGACTGTTGCACTGCCTGGGATGTACATGCTGCTCGATCTACGCACATCCCCTGCAACATGGCCCTCGGAACTGCGCCTTCTGCCACTAGCGCTGTCGGCTGGGAATTTTACCATCAGCTTGTCCGCAAGGGTCCTGTGGTATAGCAACACTCTCGAACCCCTTTCCTCTTCGGGAATCAGAGTGGGCAGGTTCTCCTTATACCGTGGATCGAGCAGTGTGTACACCCAGTAATCCGTAGTGGCCAGAATGCGTGCAACGCGAGGGTCACGAGAAAGGCATCCTAACATGAAGTCAGCCATGTGTGCCAGGGTACCTGTACGCAACACATGGCTGTCTTCACTAGGAAGATCACTTTCAGGATCCTCCTCCTCCTCCTCCTCCTCCTCAGGCCATACACGCTGAAAGGATGACAGGCAATCAGCCGGTGTACCGTCAGCAGCGGGCCAAGCTGTCTCTTCCCCCTCCTCCTCATCCTCCTCATGCTCCTCCTCCTCCTCCTGTACGCGCTGAGAAATAGACAGGAGGGTGCCCTGACTATCCAGCGGCATACTGTCTTCCCCCGCCCCCGTTTCCGAGCGCAAAGCAGCTGCCTTTATGGTTTGCAGGGAATTTCTCAAGATGCATAGCAGAGGAATGGTGACGCTAATGATTGTAGCATCGCCGCTCACCACCTGGGTAGACTCCTCAAAATTACCAAGGACATGGCAGATGTCTGCCAACCAGGCCCACTCTTCTGAAAGGAATTGAGGAGGCTGACTCCCACTGCGCCGCCCATGTTGGAGTTGGTATTCGACTATAGCTCTACGCTGTTCATAGAGCCTGGCCAACATGTGGAGCGTAGAGTTCCACCGTGTGGGCACGTCGCACAGCAGTCGGTGCACTGGCAGCTTAAAGTGATGTTGCAGGGTGCGCAGGGTGGCAGCGTCCGTGTGGGACTTGCGGAAATGTGCGCAGAGCCGGCGCGCCTTTACGAGCAGGTCTGACAAGCGTGGGTAGCTTTTCAGAAAGCGCTGAACCACCAAATTAAATACGTGGGCCAGGCATGGCACGTGCGTGAGGCTGCCGAGCTGCAGAGCCGCCACCAGGTTACGGCCGTTGTCACACACGACCATGCCCGGTTGGAGGCTCAGCGGCGCAAGCCAGCGGTCCGTCTGCTGTGTCAGACCCTGCAGCAGTTCGTGGGCCGTGTGCCTCTTATCGCCTAAGCTGAGTAGTTTCAGCACGGCCTGCTGACGCTTGCCCACCGCTGTGCTGCCACACCGCGCGACACCGACTGCTGGCGACATGCTGCTGCTAACACATCTTGATTGTGAGACAGAGGAGGAGGAGGAGGAGGAGGGTGCTTTAGTGGAGGAAGCATAGACCTCCGCAGATACCAGCACCGAGCTGGGGCCCGCAATTCTGGGGGTGGGTAGGACGTGAGCGGTCCCAGGCTCTGACTCTGTCCCAGCCTCCACTAAATTCACCCAATGTGCCGTCAGGGAGATGTAGTGGCCCTGCCCGCCTGTGCTTGTCCACGTGTCCGTAGTTAAGTGGACCGTGGCAGTAACCGCGTTGGTGAGGGCGCGCACAATGTTGCGGGAGACGTGGTCGTGCAGGGCTGGGACGGCACATCGGGAAAAGTAGTGGCGACTGGGAACTGAGTAGCGCGGGGCCGCCGCCTCCATGATACTTTTGAAGGACTCCGTTTCCACAACCCTATACGGCAGCATCTCAAGGCTGATGAATTTTGCGATGCGGACGGTTAACGTTTGAGCGTGCGGGTGCGTGGCGGCGTACTTGCGCTTGCGCTCGAACACTTGCGCAAGCGACGGCTGAACGGTGCGCTGAACTACACTGCTGGATGGGGCCGAGGACAGCGGAGATGAGGGTGTGGGTGCAGGCCATGAGGCGGTAGTGCCTGTGTCCTGAGAGGGGGGTTGCATCTCAGTGGCAGGTTGGGGCACAGGGGGAGAGGCAGGGGTGCAAACCGGAGGCGGTGAACGGCCTTCGTCCCACCTTGTGGGGTGCTTGGCCATCATATGTCTGCGCATGCTGGTGGTGGTGAGGCTGTTGGTGTTGGCTCCCCGGCTGAGCTTTGCGCGACAAAGGTTGCACACCACTGTTCGTCGGTCGTCAGGCGTCTCTGTGAAAAACTGCCAGACCTTAGAGCACCTCGGCCTCCGCAGGGTGGCATGGCGCGAGGGGGCGCTTTGGGAAACACTTGGTGGATTATTCGGTCTGGCCCTGCCTCTACCCCTGGCCACTGCACTGCCTCTTGCAACCTGCCCTGCTGATGCCCTTGACTCCCCCTCTGAAGACCTGTCCTCCTGAGTAAGCGTTGCACACCAGGTGGGGTCAGTCACCTCATCGTCCTGCTGCTCTTCCTCCGAATCCTCTGTGCGCTGCTCCCTGGGACTTACTGCCCTTACTACTACCTCACTGCAAGACAACTGTGTCTGATCGTCATCGTCCTCCTCACCCACAGAAAGTTGTTGAGACAGTTGGCGGAAGTCCCCAGCCTCTTCCCCCGGACCCCGGGAACTTTCGAATGGTTGGGCATCAGTGACGATAAACTCCTCTGGTGGGAGAGGAACCGCTGCTGCCCAATCTAAGCAGGGGCCCGAGAACAGTTCCTGGGAGTGCTCCCGCTCCTGAGCAGGTGTTATTGTAGTGGAGTGAGGAGGCTGGGAGGAAGGAGGAGCAGCAGACAGAGGATTCGGATTGGCAGCAGTGGACGGCGCAGAACTGCGGGTAGACGATAGGTTGCTCGAAGCACTTTCTGCCATCCAGGACAGGACCTGCTCACACTGCTCATTTTCTAATAACCGTCTCCCGCGTGGACCCATTAATTGGGCGATGAATGTGGGGACGCCAGAAACGTGCCTCTCTCCTAATCGCGCAGCAGTCGGCTGCGACACACCTGGATCAGGAGCTTGGCCTGTGCCCACACCCTGACTTGGCCCTCCGCGTCCTCGGCCACGTCCACGTCCACGTCCTCTAGGCTTACCCCTACCCCTCAGCATGCTGTATTACCAGTGATTAGATTTCCCAGGCAGGAAATAAATTGGCGCAAGACTGCAGGCCAAATATAATTTTTGCCCTTTTTGGAAAACGAAAGGCCCCACTGCCTCTAGTGAATGAATTATCTAAGTTTAATAACTGTGCTGTGTCCCTGCTTATGTGTCACAGAACGTGAGGGTAGCAGAGTTATTAACTGTGGCAGAGCAGGTATTTTTTTTCCCAATTAAGGAAAGCAAATGGCGAACCCAGCAGTAAAGCGTAGCTGGCTGCGTATGATTTAGCAATGTTTTTCACGCAGCTCACACGTCTCCACAGGCGTAAGGACGGACACAGGCTGGACAAATAGATTTCTTTTCAGTTTTTTCCCACCAACAGGCAGCACTGCGTATATTCAATGAACCTGCGAAGTTTAATAACTGCGCTGTGTCCCTGCTTATGTGTCACAGAACGTGAGGGTAGCAGAGTTATTATAACTCTTGGAGAGCAGGTATTTTTTTTCCCAATTAAGGAAAGCAAATGGCGAACCCAGCAGTAAAGCGTAGCTGGCTGCGTATGATTTAGCAATGTTTTTCACGCAGCTCACACGTCTACACAGGCGTAAGGACGGACACAGGCTGGACAAATAGATTTGTTTTCAGTTTTTTCCCACCAACAGGCAGCACTGCGTATATTCAATGAACCTGCGAAGTTTAATAACTGCGCTGTGTCCCTGCTTATGTGTCACAGAACGTGAGGGTAGCAGAGTTATTATAACTCTTGGAGAGCAGGTATTTTTTTCCCCAATTAAGGAAAGCAAATGGCGAACCCAGCAGTAAAGCGTAGCTGGCTGCGTATGATTTAGCAATGTTTTTCACGCAGCTCACACGTCTACACAGGCGTAAGGACGGACACAGGCTGGACAAATAGATTTGTTTTCAGTTTTTTCCCACCAACAGGCAGCACTGCGTATATTCAATGAACCTGCGAAGTTTAATAACTGCGCTGTGTCCCTGCTTATGTGTCACAGAACGTGAGGGTAGCAGAGTTATTATAACTCTTGGAGAGCAGGTATTTTTTTTCCCAATTAAGGAAAGCAAATGGCGAACCCAGCAGTAAAGCGTAGCTGGCTGCGTATGATTTAGCAATGTTTTTCACGCAGCTCACACGTCTCCACAGGCGTAAGGACGGACACAGGCTGGACAAATAGATTTCTTTTCAGTTTTTTCCCACCAACAGGCAGCACTGCGTATATTCAATGAACCTGCGAAGTTTAATAACTGCGCTGTGTCCCTGCTTATGTGTCACAGAACGTGAGGGTAGCAGAGTTATTATAACTCTTGGAGAGCAGGTATTTTTTTTCCCAATTAAGGAAAGCAAA